>NC_133537.1:216007007-216317121 GCF_048544455.1 Silene latifolia | reverse complement strand
ATAAAGTGCTGGAAATATTTTACAATGATGACAAAATCATTTAAAGAAAACTGCAATAAAACAACAGAAAGTCTGCACTGATAATTGATCAACAACCACAGCTTAGCACAAGTTGTTACCAAGCCTGACTCTTAACTACAGACTAAGCACAAGTTATAGAGATTTGAAACTAAAAGAAACTTTAGGTTTAATCTTCATCAAAAGCTGCCTCAATGCAGTTGGAGAAGAGGTCCTTATATAGGCCACTCTCTTGGAAATCTGTTACAAGTTTAACCTAGAAATCTCATCCAATGGTCAGGATTAGTTCTTAGGACATAAATAAAGTGCTGGAAATATTTTACAATGATGACAAAATCATTTAAAGAAAACTGCAATAAAATAACAGAAAGTCTGCATGATAGTGATGATGCCTGTCGTTGTGTGCACCAAAAATAATATTTATAATACCTATTAAAACTAACAGAAGTTAGCGGTAACAGGGTCGAACCACAGAGAGGCGGGGGAGTTTTTATTGTTTAATATTCCAGTCTTAGGGTAACAATGAGGTGGATTTTGATTTGGAACTAATTCTAAGGCAAATAGATTAAAAACAAAATGCAAATAAAAGATGAAAAGCGGTAAAGAAAATGATGTAAACCAATAATAAAAAGGAGCTAGGATGATGGGGTCACTACAGCTTCGATGGCACATAAGTCTAGGTAGGTCTCGAAATACAGTCGTGGGTGATTGGTATGACAAGTCCTCTCGGTCCAAGTCAACTAATAGCCCCTCTCGGTCTATGCTATTAGTCCCTAGGTGTCACTAATACTAACTTTCGTTCTTGACTAGTGATCTTAATGCCTAAATCACTTACCTTTCAGTCTAGCAATTTAGCCTTCTTAATTCGTTAATCTAAGTCCTTCCCTATCTTTCGATCTACGGGTTTGTCAAAACTAAGCATCTAACAAGTCTCCGGTAGGTCTCATGGATAGATATTGCACTTAACGAGTCAAAAGATGCAAATCAGACACGAAGATGGTCGATCGACCAAGCTACCCTCGGCCGACCGACCACCACCGACTCGACCGATGCACTCAGATAAGCCAGTCGGTCGACCAAGCCCTAATCCGAGGGTAACTATTATAGTGCCATCTACGCTAATAGTTCGCCTACATCCTAGCAAGGGGTGATTTAGCTACACATACTAACAACGATAACAACAATGTAATTTGCGATTAAAGGAATATAATTCATAATTAAACTAGAAGAACAATTAAATTGCATAAAACATTAATGACGATTTCGGGATATCTACACTAGCAATTCTAAACTAAAAAGAAAATAAAGTGAACTGTAAATTAAAAGGGAATAATACCGAAATAGCAAAGCAGAAGAAGATCCGAAGCAAAGCTTTATTGAGAAATAAAGTATGAAGAACAATCTAACGTATTGAATAATTAATTGTAAGCTAATGATAACCTAATAGGAACTGAATTAAACTAAGCTATTGAATGATACTGAATGATTAATACAGGGGAGGAGTATTACGTTATATAGCAAAGTCACGTAATACTCTCACCAAAACCTAATTACATATGGGCTTAAATCACGTCTTTTAGTTTCTCGTCAGATTGAGGAGTGGTCTATCGACCACATGTATCAGTCTACCGACCAAATGTCGGGGTAACAGTAGCTTCTGACTAAAAATAAATCTCGTGCTTCAGTATACTTGGTCGGTCGACCAATGTATCCAGTCGATCGACCAAACGTGTTGTACAGCAATGCATTCTGACGAATTCTGCAGCGCGCGCCGGTCTTAAAACAGCTGTCGTTTCTTCGTTACTTATCAGAATAAAGCGATTCTTGCGGCGTTGGAAAGCTAAGAGGATAAGCTTTGACCTCCATATTTAATCACTTGATTATCAGCTCTAAAACTCGAGATATAGCCATTTGAAATAGGCTGCAATATCGTGAAGTGCTTCTTTGCTTGTCAAATGCTTGTAACTTGCACGCACCCATGCTTCCGCTATCTTTAGGCCTTGAAACGCGCGCCAAGTTCATTCCTCAAGCTTTCCCTTCATGTCAAATGCTATGCTAAACACTTAGGGACGGATTTGGCTCATTTTCCGCTGAAATCTTCATATTTCTGCAATATCACACAAAAACAAAAAAGTAGACGAAAATAGGAAAAATAGTAGAATAAACTACTAATTGAGCTCTGAAACGCGTGTAGAATGAGGTGTAAAACATCATATAATTGACACGCATCAAACTTCCCCAAACCAAACCCTTGCTTGTCCCCAAGCAAGAACTAGACTAGATCTTAGGACCTAGTGGAACGAGTTCAATCTCAGAGCGAAATGCACAAGTAAAGCCTAAACCAGTTTAATGCTACAAATCAACAATCAATTAGTAACGTGAATCATGCAAACGAGTTATGTAGTCGTTAAAAACTGCTGAACCGTCAACTATAGAGACTTATCTTTATGGACTCTCGCGGGTCACTCAAATCACACATAAGCATAGGTGAGTATATGTAAAAGATAGGAAGAAATAATTTTGTAATGACGCTCACCTAACTACGACCTATAAGAACATGCCTGCAGTCTAATATGAAAGTAAACTCTACAACCGTACATATGCATTCCAACCAAACAAATGACCATGACACATGCCGAGGTAAATATGGATATGTGAGGTAATGGGTAAGAAGGGGCTAAGATAAATTTGGATATGAGGAGTTAAAGCCAAGCTAGTAACTACAGATCCAAACTATAACGACATCCCAACTTCATACTCAATTTAAACGATACAAGACGGTGCCAATTCGAGGCACAAAACTCACAACCTCCATAAAGGTCAACTCCCCAAAGAAAATAAATGATAACATGGGAGTGAAAATCACCAAATCATAATAATTGAAACATGTGATTTTTCGAATTTGCAGTAACCATGGTCGACCGACCATAGGGGACGGTCGGTCGACTGAATGTCGGGTCTGATACAATTTTTTTCATCTTTTTTTTTGTTTTTTTTTGTTTTTGTTTTTTTTTTTCTTTTCTTTCTCTTTCTCTTTTCTTTTCCTTCTCATCATTTCACCAATCACTCAATTGAGCATATAACCAAATAGCATTAAGCACATTCCCAAAAACACCATTACTAGCTCGGATAAGGTAGGCTAATTTTAGTATGTAGTTTATGGGACAAAAAAGGCAAATTCGGCTATGAGGGGCTTATGGGTAAAATGAGAAAAAGGGTCCTCTTCCACATGTGTCAACAAACCACAGACCGAATGCATACAGGTATTAAGCAGATTAAGTTCATATTTATGCATATTGATATAACATGTCTCATAAGGAGTAACTACTCACAATCCTAGATAAACCGGTCACATATGACACCAGTTATAAGCTCTAAACCTCAGAAACATAATTAGTTTGCCATAAATCTAAGTCAAGTTTAAAGTTCAGCAAGATATTTAACGAAAACTCGTAGACTATGCAATAAGACTCTACTAATAACAGGTCAATTAAGCACGGCTTAGGCATAAACAGTTGAAAATGCAATGTCATCATTGAACTACTACCGTTCCGACTCGACCTACATGCTAAAATAAACATGAAATTTTTTGGATTTTTTTTTTGAAAATTTTCAATTTTTTTGGTATTTTGGTATATATGGAGAACTTAAATAACAATGCAAACAGAATAATTAAACGTGAATGCAAAACAAATGAATGCTATGCAATGCAAAACCCTTCCTCAAACCAAATCACACAATGTCCCCATTGTGCAAAATCATGTATAAGAAGCGAAAAAAAGAAATGGGAATTTGCATTTAAAGAACTACAACTAAATAATACATAAGAGAAAAAGATTTCGGGAACTCACAAGACTTCACGCGCGAACGGAAACCTCCCCAAACCAGTGCGAGCTAGGGGGGTTTCGGTAGCCAGCTGTGCTACCATAAGATACCTGAAAAACAGAAAAGCAAACATCATTCAGAAATAAAAGAACTTGGGCGGGAAAAATTTGCATGGAATTTAAAGTAGAAGAAAACGAAAACAAAAGTTAAAGGGAAAGAATAGAGAGAAAAACTCCCTAGAATGCCCATTCACGCTTCACGAGACGACTAAGCATGATCGCCAAAATAGGTAACGGCACCAAGAAGGGTCGACCGACCACAGGGTGTGGTCGACCGACCATTTGTCGTGAGGGACAGTACTCTCTGGAAGCTGCGGTCCGGTCGGTCGACTGATGGGACTGGTCGACCGACCACTGCACCTGAAGCAGAACTCGTTTTCTCCGATTTTAACTCAATAAATTGAGTTAATAAGGTCTAGAACCTGCAATGCACAATAATACGCGCCCAAAATTCGCGCAAACCCAATAAAACAGTAAAAAGTCTTAATAATCCTAAAACAAACCAAACAAAGCGAAGTCTCGCGCAAACCAAAAACAGTAAAAAGTCTTACATGCGATAAATTATCTTAAAAATTCAAGCAATAAAATGTTTATCCGCGAAAAATGCGGAAAATCTCTGACCATGGCTTCTGGCTACACGAAGTACCCTCCACGGTGGTTATCTTCTCAGCACTCCAATCCACAACATCGTCCGACGGATCTACATCTGACGCATCCTCCCACTTGTCATCTGACTCCTCAAGCTCCAAGTCAGAAACTGTAACTTTGGCTGGCTCATCCTCTTCAGGCTCCTCGTCAGTGCCATAACTCAAGCATCCAAGGCCACCTCGCTGCACAATAGGCTCTACTGGAGTAACCTGGCAGCTCATCCTTCCCCAAACCAGCTCCTGCAATAGATGAAACAGACAAATCGTCCTCCAATTTGCTCCCAATCTGGGCCAGAGGTGTCACAACAGCAGGAATAATGGGTACAGGCAATAAAGTAGGAACATCAGAAATGACCACATAAGACGGTTTAGCAGAAATAGCATTGCATGTAACAGCCCACATGGGATCCTTCTTTCCAGCGGTTTAAGCAAAAACAATGGACTGTTTGCCCACTCTAAAGGTCAAGGTCCGCTCCCCAACATCAATTATTGCACCAGCAGTGTGCAAAAATGGTCTCCCTAGAATGATAGGTATATGATCGTCCTCGGGCATGTCTAGTACAACGAAATCCACAGGGAAAAAGAACTTCCCTATTTGGACAGGAATGTCCTCTAAGACTCCTATTGGCTAGACCGCAGAGCGATCAGCCATCTGAACAGTCATGTTGGTCACGGCAAATTTGGTCAAGCCTAATTTCTTCGCTAGACTTAAGGGCATGACACTAATGCTAGCCCCCAAATCACATAAGGTTTCTCTATAGGAAAGGTGCCAATAGAACATGGGACAGAGAAACTACCCGGATCAGCTAATTTCCGGGGGGCAGTCTGGGTCAAATAGGAGCTAGACTCCTCAGTAAATGCTACAGACTGGACAGGCTCAAGTGACCGCTTTTTAGTTAAAAGCTGCTTCATGAATTTCATGTAAGCGGGCACTTGATTGACCAACTCAAGGAAAGGTACCTGAACATTTAAACTACGAATCACATCTTTGAATTTATCGAAAGATACCTGTTCTTTGGTTGGAATTAGCCTCTCCGGATATGGGACTGGAAGGGAACTATCCGCATTTGGAGCTTGCCTCAAGAATCTCGGAGTACTCTCACTCTGGAACAAAAATCTCTGAAGTTATCGGGCATAGAGGGACGAAACTGTTGGAATATGTGTCCTCCGACAATAATGCGTTCACAACTGTTGATCATGATGATCACATGTTTAAGTCTCATTTTAAAGAATACATTTGGGAAGTATTTTTACTGTTAACTGGTCGACACATATCGGTAATGATTGGCTGACTAGAGTTTGACATTACTGTCGTGCGACGGTGGTGATCAGTTGATCCCCTAGGTCATACCTAAAGGATAATACTCTTAATTGATCATTTAATTAATCGTATAACGTTACGAGTTAATTAAATTACTTGAAAATTGACGAACGATTTTTGGAAGTAAAATTTACGTATCTCATTATAATCTGATTAAATAAGATACGGTCTAAGTGATCAAATTGTTTTATTACTTGGATGAAATTATTGTTTAAGGAAATAATTGCAATTGAATGAATAAATTATTATAAATACAAGATGTTGTGATTTATAATTGGTAAAATATTTTGGTACAAGTAATTATGAATTACTAAGTCAATTTTGTATATGACGTATTTTTATTAATACATTGATTTTTAATATGTTAAAAATACATAACAATTTTATGTGACATATGACATCTGACAAATTGACAAATTGACAAAAATAAAATGGAGTTCATTTTATCTATTTGGACCGAAATAATGGGGTAGTATTAGCAATATATTATGTTAATTGAGTTAGTGGAAAACATGATCATGGTTGCCTAATACTAGCCATGCAAGCCTACTTGTTTTTGTGAAGGCAACCTTATGCATGCATTGGCTCCTTCTTTTTCCCCCTCTTCCACCCGGTTTTGAGAAGAAAACCACCTTGGTTTTTTTTCTTATTTTTACCAAAATATACACTATGATATTCACTAGTGTATATTCATTCATTCATTCATCATAAAAATATTTTAGAGAGATAAAATATTTCTTCCTTCTCCTCCCACTCTTAACCTGTTTTCATAGAGAGAACAAAATATTTTTGGGTCAATTTTTATACAAAATTAATATTGTTCTAGTAATAATAGTATTAATTTTATTAAGAGTATATCTTGGGTATTATTCCTTGGGAGGGATTCTATACTTGGATCCTTTGTTCATCCATTTAAGGAGAGCTCAAGAACAAGAGAGTAGGAGAATTCTCTTGTGCCCTTTGATCCGAAAATCAATGTAAGAATGAAGATTTCTTCCTTATTTTATTTATTGTTTGCATGCATAAGATCACTATTTAATTTTATGACTAAATTAAAATAAAACATTTATGAATATGTTGAGTAAAGAGATCTAGATTTCTAACAAGTGGTATCAAGAGCCTTGGTTGTTTGCATGCAAATCGGTTATAGTTTTTCCGAGTTATACGATTAACATATAAAACTTGTAAATTTGTGTTATTATGATATATCACGAAATACATTTATGCATGTTAAAGTTTCTGGTCCTAAAATGTTTTTAGGATATTTTGGTTATTTTATGGATTTTTATTGTTCATCTTATACAATAATGACATTTAAAATGTGATTTTATGATTAAAATGTCATTTTCGGACTAAAATTAGTTAAACTTTGAATTTTCCAGTGATTTTTGGATATGTTATCACATGTATTATTTTAAGATGACCTGTAAATTTTCAGAATTTTTGGAGTTCTTATGCTCGAAAAATGGATTTTTTCATGTTTAAAATCGGATTTAGATAAAAAACAGGTTAATATGAGATAAATTTCGAATCTGGTCATATAAATTTAGTATGTTGTCACATGAAATTTTACAATATGTGTGTAAAATAATAGGCTATATTGAAGTCTTTATGTATGATTTATGATTTTTTGATGAAAAATAGCATAAATAGTGACTTAATTAGTAATTAATTGCTATAACATACTCCATGACTAAGGAAAAACGTCACATGTTGCATTTTATTATCTTTTTCAGATATAAAATTGAAAAGTTGATGAATATAATTTTTTTCATGTTTTTATGATTTTATTGTTAAATCCGATAAACCGCAACATAGTTTTTCCGATAATTTTACGAAATTTTAACCTAAGTTTTTTGAACATTATGAGTGTCATGGTATTTTTCCACAATGTTCATAAGTTTAAATTTAAAATTTCAAATTTATTTGAAATTTTGTGATTTATTTGAAGTTTATAGCATTTTTATTGTAATTTTAGGTCCATTAATGAACAATTTTAGAAATATGAGTTAATTATGGTCAAATAGTTAGTGAAGACTAATTTTGAGTCCTAAGAGGTTAGGGTAATTAACTTATGCATAAATATGAATTTATGTATTTTATTGTGATTTTAGAAGGTTGAATCACGCAAATCCATAAAAACCGTTAAATATACGATATTGGTTACTTAAAGGTGATTTAGCATAAAATTGAGCATGTTCATACATATTATAATGCTGCATTTCATTTATGATTGTCATAATTTTATTTTATGTAATTTTTGAATTATGTAATTTTTACTTAGTATGGCCTTAGTTTTTAATTGATATTACCCGAAATGTATGGGAATATCGATTCGGTTGTAATTTATTGTGGTCTCGTATCACCGTTTTGTAATTTAATAGATTTATTTTATTTTAATTACAAATGTATAATAGGAAATTATGTAATTTGTTATGTAATTTATTTATTCCGGAGTTCCTTGAAGACGGTGTCACTCAAGAAGGCGATACATAAAGAAGGTGTTACCTCGAGATGTGTGCCATAACCAAAGTTCAAGGGACCAATGGAGTTGGTTTGCGAATATGTAATAGTTAATTAGATTTTCTATTTTAGGAAGGCCATACTAGGATTTATTTTTATGTTTTGCATTTTATTTATATGTCGCATGCATCGCTAAATCGCCATAACTAAAACATGCATCCTCTTTTAATCGAGTTTATCGACTGTGTCAATTAGAATTATCGTAGTTCACCGCTTTAGTTCACTTAAAACGTGATAGATAATAAATTGACATGACCTCTCGCTAAAACAATCAATTGAGACATGGCCTTACCAAAGAGTAGAAACCATGAAAATCTATTTCGCGAGGGAGTGCACTCGGCCCTACCGGGGTACAAAACTTGTTACGTAGGAGAAGTGGGTGAAAAATGTCTATCCACCGAATTCATGTTGATAAGGGATGAATCGGCCCTACCATGCCCAAGTTGATGTGGATTTGGATCATGGAACATTTATTCGAAATTTGGATTGAGCTCAACGGAAGTATTCGTGACCGTAGTCGCATGTGTTCCGGGCTAAAGATAAATGTTAATGTAATTTTATCGACCAAGAGTTATAAAAGTAGTATCGATTAAAGCGTTTATCCACCGAGTTATATTGATAAGGGATGAATCGGCCCTACCGTGCCCAAGTTAATATGAATTTGGATCTTGGAATCATTTATGATAGTTGGGTAGAGGTCACTATATAAATGCTCATATCTTGTTAATTTATTTACGAGTATGAATCAAAAGACAAATGTTAATATTTACTTTCCTCCATATTTGTAGTTCATTACAATGAATCCCTCAAATGCTACCGCACCGATAACTATTGAGTCATACCACAATGTTTTTGACGACGTTTGCTCCAACAATGATTTCGACACTACTAGAGAACTTCATTTTGGGATAGGTTCGGATGGAAACCTTAACTTCATCACTTCTACTAGACCACCTACTAGTACTAGATCTCGTGTGAGCCCGTCTCAGGAAGACCGCCTCATAAAATCTATAGGATCTTTGTCTCTGGAAGATAAAGATGCCGAAACTAGTGGGAGCTCAAGCAATCAAGTTCTTGCTATAAAGGGCAAAAAGTTCAAGAAGAAGGGAAAGAAAGTCAAAAACTTCAAGCACGTTGATGATGAATGCCATTATTGCTATGGCATGGGACATTGGCTTAGGAATTGTCCCGTATATTTGCGAAATATAAGGGTAGGAATCATCACTCCAAAAGGTAAAATTCCTAAGGAGATTTATGTTATTGATATAAATTATACTTCCACTACGACATGGGTACTAGATACCCGTTGTGGCTCTCACCTTTGTAATCATTTACAGGGTTTAAGAGACGTGAAGAGGCTTAGCAAAGGAGATGTGGATCTACGCCTTGGAAATGGAGCTCGAGTAGAGGCCGAATCCAAAGGAACTTATGTATTAGCTTTGCCTAATGGATTTGAGTTGTATTTACATCATTGTTTTTATGTGCCTACACTCTCTAAAAACATTATTTCAATCGCCATGCTAGACATGGACGGTTTTTGTTTTGTCATTAAGAACAATCGTTGTACTATTTCAAGGAATGATTTGGTTATAGGCCAAGCTTCTTCCGTCAATGGCATTTACATTTTAGAGACCTCAAATCCGACTAATGATATCTATAACATTCAATCAAAGAAACTCAAATCAAGTGACCCAAGTGAAGCGTTCATTTGGCATTGTCGATTAGGTCACATAAACGAGAATCGCATCAAAAGATTAATTTCGACTAATGTGATTACACCATTTGATTTTCAATCATATGGTACATGCGAATATTGCCTACTTGGCAAAATGACTCGTAATCCTTTTAGTGGTAAAGGGACACGAGCTAGTGAACTATTGGGACTCGTACACATCGATGTATGTGGACCAATGAGTATCACCGCTCGAGAAAATTATGACTACTTCATAACCTTCACCGATGACTTGAGTAGACATAGGCATGTCTATTTAATGAAATATAAGAGTGAAGCTTTTGAGAAATTCAAGGAATTTCAAAATGAAGTAGAGAACCAATTGAACAAAAGGATTAAGGCACTACGATCCGATCGTGGTGGAGAATATCTTAGTCTTTAATTCGATTCACACTTGAAAGGTTGTGGTATTATATCACAACTTTCTCCACCCGGAACGCCATAACTCAATGGTGTTGCCGAAAGGAGAAATCGAACCTTACTTGATATGGTTCGATCCATGATGAGTCAAACCGAGTTACCAAACTCTTTTTGGGGATTTGCGATTCAAACCGCAATTAGATCTTTGAACAATAGTCCCACCAAGACCACCGAAAAGTCTCCATGTGAGATGTGGACGGGAAGAGTTCTAAATATATCCTATATGAAGATTTGCGGATGTGATGCTTACGTCAAGGCTAAGACCGACAACAAGCTTGCCCCAAGATCCGAAAAATGCATCTTTGTAGGTTACCCCTTGACCTCTCGAGGATACTAGTTCTACAAACCTCAAGATAACAAAGTGTTTGTGTCTTGCGAGACTGTCTTCTTAGAAAGAGAATTTATTTCTAAGAGACAGAGTGGGAGAAATTTTGAACTTGATGAAGTTCAAGAGCCACAAACCGAGGTAGAGACGCAAGAAGATGTTCCTTCGTCGTCTAACACGGTTGTCTCTCCTCCGCTTAGAAGAACGAGTCGTGTTATTTGCCATCCTGATCGATTTGTGGGACTTATCGAAGAAGATGGAACACTCGATGTGTTGCTTTTAGAAAGTGACGAGCCCGCCACCTACAAGGCCGCAATCTCTAGTCCTAATTCCTCCTTATGGCTTGAAGCCATGAAGTCCGAAATGGATTCTATGCATGAAAACCAAGTTTGGGACTTGGTAGATTTGCCTAAAGGGGCAAGACCTCTTCAATGCAAATGGATATTCAAAGTCAAGAATGGCATAGAGGGACATGATGATGTCTACAAAGCTAGGCTAGTGGCAAAAGGATTTACCCAAGTCCAAGGTCTCCATTATGATGAGACCTTCGCCCCCGTAGCCCTGCTAAGATCCATACGGATTTTGTTAGCGATTGCCGCATTTCATGATTATGAAATATGGCAAATGGATGTCAAAACCGCTTTTCTAAATGGGCATTTAGAAGAGGAGGTGTACATGATACAACCCGAAGGTTTTGTTGATTCTAAGAATCCTAACAACGTGTGCAAGCTTAAGAGATCCATTTATGGTCTTAAGCAAGCATCTAGAAGTTGGAATCATCGATTCAATCATGTTATAAAGGAAAATGGTTTCACTCGAAGTGTTGAGGAACCATGTTTATACATGAAATTTAGTGGGAGCAATGTTGTGTTCCTAATCTTGTATGTCGATGACATACTACTCATTGGAAATGATATTCGATGTTGTCTTTGTTAAGAAGTGGTTAGGTAACCACTTCCAAATGAAGGATTTAGGAGAGGCACAACGCATATTAGGTATCCGGATCCATAGAGATAGATCCAAGAGGATATTGGCACTAAGTCAAGAATCTTATGTTGATAAGATTCTTCGACGGTTCAGCATGGACAAATCCAAAAGGGGATTGGTACCTATGGTAACCGGGATGATATTGAGCAAGACTCAATCTCCCTCCGAACCCCATGATGTTGAACGCATGAAGACGATCCCTTATGCTTCCGCTGTTGGATCAATCATGTACGCCATGATATTCACACGTCCTGATGTCTCGTATGCCTTGAGCATGACGAGTAGATATCAAGGAAATCCAGGTGAGAGTCACTGGATAGCCGTCAAGAACATCCTTAAGTACTTGAGAAGAACTAAGGATTCTATCCTAGTGTTTGGAGGAGACACTGAGCTACGTGTTAATGGATACACGGACTCGAGTTTTCAAACAGATAGAGATGACATGAAATCACAAGCTGGTTTCGTTTTCATGCTCAATGGTGGTGCCGTTAGCTGGAGAAACTTCAAGGAAGTCAGAATCGCGGATTCAACAACGGAGGGTGAGTACATTGCAAAGCATCGAAGCGCAAGGAAGCTGTGTGGATCAGGCAATTCACGGAAGGTCTAAGAGTGGTACCTACCGCCAATGATCCCATCACTCTCTATTGTGATAATAGTACGACGATCTTCCAAGCTAAGGAGCCAAAGTCTAGTAATAGGTCTAGACATGTACTTAGAAAATATCATGTAATAAGAGATTTCATTGAAAGAAAGGAAATTGCGATTTCTAAGGTTGGGACGGATGACAACATAGCCGATCCGCTTACCAAGCCTTTATCGCAGGCCAAGCATGATGGACATGTTGCGTCCATGGGACGTAAACGTGTACCAAGTTTATGTTAGATTTTGAAATGAAATAAAAGTGTTGTTTTTGTTCATGTTCATAACCGAATTTGTCTTTTATTTTTTCACTATACATTGTTATATCCAAACGGGTTGTGGAGACAATTGAACCCCGTTAAAGTGAACACGGATTAACATAGTATTTGCCCATAGTCACTTGTATGAGGTGACGTCTCGAAGTGACTAGAGTGTGATGCGATTGATGGCAAGTTCAAGTGCCATAGAGTCATGTGAGATGACTAGTCGATCACATAGGCAGACTGTTAGGAACACCTTGTCGGGCCTTATGACCGCTTATAGAGTTCTGGCAAATTTATATAGCCTGGTCGTGGCAAGAGCTACTATAGTATTCAAACGAGTCGATTCTTTTGACTAAAGACTATTCGCCTAAGATGGCACAGTTTCAGATTAACTTTGATTTGTGTTACTACGACCTTCGTAAATGTGGTCAAATGGGCATATTTTGGGTTATGATGGTTGTGGCTAGTCGAAGGGAATGAGTGCAATAGGAATTGTCCACCCCTAGTCAGGGTTATAACAATATCTCAGGGCCACTCGAGGAGTAATGAACTGGAAATGCGTGGCCACGCTCGGAATGAATCCATGGTGGATAAATCCGGTCAATCAGTTATTCTCCAGATCGAGGAAACCACTCTCGATATGATCACGTGCAAGTACGACCTGAAAGACACCTTGCATTGAGTGGGAGATAGTAATAGGACAAGAGAATTGGTGACGCACACTTGTCGAGGACAAGTGGGAGATTGTTAGAATATGTGTCCTCCGACAATAATGCGATCACAATTGTTGATCATGATGATCACGTGTGTAAGTCTCATTTTAAAGAATACATTTGGGAAGTATTTTTACTGTCAACTGGTCCACACATATCGGTAATGATTGGCTGACTAGAGTTTGACATTACTGTCGTACGACGGTGGTGATCAGTTGATCCCCTAGGTCAAACCTAAAGGATAATACTCTTAATTGATCATTTAATTAATCGTATAACGTAACGAGTTAATTAAATTACTTGAAAATTGACGGACGATTTTTGGAAGTAAAATTTACGTATCTCATTATAATCTGATTAAATAAGATACGGTCTAAGTGATCGAATTGTTTTATTACTTGGATGAAATTATTTTTTAAGGAAACAATTGCAATTGAATGAATAAATTATTATAAATACAAGATGTTGTGATTTATAATTGGTAAAATATTTTGGTACAAGTAATTATGAATTACTAAGTCAATTTTGTATATGACGTATTTTTATTAATACGTTGATTTTTAATATGTTAAAAATACATAACAATTTTATGTGACATATGACATGTGACAAATTGACAAATTGACAAAAATAAAATTGAGTCCATTTTATCTTTTTGGACCGAAATAATGGGGTAGTATTAGCAATATATTATGTTAATTGAGTTAGTGGAAAACATGATCATGGTTGCCTAATACTAGCCATGCAAGCCTACTTGTTCTTGTGAAGGCAACCTTATGCATGCATTGGCTCCTTCTTTTTCCCCCTCTTCCACCCGGTTTTGAGAAGAAAACCACCTTGGTTTTTCTTCTTATTTTTGTCAAAATATACACCATGATATTCACTAGTGTATATTCATTCATTCATTCATCATAAAAATATTTTTGAGAGATAAAATATTTCTTCCTTCTCCTCCCTCTCTTAACCGGTTTTCATAGAGAGAACAAAATATTTTTGGGTCAATTTTTATACAAAATTAATATTGTTCTAGTAATAATAGTATTAATTTTATTAAGAGTATATCTTGGGTATTATTCCTTGGGAGGGATTCTATACTTGGATCCTTTGTTCATCCATTTAAGGAGAGCTCAAGAACAAGAGAGTAGGGGAACTCTCTTGTGCCCTTTGATTCGAAAATCAATGTAAGAATGAAGATTTCTTCCTTATTTTGTTTATTGTTTGCATGCATAAGATCACTATTTAATTTTATGACTAAATTAAAATAAAACATATATGAATTTGTTGAGTAAAGAGATCTAGATTTCTAACAGAAACAACTCGGAATCAGCAGCGTTGGTGGTCGGTCGACCACCCTCCTCGGTCGGTCGACCAGGGTCAATTTTACCAGAATCGTTAGAAACATCAGAAACCACTTCTGAAACAGTGGAGGTGGTCGGTCGACCGGTTGGGACGGTCGGTCGACCAACATTGCTGCTATTCTTCTTTTTCTCGTTTTGTTTACTCTTCCCTTTTCCAGCCTTTTTCTTCCCTTTAGCATTTTCAACTGTAGGACCCTCAAGTGTAGACCCACTCCTGGTAGTAATAGCATTAAGGGCTCCTTCTTTTGGTCCGGCTGCGATGGTAGTTGCCCAGGAGCTCGAGTTGCACTCTTGCTTGCCAGTTGAGCAATTTGACTCTCCAACATTTTTGTAGAGGTCTCTATAGCTTGAGACTCCTTTTGCAGCAAACCTGACATATTTTGAACCATGTTTTTCAGCTCAGAAATGTCAGAACTTTGAAATTGCTGCTGCTGAGGCACATAGGGAGGATTTTGAAACTGTTGTTGCTTATGAGGGGGCACATAACTTTGCTGCTGCTGCTGTGGGGGTGGAGTCAGATTTTGGACGTTTTGGCTACTCCACCTCAAGTTTGGATGGACATTCGGCTCAAAATAAGTGTTTGTCTTCCTATAATGTTGAAAAGCAGTACAAGACTCATAGGGAGGAGGACAAAAATCTGCAACATGTCCTTCTCCTACACATCTCTTGCAGACAAAAGGACCGTCTGACACAGCATTCACTTGATAAATACCTCCTTTTGAAGCTCCTCCCAACTCGTACTTATTAAATGTCGCCGTAAGAGCCTCTAATGCAGCTACAGAAGGGGATTTAGCAGCTCTCCTTTGATTTCCCCTGGAATTTCCATGCTCAGCTTTATGGGTGGCCATATCATCAATGATTTTCTACCCTTTAGTTTCTCCAACATTCTCCTGGAATCTTCCATTAGCTGCCGCATCCAGGATAGCCCTCTGATCGTCATAAAGCCCATTATAAAATTGATTGCATAGGCTCCATTGCTCGAACCCATGGTGCGGAATAGTTCGCTTTTGACTTCTTGAAACGGACCCACGCCTCATGAAAATTATCATCAGGACCCTGTTTGAAGCTCGTGATCTGAGCTCTAATGGCATTGGTCTTCGAGGCAGAGAAATATTTCTTGTAGAATGCTAGGCCCAAAGAATTCCAGTCAGTGATCCCATTAGCAGCTCGATCCAGGTCTCGGTACCACTCCCTAGCATCATCACGGAGTGAGAATATAAACATCGTCTCCTTCACACTGGTCGGGTCACACTGCTTTGGTGGGGGTATGGAGCAGCAGTAGTCAATGAATGTCTCCATATGTTTAGCTGCATCTTCATTTGCAGCTCCCCCAAATTGGTTTCTCTCAACCAAGTTAATATAAGATGGGTTTGGCTCAAATTTTCTTTCCGTCCCTGGTAATGCGAATCCCTTATAGAGATTCGCAGCTGTTGGCTCGGAGTGACTAGCTATACTTGCTTCTTCAGCCATCTCTAGAAAATCTGGTGAGGTGACGGTATCGGTTGAAGAAACTGGAGATGATGGTGGGTTCTCCTCAAATAATTCGTTCTCGTAAAAACTAGAATGAGAACCAGGCTCTTCCTCTGACTGTTGTTCTTGAAATAATCTCCTCTTCACGCGCAAAGTCCTCTCAAGCTCGAGATCAAGGGGAAATAATTCACCTTGTTGAGACCTGCGCATAAGATAAAACTACACAAAAACAATGAGAAAAGTTTAAGGAACAAAAGCTCCTTAAACTAAGAAAAAGACTAAAATAATAAAACAATAAAAACTAGCGCTGCCTCCCTGGCAACGGCGCTAAAATTTGATGCCTGTCGTTGTGTGCACCAAAAATAATATTTATAATACCTATTAAAACTAACAGAAGTTAGTGGTAACAGGGTCGAACCACAGAGAGGCGGGGGAGTTTTTATTGTTTAATATTCAAGTCTTAGGGTAACAATGAGGGGGATTTTGATTTGGAACTAATTCTAAGGCAAATAGATTAAAAACAAAATGCAAATAAAAGATGAAAAGCGGTAAAGAAAATGATGTAAACCAATAATAAAAAGGAGCTAGGATGATCGGGTCACTACAGCTTCGATGGCATATAAGTCTAGGTAGGTCTCGAAATACAGTCGTGGGTGATGGGTATGACAAGTCCTCTCGGTCCAAGTCAACTAATAGCCCGTCTCGGTCTATGCTATTAGTCCCTAGGTGTCACTAATACTAACTTTCGTTCTTGACTAGTGATCCTAATGCCTAAATCACTTACCTTTCAGTCTAGCAATTTAGCCGTCTTAATTCGTTAATCTAAGTCCTTCCCTATCTTTCGATCTACGGGTTGGTCAAAACTAAGCATCTAACAAGTCTCCACTAGGTCTCATTGATAGATATTTCACTTAATGAGTCAAACGATGCAAATCAGACACGAAGATGGTCGATCGACCGGCTACCCCAATCGACCGACCACCCGACTCAGTCGACCGACCAGATAAGCCAGTCGGTCGACCAAGCCCTAATCCAAGGTAACTATTCTAGTGCCATCTACGCTAATAGTTCGCCTACAACCTAGCAAGGGGTGATTTAGCTACACATACTAACAACGATAACAACAATGTAATTTGCGATTAAAGAAATAGAATTCATAATTAAACTAGAAGAAAAATTAAATTGCATAAAACGTTAATGACGGTTTCGGGATATCTACACTAGCAATTCTAAACTAAAAAGCAAATAAAGTGAACTGTAAATTAAAAGGAAATAATACCGAAATAGCAAAACAGAAGAAGATCCGAAGCAAAGCTTTATTGAGAAATAAAGTATGAAGAACAATCTAACGTATTGAATAATTAATTGTAAGCTAATGATAACCTAATAGGAACTGAATTAAACTAAGCTATTAAATGATACTGAATGATTAATACAGGGGAGGATTATTACGTTATATAGCAAAGTCACGTAATACTCTCCCAAAAACCTAATTACATATGGGCTTAAATCACGTCTTTTAGTTTCTCGTCAGATTGAGGAGTGGTCTATCGACCACATGTATCAGTCTACCGACCAAATGTCGGGGTAACAGTAGCTTCTGACTAAAAATAAATCTCGTGCTTCAGTTTACTTGGTCGGTCGACCAATGTATCCAGTCGATCGACCAAACGTGCTGTACAGCAATGCATTCTAACGAATTCTGCAGCGCGCGCCGGTCTTAAAATAGCTGCCATTTCTTCGTTACTTATTAGAATAAAGCGATTCTCATGGTGTTGGAAAGCTAAGAGGATAATCTTTCACCTACAATTAGAATCACTTGATTATCAGCTCTAAAAATCGAGATATAGCCATTTGAAACAGGCTGCAATATCGTGAAGTGCTTCTTTGCTTGTCAAATGCTTGTAACTTGCACGCACCCATGCTTCCGCTATATTTAGGCCTTGAAATGCGCGCCAAGTTCATTCCTCAAGCTTTCCCTTCATGTCAAATGCTATGCTAATTACTTAGGGATGGATTTGGCTCATTTTCCGCTGAAATCTTCATATTTCTGCAATATCACACAAAAACACAAAAGTAGACGAAAATAGGATAAATAGTAGAATAAACTACTAATTGAGCTCTGAAACGCGTGTAGAATGAGGTGTAAAATATCATATAATAGAAACGCATCAAGTGACATGCTGCTTCCTTGGCTGCTATGTTGCTTTGGCTGGGACTATAAGGATGAATGGGTGCAGGAGGTGCCTTGACTTTGGTTCTTAGGTGATATCTGAAAATGGAAACACAAGCAAAAGCACCGCAGCATCAGCTCGTTCTTTGTTTAGCCAAAAATGGAAATCTGCTTTATGGTTATGTCCCTTTCAGCAACTTGACTTTCAGTTTGATTTTCTCTTGGATGCAGTGCGAATTAAGCCTGGCTCCTTAGGACTTTTCTGTGCTTAGTTGATCAAGGTTTCAGCTGGCCAAGATGGTAGCTGGTGGTCGAGCTTGTACTGATACTTATGACCTCCCAAAGCAGGCCAGGTAGTGGCTGTTATCAGGGCAATGTGACTGAGACTGTTGCCTGGTCCCTGATCAGTGTTGGCCTGGTTCCTTGCTCCTGCTGCAGCCTCCCCTGGTTCAATAGGGATTGTCCTTAAGCCTGTAGCATCCTCATCATCTGATTCATAATAAGGACTGAGATCTCACACATTGAAAGTGCCATGTACTCCATAGTCACCTGGTAGATCAACTTTGTAGGCATTTGTCCCAATCCTTTCAACAATTTCAAAAGGGCCATAAGCTCTTGGCATCAGTTTGTTCTTTCTCCTAGCTGAGAACCTTTCTTTTCTCAGATGAATCCCGACCAAATCGCCTGGCATGAACTCCTTCCTTTGAGGGACCTTAGACTGCTTCTTGTACCTCTCATTAGCCTTCTCAATTTGTTTCCTGACTGATTCATGTAGTTTTAGCATCTGATCAGCCATAGCCTTAGCATTAAAGTTCACCTCTCCTCTTGGAATATTGGACACGTCTAAGGGCATTAGTGGATTGACCCCATAGACTATCTCAAATGGACTATGACCAGTTATAGCAGATGGTGCCCTATTGAATGCAAACTCAGCTTGTGACAGTTTCAGGTCCCAATCCTTCAAGGACTGGTTGACTATGCATCTCAGTATCCTCCCCAATGTCTTGTTGGTGACCTCAGTTTGGCCATCAGTTTGAGGGTGGTGAGAAGTACTGAATAACAACTTTGTCTTCAGAACCTCCACAGGGTCTTCCAGAAATAGCTCATGAATTTGGTGTCCCTGTCAGATACTATGGTCTTTGGTACCCCATACAGCCACACAATTTCTTGTAAATAGAGTTCGGCAACATTGGCAGCATCCTCAGTCTTCTTGCATGCCACAAAATGAGCCATCTTGCTGAATCTATTAACAACTACCATCACAGAATCCTTGCCTCTGTGAGTCCTGGGTAAGGTAACAATAAAATCCATGCTTACATCTTCCCATGGCTTATCAGGCACTGGCAAAGGAGTATATGGACCAGCCTGGAAAGAGCTCTTGGTATGTTGACAGACTGAACACCTTCTGAGGATGACCTGGACATCTCCCATCATCCTGGGCCAATAGAATTGATCCTGAAGGATGTGTAATGTCTTTTGGACCCCAAAGTGACCTTGCAAGCCTCCTGAGTGAACTTCCCTTATCAGCAGATCCCTGTAAGAGCCCCTAGGTACACACAGCTTGTTACCCTGGAACAGGAAGCCTTCCTATAAGAGATGCTTGCTCCCTGGAATCTTTTGTCCTTCGGTTTGGGCTATCCATTCTTCTGAGAAATTAGGGTCCTCCTTGTACAGTTCTTTCATGAATTCAAACCCAAGGACCTTGTTTCCCATGATTGACAGTAAGGAGTGCCTCCTTGACAATGCATCTGCTACTACATTTTGCTTTCCCTCCTTGTATTTGCTGGAAAAAGTGAATGACTACAAGAACTCCACCCACTTAGCATGCATGTGACTCAATTTGTGCTGACCATTGAAATATTTTAGGACCTCATGGTCTGAGTGCAACTCAAATGGTTTAGGCTTCAGATAATGGTTCAAATGCATCAGGGCTCTGATGATGGCAT
Organism: Silene latifolia; assembly: GCF_048544455.1. Lineage (NCBI taxonomy): Eukaryota > Viridiplantae > Streptophyta > Magnoliopsida > Caryophyllales > Caryophyllaceae > Silene > Silene latifolia. The sequence continues at coordinate 216,296,702 of NC_133537.1, read as the reverse complement.
AAAACTCTGTATCATAGGTAGAGTATTTCAGTTTAGCTCAATTTAACTTCTCATTGAAATAGGCTACTGGCTTCTTAACCTGAATCAAAACTGCTCAAATGCCAACTCCGCTGGCATCACACTCCACTTCAAACAGCTGATCAAAATCTGGCAGCTTCAGGATAGGGTTTTCACACATTAACTTCTTAATTCTTTCAAAGGAATGTTGAGCATTATCAGTCCAATGAAACTCTCCCTTCTTCATGCACTCAGTTATTGGTGCTACAACTGAGCTGAAGTTTTCAATGAACCTTCTGTAAAAGGACGTCATTCCATGGAATCCCCTGACTTCAGTGATTGTCTTAGGGACTGGCTAAGACTGAATTGCTGAGATTTTCTCCTGGTCCACTGATATAGCTCTTCCAGATACAATGTACCCTAGAAAGGTCACCTCTTCAACCATGAAGGTGCACTTTTCTAGCTTGCCAAACAGCTTCTGCTCCATGAGAATCTTAAAAACCATTTCAAGATGCCTGATATGATCTTCCCTGTTGCTGCTTTACACCAGTATGTCATCAATGTATACCACAGTAAACTGACCTAAGCATGTCCTCAGCACTTCAGTCATCAACCTCATGAAAGTGCTGGGTGCATTTGAGAGACCAAATGGCATCACAAGCCCCTTATATAACCCATGTTTTGTCTTAAAAGCAGTCTTCCATTCATCTCCTTCCCTGATTCTCACATGATGGTACCCTTGCCTGAGATCAATCTTAGAAAAGATTCTGGCACCGCTCAGTTCATCAAGCATATCATCTTGTGTTGGAATTGGGAACCTATACTTGACAGTGATATTATTGATAGCTCTACTGTCAGTATACATTCTCCATGTCCCATGTTTCTTGGGAACAAGCAATGCATGGACTGCACAAGGACTTAGAGATTCCCTGACAAAGCCCTTGCTCATAAGCTCCTCAATTTATTGTTGTAACTCCTTGGTGGCTGTTGGATCACTCATGTAAGCAGGTCTGTTAGGCAGCATAGCACCTGGTATAAGATCAATATGGTGCTCAATTCCCCTCAAGGATGGCAGTCCACTAGGTAGTTCCTTTGGAAACACATCTCTGAACTTATGGATCAATGGTTCAATTTCTGCAGGCAACTTTGAACCCTCCCTTTCTGTTACTTCCTTGGACAACAGGATCAATACAGAATGCTCCTGCTTCAGTTCCTGGATCATGGTTGCTTCAAATAAGAATAGCACACCACTGATCTCTTCTGTCATGTTTGGACTCCCATAGCTTCTTTGATTTGGTGGTAAGGGGGTCAGGGTGGCCTTCTTACCTTCATGTTTGAAGCTGTAAACACTCTTTGCCCTGGTGTGTTGTATTCCTGTCAAACTCCAATGGCCTCCCTAACAGTAGGTGGCAAGCATCCATGGGTACAACATCACACATTACCTCATCCTTGTATACTTTTCCAATAGAGAATAGAACCAGACATTGGTTATCAACCTTAACCTCTGCTCCCTTGTTTAACCATCTGAGCTTGTAAGGTTTTGGGTGATCCTGAGTCACCAGATTCAGCTTGTTGACCATGATGATGGAAGCCATATTGGTACAGCTCCCTCCATCTATGATCAAGTTACAAACTCTTCCCTGAACTGTGCATCTACTCCTGAAGATCAGGGATCTTTGGTTAGCTTCTAAGGGTGCCTGTTGTGAATGCATCACTCTCCATAAGACCAAGTTGTGCCCCGTGTCAGGGTGAGCTACAACCTGATCTTGGCCTGACTCCTCCTCGGCTTCCATTTCCTCCAGTACTAGGTTCTCCTCTTCCTCATACTCAACCAATCCTTTTCTTTCCCACTCTTCTATTTCCATTGCTGTCAGTGCCCTCTTAGAAGGATAATCCTTCCTGAGGTGGCCATATCCCTGACACTTAAAAGCATTTGATCTTTCCCTCAGTCACAGGTGGGTTGGTTTTCTAGTTCATGGGGGCCTTTCCTTTATCTAGTGTAGGTGGTGCAGTTGGTTTAGGTGTACTCCCAATCCTAACACCAGTAAAGGGTCTGAATGCAGGTCTAGTGGTAGTTTTGGACACTGCAGGCTTAGCCTTTCCCATTTTCTCAACTCTCAAGGATAGGTTAACCACATCATCATAAGACCACAGGGGTTGCATTCTAACCTTTGTAGCAATATTCTTATCAAGACCCTCTAGAAACCTAGCAATCCTTTGCTCAGTTTTTTCATTAATCTCACATTGTATGGTTAACTGCTCAAACTCCCTCAAGTAGGTCTCAATGGGTCTCTCATCTTGCCTAAGTTTGGACAGCTTAATAAAGAGATCCCGAGTATAATCCTTGGTGACAAATTTATCCAACATCTTTTTCTTAAGTTTAGACCAAGACCTAAGTGGTTCTTTCCCTTCTCTAATCCTTTGGTGTTTCAGATTATCATACCAAAGAGAACCATAACCCTTTAGTTTCAAGACACCAACTTTAAAGGCCTTAACATCAGTAACCTTTATACTCAAAGATTTTCACGATATCCCTAATCCATTCTAATAAATCATCAGGATTAAAGCTATCAGGAAATTCAGGGATTTTTACCTTTAAGTGCTTGTCTGTGTGCTCAGGAACCTCCTCTTGTGTTCTGATCCTCTCCTCAGATTCTGATTCATATCGATGTGGTGGTTGTCCTCTCCTCACGGTTTCTCTTACTCAGGACTAACACAAGATGGAACTGTGTTATAACCTAACCTCTGATTACCAAATTACAGTGTCAAACCCCAGGCCTGACACAAAGACTCAATCTTTAGTTGGACAGGATTCCCTGAAATCCTTCAGGAATGCAATAGACTTCAGAAATGGATTAAAAATACCAGATGAGTTGCTAAAATCAAGAAATTTGGTCCCTTTCAGCAACTTGACTTTCAGTTTGATTTTCTCTTGGATGCAGTGCGAATTAAGCCTGGCTCCTTAGGACTTTTCTGTGCTTAGTTGATCAAGGTTTCAGCTGGCCAAGGTGGCAGATGGTGGTCGAGCTTGTACTCGTACTTATGATCTCCCAAATCAGGCCTGGCAGTGGCTGTTATCAGGGCAGTGTGACTGAGACTGTTGCCTGCTCCCTAATCAGTGTTGGCCTGGTTCATGGCTCCTGTTGCACTCAGTCCACTGAAACTCTCCCTTCTTCATGCATTTAGTGATCGGTGCAACAACTACACTGAAATTCCTGATGAATCTTCTGTAAAAAGAAGTTAATCCATGGAACCCCCTCACCTCAGTGATTGTTTTAGAAGTTGGCCATGATTGTATTGCTGCCACCTTCTCCTGATCAACAGAGATACCCCTCCCAGATACAATGTACCCTAAGAAGGCCACTTATTTAACCATAAAAGTGCACTTCTCTAGCTTGATAAAGAATTTCTGTTCTTTGAGGATTTTGAACACAGTTTCTAGATGCTTGAGGTAATCAGAAGAGCTGCTGCTGTATATCAGTATGTCATCAAAGTAGACTACAGCAGATTTGCCCAAACATGTCTCAACACATCTATTATCAACCTCATGAATGTACTAGGGGCATTAGAGAGCCCAAATGGCATAACCAACCACTCATAGAGGCCATGTTTAGTCTTGAATGCAGTCTTCTATTCGTCTCCCTCCCTGATTCTAACTTGATGGTAACCCTGTCTCAGATCTATATTTGAAAAGACAGTGGCTCCACTAAGTTCATCCAGCATATCATCTAATCTTGGGATTGGAAATCTATACTTGACAGTGATGTTATTGATTTCTCTATTGTCAGTACACATCCTCCAAGTCCCATCGTTTTTTGGTACCAGCAAGGCAGGCACTGCACATGGACTTAGTGACTCCCTCACAAAGCCCTTTGTCATTAGCTCTTCAATTTGGTGCTGCAATTCATTGGTTATAGTGGGATCACATCTATATGCTGGTCTATTTGGTCGTACAGATCCAGGCACCAGGTCAATGTGATGTTCAATCCCTCTCAGTGGGGGTAACCCACTAGGCAACTCAGCTGGAAAAACTTCCCTTTATTTTTGAATCAATGGTTTAACTTCTGCATGCATCTCATTATCCTCTTCTTTCTTAATTTCCCTAGACAGCAGAACCAAGATAGGTTGTTCTTGCTTGATCTCTTTTATCATAGCTGCCTCTGATAGAAACAACACACCATTCAACTCTTCAGGCATGTTAGGACTTCCATAGCTCCTTTGGTTTGGTGGCAAGGGAGTCAAGGTGACCTTCTTGCCATTGTGCTTGAAACTGTAAGTATTATCCATACCCTGATTAGTAGTGTTCCTGTCAAATTCTCATGGTCTTCCTAACAAGAGATGATAGGCATCCATGGGCACTACATCACATAGCACCTCATCTTTGTACACTTTACTAATGGAAAAGGACACAATACATTGCTTGACAATTTTCACCTCTGATCCTTTGTTCAACCACCTCAGTTTGTATGGACTTGGGTGTTCTTGGGTAAATAAGCTCAGCTTGCTAACCAGGGTAGTGGAGGCAATATTGGTGCAGCTTACCCCATCAATTATCATATTACAGACCCTTCTCTGGACAGTGCACCTGCTTCTGAAGATTAGGGACCTTTGGTCAGCTTTTAAAGGAACCTATTGTGAGTGCATGGCCCTCCACAAGACCAAGTTGTGCCCTGTGTCAGGAGGAGCAACAACTTGTCCCTGGCTTGACCCCTCTTCAGTCTCCACCTCTTCTAAGACTAAAGTTTCATCCTCCTCATACTCAATAAGACCCACTGATGCGAGTCCGTTTCGTGTTCACAAATTAAGATGTGGTCGTTGGGTCACGGTCGAATCAAAACACAATTTATAACTTCACAAACAACTCTACAATTAGTAAAGAGGAAAGTAAAGGTCGGATCCCAAGGGACGGGTATTGAAATGAGATTTCTATTGCAACTAGTGATGTCTAAGGGGTGTCACAAATTGGGTTGATGTAGAAGGTCACTAAACTAAAATAGCAATGAAAATAAACAAGCAAGATGAATTAAAGGGGTGTAAACAATTGATTAAAGGCACTAGGGTGTCATGGGATCATTGGGGAATCATGGGAATTGATCATACAAACATGTTCTCAAAATATAAGCAAGCAATTATTGTTGTGATGGATTGAGTTGGGTTATATCTTACAATCCTAGGAAAGTTTGGGTCCCGGAGCCGGATCGATTAGATTGTACAACACCTACAAGTCGACTTAATCTTCCCTACTCAACAACATGCATGGTCTAATGAGACTCGAGTTGGGTTATGTCTTACAAGTCTCATTGAAAAGATAGAAGATGATAGTAAATGCAAGGATTCATAGGCTTAGCATTTCATCAAGTATAACATGTGCATGAGTTGAGATCAAAACAAGCAAGCAAATAAAACATGAAAGCATATTAATTTAAGCATGAATCATTCCCCATGTTGGTTTCCCCTAATCACCCATTTAACCCTAGCTAAGAGACTACTCACTCATTATCATGTTGATCATGCTAGCAAGGTTGTCAATCATACCAACAATATGAAACATGATGAATAAATGAAAGTAATTAACAATAATTAAAAAGGGATTAAGAGATTATACCTACTAATGATTCCAATAATAAAGCAAAGATAAAAGAAGTACTTGAATGCTTGATTGAGAGGTTGTCAATCTCCCAATAGTAACCCAAATAATCTTCAATTACCCAAAATAAAGGATGAACAAAAGAGAGATTAAGGAAATAAAACTTGTATTAGAACTTGATTAATTGTTGATCACAATACTAAAGAGAGATTTGATTGATATTAACTACTCTAATTATTGATAAGAAGAACATGCTCCTCTAAATAGACTAATGGGGTATTTATAGTGGAAATTAGGGAGGATGCATTAGGGTTAACTAAGGGCTAAACTAGTAATTACACTTTTTAGATTGAGCAAGGAGGAACCGGTATTTTTCGAGAGAAGGGCTTCTTTCTTTGTAGCTTGGAGAAGAGGAAATCGTCTTTGTCTTTGGAATCCAAGGCGGAATAAGGTCGGGACGGGCGGAATCTGGCGTTGGAATCCGAGCGGATTCAAGGGAATCCGGCCGGATTGTCGAGGTGGAATCCGAGCGGATTAGAGCAAAGCCGCTCGGATTGTGCAGCTGCGGGACGGACGGATTGGTGACAATCCGCTCGGATCGGATTGTCACTCAGCAACATATCTTCTTCTTTTCTTCCCTTTTCTTTATAAATTCCTTGGGGATTTCCTTGGGGACTTAAGGATCCTTTCTCAACATTGCTCTTCTACTATAATATGTACAAAGGCCTTCTAATCTTGTCTCTCCTTGATGCTTGGTCATTGGATTCGATCAATTTAGTCTCGTTTTGCCATGAAAATGCAAGATTCTTACTCCTTTCCTACCAAGGGATCAAAATCTCAAAGAATATATAAAACAAAGAACTAAAGATAAGAAATGACCCAAATATGCACTAAAAAGCATGGGAACAAGGCTAATTCGGGGGCTAAATATGCGCTAATTATGGTCACATCAAATCTCCCCAAACCGAACCTTTGCTCGTCCCGAGTAAACAGGTGACAAAGACTAGGACCAATACTAACCTATCCTAATAATATAGCCGATATGAGACAATTAGCGGGTCTCACTCCGCCCCTTCAACTCACAACAAGACAACCATGAGGTAGGATGCCTTCTTGCAAGGCAAGGTGGGTCTTGCCAAAATGGCAACACATCCAAACATTAAGCACACAAAATCACATAATGGATGCATCTACAAAAAGAATAGCCACTCCCTCATCAAGTGGCGGAGGTACTAAAGAGGAACAAATTTAAGAGCATGTAATCCTTCACAAATACTAGGTCAACAAATTACTAAGTCTAAGAGGATGGCACTAAATCACCTCCAAATGGTGTTAAACTAAACTACTTTCGTCCTCAATTTCCAAATGCTTTCGTCAAGAGCGATCGGATGGTGGTGGAATGATGATCCCTATGATGCTAGTAGCATATGACATGACAAGTCTCGAATTCTCTACAAAAGTAAAGGTCATGGATCGTCCCAAGCTCGACCAAGTGGCTTGACAAAAAGGCTTTTTGGGAATGAAATGCTCAAATCTTTATTCACAATGGGTGGATATGACTAGTATTCAAAATTGACCTCATTTCACTTTCACATTTCAAAAATTTAAGATGGGGTTTGTCCCTTCCGGGCTAGTGTCCTTTGCTTTCGCCAATCGCTTATTAGGCAACCGGTTAACCTCTAGACAATAGCTTTTCGGGGTGATAGTCACTCTGTCTCTGGGCGGCCGAATTCACAACCGTATGGGGGCCCAATTCAATGGATCCCGCACCAAAGCACATCGAAGTGGTACGCCTCCATCAAAACAACTTAAATTTCTCAACTTTCAACAATTCATAACATTTGAGGTTTCCTTGGCATTACATTACTTCCACATGACAAAATTTCTTTGAAATGAGCACTTCAAGCTTATTGATAGAAAATATTTTTGGGTTGCCTTACCACAAGGTCAAACAAGGTCACCTAGACAAGTTAACCAAGTCCACATCGCATCACGGGGTTGGATAGGTGACTCACATGCAAACCCTTGACTAGGCCTTGGGTCATGGGTCAAAAGACACTAGTATGACACTATCTAGGGTGTTTTACAACCATTCTAGTAGGCAAAGTCTTAAGTTGAACAAGTATTTGTAATGGCTTAGTTGCTCTTGTCCAAGTTCCTAATTAGGCATTTTTCAAAACATTTCTAACATGAAACTACATGCTATGATGCAACTAATATAAACATCCTAATGCAAGTGATTCTATCAACTAATATGACATAAAAGCTAAATGCAAGTCCTAATTTCACATTGTTATACCGCATCAATCAAAATAAAGCCACATAGTCATTAACATAAAGAGGAAAAAGGAGATTGGAAAGATCATACCATGCGGTCTTTAATATCCTCATGTCTCGGATGTGGCGTAGTCAATCAATGTGAACAAGGATAGAACAAACACAATATATACAAGACAATATATACAAGACAATATATACAAGACTACAAAAGGAAATAAACATGTTTTTGGGTTTTCAATTTTCAAATTTTTATGATTTTTGAAATTTTTCAATTTTTTTGGATTTTTGAATAAGAGTTCAATGTTAGAATTCCCATCCCCACACTAATATGGGCATTGTCCTCAATGGCCAAAATGATGGAAATTATGCAAAGATGATGCATGATTTCTACACTAAATGCAATCTATACTAAGCTACACTACATGATGCATGGTTTTTGTTATGACGGAGAGGATAATTTAGATTACCTCCCGTTGTGTATGCATTAACTTCCCCAAACCGAGTGAGACACTATTGCTAATGTCCAAGGATGGGTGTAGTTCATGCACACACTATGCAATGCATGAAACTAATTTGTCATTTTGGATTTTGAAAATGGGAACAATAAAATGAGAACACCTCAATGGTACCGAGGTGTGAGTCCTCTATGGTGCTAGGACTACTCCAACAATGATCAAAATTAAATAAAATACAAGGTAACAAGACACAAACTTCTTTTCATGAAACATTGAAAGATAAAGAGGAGAGATGAGAAAACTTTACTTGAACTTAGGTGGGTGCCTTTTGCCCGCTCCACCTAGTGATGAAGTAGTCTTCTAGACATCGGCATCATCTCCCTCTATATCGCTATCCCAAATATCCTTTGAAGCATCACTCAAACTTGGATCCATGAATTCGTCTTCCTCACTCTCAAGCTTCACCGTGTCACCTCCACAAGAATTGCCACTCTCCTCCTCTTGGCGACCGTTCGCCCCTTCATTAGCCTTCTCCGAGTTGGGGAAGAGCAAATCCATTTGAGCCCATGAGGGGAAAGCTCCTTCCTCACTAATCCGTCCTTTTCGAACCATCTCATGGTATTGGGGGTAAAGAGCATAGTAAGTGTCCACGGAGGTCTCGTATTGACGGTAGTGTAAATCTTGCAAAATTCCCGTGACAAAGTCGTCACGGGGGAGGATGAAGGGATTTGGATGGTTATATGGTTGGTAGGGAAAAGGGTAGGGAGGCACTTTTATCTTCTCATTTTGGGTTTGTTGTTCTTGTTGTTGTGGTGGTGGATTTTGGGGTGGTGACACTTGCTTTGTTTGACTTGGGATGAGGTAGGAGGGCATTGGGGACAAGTTTCCTCTTCTTGGGGAGATCTGTGGTAGATCGGTCATTGGGAGATAAATCGGATCGCTTCCTTTTGTCAACCACTTTATCCGCTTATCGACCCTCTCAAGGGTTATCCAATGGTGTTGGACGAGAAGGAGATCTTCATTAATTCTCGTGCTCCCCGTAAGTGGAGTGTACTCATTGTTCTCATTGAACCTTGGGTTGAAGTGCTTTGCAAGTCTAGTTATGAGTCCTCCATTCACTATGTGCTTCATTCCATCATCGTCCCCATTTCTAAACTTTGCCCATTTCTCTAGCAAAACTAGAGGTGTATTGAAGTGATACCCATCTCTCCCTTGAATGTTGAGGTATGATTCCATAAACACAAGGTCTAATTGGTTCACGATGGCCGGATCTCGGCGGGCAAAGAGAGTACCCAAAAGAAATCGATATGTAAGCCTTAAGATCGGGTTTTGGATATGAAAAGCAAGACATTCCTTGGTAATAATGAAATCCCGGCCCATCATGGCCCTTCACAAAGGTGCAACACTATACTTTTTGGGTTTCGATGTTCGGGTAGGCGAAACATCAAGTCCAAACACATTTGCGAATTCTACAAGTGTCATCATCCTAAAAACATTCTCCAACCTAAACTCTATACATATCACTTTGTTCAAGGTTGTAATCTTCAAAAAGCTCAAGAATTCAAGCACAAGGGACCGATAGGTTGGTTCATACATGCGAAAAAGGGTTGAAAGACCAAAAACCTCAAAGAGAGCTTCCACTTGGTGAAAAATCCCAAGTTTTCTCAAGGTAGCATGACATAAAAATTTAGTGGGAAGAATATTCTTACTTAGAAGCCGGTGGAAGACTAATCTCTGCACATCATTGAGGAATTCCACATTTGAGAAATCATCAAGCCTTGTGAGATCTACAATCTCTTCATGTTCCCTTCTAATGGTGTTGAGATGGGAGGTAGAAGAACTTCCCATCATCCTTGGTCTTCTTGCACTCCTAAAAGAGGATCTCCTTGGTGCCATTCTTGATTCTTTTGTTGGGTTCTTTTGATTTGTGAAAGGGTAAGGATGTTCCTTGTTGATTTAGTGTTGGAAACCCTAGAAAATTGGGGCTTTTTGATTTTGTGGGTAAAGAGAGTGATTTGGATATGTATGGGAGTCATAAGGAGGTGGGTTTTATAGTGCAATTGGAAGGAGTAGTGATATGTCACTGTATGTGTGGTGGGGTGTATTTTAATTAGGAAAAAGTCGGGTCAAAACACCGTGAGAAGACGAGCGGATTCGAGCTGAAGACGCTCGGATTCGTGCTCCTCGGGACGGGCGGATTCGGGGCAATACGCCCGGATTCTGTCACAGCGAGAAATTCCAAAATTTGATGCTTTAGAGACGGGCGTCCCGTGCATGAGACGCTCGGATTCTTTTATGATGGGACGGGCGTCTTCTTGTGAAGACGAACGGATTCTGCTACAGAGATTTTCTTTGAAATGCACAGGTAGAAAGACGGGCGTCTTTCTTCAAATTCGGCCGGATTCTATAAGACGGGCGTTTTTTCTCGCTGGACGCTCGGATTCAACCTCAGTCCAAAAATCTTCAAATTTTCAGCGTAGCTGGACGGACGGTTTCTCCTCTAAACGCCCGGATTCAGCAAGACAGGCAATGTGGATTAGAGGGAATCCGCACGGATTCAGGCTGCGAGTTTTGACTTCTTCTCCTCTCTTAGATGCGTCCCCACACTTGAGAATTTGTTCCTTCCTTCATTCAAAATTCATTAGTAACCCTCCCTTACTTACGCTCATGAAAAGAGTTCATGCTTTTATTAAAACAAATGCAATAAATACAAGTTAGAGGATTAGTATATTTACAAGTGGTGGTTTAGGGAGGACTCCACCAAACTCTCCCTTAGATGGTCCTTTCAAGGGGAGGGGGCCCGAGGTAGGTAGCCTCGACCTCTTTAACAAACGGTCCTTCATAGTATGGCTTCAACCTTTGACCATTTACCTTGAACTTGCTTCCATCTTCCGCCTTGAGTTCGAAATCTCCATATTTTCCAACTTCGGTTATCACATAGGGACCCATCCATCTAGAGTTCAATTTTCCCGGAAAGAGTCGGTAGCGGGAATTGAATAGAAGGACTTTGTCTCCCTTGTGCAAGGCCTTTTGTCTAATTCTCTTATCATGAAGCAATTTTGTTCTTTCTTTGTAAATCTTTGCATTCTCATAGGATTGTAGTCGGAATTCTTCCAACTCTTGGATTTGAATCATCCTCTGACCGCTCAATTTGAGATCAAGATTAAGTGCTCGGATTGCCCAATAAGCTTTGTACTCCAATTCGATTGGCAAATGACATGCTTTTCCATAGACAAGCTTATAGGGGAGGCTCTATGGGAGTCTTATAGGCATCCTATAAGCCCAAAGAGCATCATCAAGCTTTGTGCTCCAATCTTTCCGAGTCTTGTTCACAACTTTTTCAAGGATTTGCTTGATCTCTCTATTTGAAATTTCCACTTGACCGCTTGTTTGAGGATGATATCCCAAGCCGGTTCGATGTTGAACACCATACTTGGTCAAAAGGGATGCAAGCTTCTTCTCATGGAAATGCGTTCCTCCATCACTAATGATCGCTCTAGGAACTCCAAATCTTGGGAAAATTATCTTCTTGAAAAGCTTGGTGACCGTTTTTGCATCATCATTTGGGGTGGCGATTGCCTCCACCCACTTTGAAACATAATCTCTGACCACAAGGATGTACTTATTCCTATTGGATGTCACAAAGGGCCCTTGGTAGTCGATTCCCCAAACATCGAAGATCTCTACCTCTAGAATGCCCCTTTGTGGCATTTCGTTCCTCCAAGATATATTCCCCGTTCTTTGACAAGCATCGCAATGAATGATGAATTCTCTCGTATCTTGAAACATTGTAGGCCAATAGAAGCCCGATTAGAGAATTTTTGCAACGGTTCTCCTTGCTCCATGGTGCCCACCGTAGGGTGATGAATGACATCCTTCCAAGATTCCTTGGATTTCCCATTGAGGGATGCATCTCCGGTAGAGCCCATCACTACACTCCTTGTAGAGGTTTGGATCATCCCAAAAGTACCTCTTCACTTCGAATAGGAATCTCTTCCTTTGGTTGTGCTTTAAATTTGGAGGGAGCACTTTTCCAACAATATAATTGGCATAATCGGCAAACCATGGAGTGATGTGCCTTTCAAGTTGAGTTTGAATAGCCATCAAAATATCGTCGGGAAATGAGTCATTGATCGGGGTTTCTCCATTTTCATCATGAAACCGGATTCTTGACAAGTGATCCGCCACTACATTCTCGGCTCCTTTCTTGTCTCTTATTTCCAAGACAAATTCTTGAAGGAGCAAAATCCATCTCAACAATCTTGGTTTTGCCTCCTTCTTTATCAAGAGATGTCGGAGAGCACGGTGATCAGAAAATACAATCACCTTGGATCCAAGCAAGTAGGAACGGAATTTATCCAAAGCATAAACAATGGCAAGAAGCTCCTTTTCGGTTGTATCATAATTCACTTGAGAGGGGTCGAGGGTCTTGCTTATGTAATAGATGGCGTGAAGAGCTCTCCCTACCCGTTGGCCAAGAACCGCTCCAACGGCGTAGTTGCTAGCGTCACACATAATCTCGAAAGGTAACTCCCAATTCGGGGGTTGAATGATTGGTGCCGAGACTAAGGCTTCTTTGATTCTATTAAAAGCTTCAACACACTCGTCATTAAATTGGAATTGGGCATCTTTAAGCAAAAGTTGAGTGAGGGGTTTTGCTATTTTCGAAAAATCCTTTATGAAACGACGATAAAAACCCGCGTGACCGAGAAAACTTCTCACCCCTCTAACATTCACGGGAGGTGGGAGTTTCTCTATCACCTCAACTTTAGCTTTATCGACCTCGATGCCCTTTTCCGAAATCAAATGACCCAAAACAATTCCTTCATTGACCATGAAGTGACACTTTTCCCAATTTAAAACAAGGCTAACATCTTCACACTTTTGCAACACAAGAGAAAGATTACGCAAACATGAGTCAAAGTCCTTTTCATAAACACTAAAATCATCCATAAAAACTTCCATTATGGTCTCTACGTAATCGGAGAAGACACTCATCATGCATCTTTGGAAAGTGGCGGGGGCATTACATAATCCAAAAGGCATCCTCCTATATGCAAAAGTGCCATAAGGGCATGTGAAGGTGGTCTTATGTTGGTCATCCGGGTGTATAGGGATTTGGAAGAATCCCGAATACCCGTCAAGGTAACAAAAGAATTTGTTGGAGGCTAACCTCTCAAGCATTTGGTCAATGAATGGTAAGGGGAATTGATCTATTCTTGTTGCGGAGTTTAATTTCCGATAGTCAATGCACATACGCCAACCGGTGATCATTCTTGTGGGTATTAATTCATTCTTTTCATTTGTCACTACCGTGGTACCTTCTTTCTTAGGTACCACTTGGACGGGGCTAACCTACAAAGAATCCGATATGGGATATATGATTCCCGCATCAAGTAATTTCATGACTTCTCCTTTGACAACTTCTTGCATGTGGGGGTTCAATATTCTTTGGGGTTGAATGGTAGGTCTATGGTCTTCCTCTAGATGAATTCTATGCATGCAAAAGTTGGGACTTATCCCCTTAAGGTCATCTAGACTATAACCTATAGCCTTCTCATGTTGTTTCAACACATCAAGCAACTTTCCCAATTGGTCATCATCAAGTCTATCATTAACAATCACGGGTTTGGTCTTTGATTCATCAAGGTAAGCATATTTCAAATTTGGGGGAAGAGGTTTCAAAGTAGGAGTTTGTACCTTACTTTCCTCATTTGGAGTTTCATTGAGAATTTGCTCCATCTCCATTAGACATTCCATTCTCATAGCATACTCAACTTCACTTTCATCAACCTCATCATATTCAAATCCCATGATGGGTTCCTCTTGCTCTTGAGTTTGTAAAATATCCTCTAGGATGGATTGCTCATCCTCTATGGGTTGACATGCTTCCACTAGAATATTATGCACCAATTCGGATTGTGCACGAGTAAGTTCCTTGTTAGCTAGAGCGGCCTCAAAGAGATCCACCTCCAACTCCCAATACATGCTCTTAGCCTTACTTGCTTCTAAGGCCTCCAATGCTTGCATGGGATCCTTGAAGTAAGGGATACTCAAGTAGTCCTCTACAAAACAATCTATGAAATCCATCTCGCAAAATATCAAACAACTTGAAAACGATTAGAGCAAACCTTGAGGAGTTTTATTTCCCCAAGGCGAAGAAAGACACAACTAATAACAATAAAAAGAAATCTAAATCAAGTAAACACCGTCCCCGGCAACGGCGCCATTTTTGATGCGAGTCCGTTTCGTGTTCACAAATTAAGATGTGGTCGTTGGGTCACGATCGAATCAAAACACAATTTATAACTTCACAAACAACTCTACAATTAGTAAAGAGGCAAGTAAAGGTCGGATCCCAAGGGACGGGTATTGAAATGAGATTTCTATTGCAACTAATAATGTCTAAGGGGTGTCACAAATTGGGTTGATGTAGAAGGTCACTAAACTAAAATAGCAATGAAAATAAACAAGCAAGATGAATTAAAGGGGTGTAAACAATTGATTAAAGGCACTAGGGTGTCATGGGATCATAGGGGAATCATGGGAATTGATCATACAAACATGTTCTCAAAATATAAGCAAGCAATTATTGTTGTGATGGATTGAGTTGGGTTATATCTTACAATCCTAGGAAAGTTTGGGTCCCGGAGCCGAATCGATTAGATTGTACAACACCTACAAGTTGACTTAATCTTCCCTACTCAACAACATGCATGGTCTAATGAGACTCGAGTTGGGTTATGTCTTACAAGTCTCATTGAAAAGATAGAAGATGATAGTAAATGCAAGGATTCATAGGCTTAGCATTTCATCAAGTATAACATGTGCATGAGTTGAGATCAAAACAAGCAAGCAAATAAAACATGAAAGCATATTAATTTAAGCATGAATCATTCCCCATGTTGGTTTCCCCTAATCACCCATTTAACCCTAGCTAAGAGACTACTCACTCATTATCATGTTGATCATGCTAGCAAGGTTGTCAATCATACCAATAATATGAAACATGATGAATAAATGAAAGTAATTAACAATAATTAAAAAGGGATTAAGAGATTATACCTACTAATGATTCCAATAATAAAGCAAAGATAAAAGAAGTACTTGAATGCTTGATTGAGAGGTTGTCAATCTCCCAATAATAACCCAAATAATCTTCAATTACCCAAAATAAAGGATGAACAAAAGAGAGATTAAGGAAATAAAACTTGTATTAGAACTTGATTAATTGTTGATTACAATACTAAAGAGAGATTTGATTGATATTAACTACTCTAATTATTGATAAGAAGAACATGCTCCTCTAATTAGACTAATGGGGTATTTATAGTGGAAATTAGGGAGGATGCATTAGGGTTAACTAAGGGCTAAACTAGTAATTACACTTTTTAGATTGAGCAAGGAGGAGCCGGTATTTTTCGAGAGAAGGGCTTCTTTCTTTGTAGCTTGGAGAAGAGGAAATCGTGCTGTGCTGGAATCCGGGCGGAATAAGGTCGGGACGGGCGGAATATGGCGTTGGAATCCGAGCGGATTCAAGGGAATCCGGCCGGATTGTCGAGGTGGAATCCGAGCGGATTAGAGCAAAGCCGCTCGGATTGTGCAGCTGCGGGACGGACGGATTGGTGACAATCCGCTCGGATTGTCACTCAGCAACATATCTTCTTCTTTTCTTCCCTTTTCTTCATAAATTCCTTGGGGATTTCCTTGGGGACTCAAGGATCCTTTCTCAACATTGCTCTTCTACTATAATATGTACAAAGGCCTTCTAATCTTGTCTCTCCTTGATGCTTGGTCATTGGATTCGATCAATTTAGTCTCGTTTTGCCATGAAAATGCAAGATTCTTACTCCTTTCCTACCAAGGGATCAAAATCTCAAAGAATATGCAAAACAAAGAACTAAAGATAAGAAATGACCCAAATATGCACTAAAAAGCATGGGAACAAGGCTAATTCGGGGGCTAAATATGCGCTAATTATGGTCACATCACCCTCTCTCTCCATTCTTCAATTTCCATAAGGGTAAGAGTCCTGTTGGAAGGACAGTCCTTTCTAAAGTGACAAAATCCTTGTCACTAGAAACACCTTATCTTGTCTCTTGACACAGCACGATTAACTTTTGGGTTCACATGTGCTTTCCTCTTATCTGTGGTGTTCTGAGTGACAGGTTTGGGTGCCTCTCCAATCCTCACACCTATGTAAGTTTTGAAAGGTGTTCTGGGAGGCAATTCAGACACTACAGGCTTCACCTTTCCCAATTTCTCAACCCTCAAGGCCAAGTTAACAGCTTCGTTAAATGACCAAACTTGTTGTATTCTTAATCTACTAGCAATCTTAAGATCCAAACCCTCAACAAACCTAACAATCTTTTGCTCAGGTTTTTCAGTGACCTCGCATTGCAGGGTTAGCTGTTCAAAGCTCCTAAGGTAGGCCTCAACAGACTGCTGGTCTTGCCTTAACTGAGTTAACTCGATAAAAATATCCTGAGTATAGTCTTTGGCTATAAATTTTCTTTCAATTTCATTTTCAGTTTAGCCCAAGACCTCATTGGTTCCTTACCATCTCTCATTCTTTGGTGTTTCATACTTTCATACCAAAGAGATGCATATCGCTTGAGTTTTAAAATGGATACTTTAAAAGCTTTCCTATCATTATACCCTTTAAACTCAAAGACCCTTTCAACAGAGCTAAGCCAGTCTAGTAAATCCTCAGGATTTAAACTACCATGGAAATCAGAGATTTCTACTTTAACATCTTTATCTTTGGTTAAGTAGTTACCTTCTTCCATCATAGACCCTTCTGATTCTGAGTTTAGCTCTTCTTCATTCTCATGTTGTGGTTGGCCTATTCCTTCTCCAAGGAAACCTCTACCCCTGCCTCTTTCTCTATAGGGTGGTGGTCTTCCTCTTTCTGGAGTGGGAATGTTTGCCATGACAGTGTTCACAGCTTCCAAGGTCACATTAACCAAGTTGGTTAACTAATCTATTTTTGCCTCCATTCCTACTAATCTCTCTTCACCCATTTGGTTGTTTTTTGTGTTTTTATTGTAGGTAGGTTAAATGGACTCACTTTCTCTCACTCAAGACTAACACAAGATGAGATTGTGTTATAACCTAACTCTGGTTACCAAATTGCATTGTAAAGAATGGACCTTTGATAGAAAAGGAACAATCCTGATAAAGCCACAACATAGACAATTCTCAGGATGCAATAGAATTCAGGAATTTAGTAAAAATAACAAATGACTTTAGAAAATCACAAAAATTGGAGACAACTTAGTTAAGATGATGAACTAAAACTGTCCCAAAAATCAGGATTTTGCAAGCAATCTAAGTATTTTTAAGGATTCAATTAACAGACAGAAGCAGTAATGTGACATACAGCTTCTCAAGGTGACTGTTTTGAGGTATTTTTTTTGGAAAGGAAGGGGATATAATTAGTCAACTAATAACCACAGCAAGAACAGAAGATTAATTCAACAATTTAAGCCAAAAATTTGACACAATCACAGCAAGCACATAAAGTATCAAACTTAAGACAACAATGAGGTTCAGACAACCTACATCAAGCACGGGATTCAAAGAAACTCACCCACAGGTACTTAATCAACAATAGAGAGTGTTATTAAGCCTAACTTAACTCTAGGACTCAGCAAGAATTAAGATTTGCAAATACTTGAGAGAAATCTCAGGTTTTTTGTTCATTAATCAAAGTCCGAGTATGACAGACTATGGAAAGGTCCTTATATAGGCCTTTGCTCAAGTTCTCGGTACAATAAACCCTAAGAAATATCTTCCCAGGGCCAGGATTTGTTGCTTACATAATACACAAGGACAAGTGATCTATTTTACAATGGCTGCGTTAGG
Organism: Silene latifolia; assembly: GCF_048544455.1. Taxonomy (NCBI): domain Eukaryota; kingdom Viridiplantae; phylum Streptophyta; class Magnoliopsida; order Caryophyllales; family Caryophyllaceae; genus Silene; species Silene latifolia. The sequence continues at coordinate 216,278,516 of NC_133537.1, read as the reverse complement.
TGAAAGTAAATTACCTAAGGTAAAACAGGCTCGGGACAAAAGGTTACAGCTGAGTGATAGTGGCTGGTTCTTCCTTCCTGATGACTTCTCTGGGCTGCTTCTGAGGTTGGCTGTCTCTAGACAAAAATAAGGTCTTATCTTGCGTAGGTCGTATCTTCATTTTGGCAAGACATCGCAAAAGAATTCATAGCTCTAGTTCCCAAATGTTTAGCCAGAAATTGCAAGTTACTTTTCTGCTTTTTCCTGAGTTGTCTTCTTCTGCAACTTGGTTTTCTTAGCTTGTTTTGTGAGATTCTAGTAGAAAATAATCCTGGCTCCGTAGGTGTTAACTGTACTTAATTGATCATAGGACCAGCTGGCCCTGGTGGCTGGACTTGGAGCTCTCAGAATTGGTCTTGGAACAGGAACATGCACTGGTTGAAACAAGAGCATGGTTTGCACTGTCTGAGTTTGTGATGCATGGACTCTGAGCTTGGTTGCCATGGCTGTTTGGGCTAAAAATAGCATAATAAAGAAGGCCCACTTAATAAAATAAAGACTTTGAAAGAAGTGATAAGGAGGAAGGAAGCCCGCGGTTGGAGAAAAGGGAAACGGGCTTAAGGAAGATTAGGAGCCCATCATAGGAAGCGTCCGCATTAAGGAAAGGAGCGTCAGGGAGAAGTTAGGGAGAAGTTAGGTAGATCAAGGAGAATGGGCGAGAGAGTCCGGGTTTTGGAAAGAGTCCTTATGGAAATTATATTCCCTTTCCATATTTGAGGTAGGACATCTCTAGGGTTCTTACCCTATAAATAGCCAAGGAAGCAAATCAAGAAGGGATTCATTCGACACAATATATTCAAGACATCCGCACTCACGCATTCACATAAAATTCCACAACATATTATCCTCAAGTATACGCTCACCTGAGATCTTGCAGGCCTGATACCTAGCTCCAGCGAGATTAACATAACATTACTATTGTAATCATCCTCCTATTCATATAGTGCAATACTTGGCAGGGTACCGTCCCTCCCGCGGTTGTTCCCACATTGGGTTTTCCGTGTCACCAAAATCTTACGTGTCAACTCATATTACGCACTTTATCTTTACTTATTTACATACCAACGAACATACATTCAACCAGCGAATATAGACTACATTGACCCTAATTAATCGACTTGGGTAAAAATACCTAAACAGTTTGGCGCCCACCGTGGGGCATTGTGGTCGTCAATCGTCGATATTCTAGATATACAATGGAAAAGCAAGCATCTGAAGCCGTGTCAGGGAGCAGGCAACCATCGCCACCACCACCGTCTACCCAAAGTCCAACATCAACAGTGGGCACGCAGGCTCCCGGACATACCACAAGAATCATACCGACAACAAGAGCTTCTCTACCTCCCAGGACTCCTGCTGTCGTGACCCAGGCCTGGTCAGAAAAGGGAACAGCAAGTTCAGGCACCACTCCGCCACCTAGTCCCACACAAATCTTACTCACCGGCGTGGAAAATCTTTAGAAAGCTATGGAAAACATGCGAGAAGACCAAAGGAGAGCAGATGCTGAGGCAAGAAGAAGAGACAGAGAGCTTTGGGCACAGATTGATATCCTGAAACAGCAGTCTATCGCCCCAGTAAGTGGGACAGATGAAGGAAGATCTCCTTTGATAGATTTGACACGGGGAGTATCGGGCAGCGGGCAGATACCAGCCGAACTAATAACAAGATTAGATTTGGCTACAGTACCATCAGATGGAAGAATAACCCCACGAGGGTTAGGATACCTCACACCAGATAGCTGGCAGCCGGCCAACTGCATAAAGACGCAAACAGGTGGCCTCCCCGTCAGCAGCCCCGCAACAATTGGGCAGACACCTGTAGCAGGATCCGAGTCAAACCCAAGAAGTGAAGCGCGTAGGGGACAATCGTTACCACAACCCCCTTGGCTGCCGGAACCTATCAGAATCTTCAAGAACCCGGATCAGGAGGAAATACGCGGGACGGTGACAGACGGACCCAGATTCGGCCAAGATAACCAATCGGCAAAGATTGGAGCTAAAAGAGATCTTGAGCGGGGTCCCGGGGCTACCACCCCCACTCGAGAAAGCGGCTCAGAGACGATTACGCCGACTCACCATTCGTGGACACCATATCCATCACGGCCATGCCAAAGGGATTCACAAATCCAAATATGCCTCTCTTCGATGGCACAACAGACCCCTTTGATCATATCACCAAGATAAGCAGAAAATGATGACGGTGACAACCATAGGGCGGAGTTAAGGAAGCTTGCATGTGCAAAGGGTTCGGGTCCACCCTAACAGGACCAGCACTTCGATGGTTTGTGAGCCTGCCCAACAGGTCGATATCTACATTTGCTGAATTGGTGAATACATTTACTCAGCAGTTCGCAAGCGGCAGAAAACCACGAAGCACGCGGGAGACCCGTGCGTAATCGTCCGGGGCGGGGAGAGAGCATTGGAGAATACAATACTAGGTTCAACAATGAGAAGGTAGCGAAGACGAGAGTGTGATGTCTCAACAAGCAGTAGAAGCCTTGAAGAGGCCTCCACCACGACTCCGACCTATACAAGCGATTAACCATGCATCCGTGCCATAGTTTCGAGGCAAGACAGAGAAAGCTGCCGTAATCGGGTTGGAGGAAGACGTGTTAGCGAGCCGAGCTTGCTAAGCGTGCCTAGTATCTCTAGTACCTCACCGTGGAGAAATCGGAAGAAAGCAAACCACCAAAGAAGAAGGACGAGAGGTGCGGACCATACGGGAGGGGAGTCACGAGAATCGAAGAAAATCGGCTACTCCCCACTGCAGAATAAGGATTCACCCGGGAATCGGAGGAATCTTGAAGGCACTCAGGGAGATGGGAGATGGAGTCAGATGGCCCAACCCACCGGTAGGAGAGCAGGCATGGAGGAAGGACAACAAGAAGAAGTGTGAGTTCCACTGGGATATTGGGCACAACACTGAGGATTTCTATACATTACGAAGAGAGATCAAGCGCCTGTACGAACAAGGAAAGCTGAGCCACCTATTACCACGTGGGGGCAAGAAGAAGATAAGGTAGGCTCCGCCAGCCGCGCAGAACCCACCCACATGCACCAAAATTATAAACGTGATAACAGGCGGCTCAGACTTAAGCGGGCTGACGTATTCAGCAGCTAAGAGACGTGCTACGGAGACCAAAGGAGATAGGCCAGCCAATTCGTGCAAAATTTCTCACAGTGACCTGCTTGCGGTCAGCTTTGATGAAGGAGATTCATACGATGAACGAGAACATCATGACGCACTAATTATCATCTTATAAATGGCCAATTGCACAGTTAGAAAGGTCTTGGTAGATACAGGAAGCTCGGTCAACTTAATCATGCTGAAAACTATAGAAAACATAGGATTCAGCGAGAAGGATTTACAGAAGAAGACTATTCCGCTAGTAGGCTTCAGTGGAGAAACAGCCAGCTCGCTAGGGGAGATAGTCATCCCAACCTATGTGGGAGGAGTCAATAAGCAAGTCAGGTACCTGGTTATAGATGGCCCCTCCACTTACAACGTCATCTTAGGAAAACCATGGTTGCACCAGATGAAAGCAGTCCCCTCAACATACCACCAGTGCATAAAATTCCCACCCTATGGGGAGTAGAAACGATAAGAGGAGATCAGGAGGAAGCTAGAGGCTGCTATAAGAAGGCACTCAAGTGCACTGCCAGCCCCCCCGCATAGCAATTATAGAAGCAGCCTATCCAGGACGAATACATCGAACCGCCAGCAGAAGAGCAGGATCAAATCAACCTGGATAAGCTGCACCTAGAACGAACCGTGCTCATTGGAGCAGAATGTACAGGAAGCTTAAGACAGCAACTAGTCAAGTTCTTACAAGATAACATGGATTATTTTGTATGGTCACACGATGACATGACAGGAATAGATCCGTCCATCATAACACATAAGCTTAGTGTAGACCCAAAGTGTAAGCCCATCCAACAGAGAAGAAGGAACTTTGCAGCGGAGAGAAATAAGGTAATCAACCAGGAAGTAGATAGCCTGCTGGCAGCAAAGAAAATAAGAGAAGTAAAATATCCAGAATGGCTGTCCAACGTAGTGGTGGTGCCTAAGAAGAATGGAAAGTGGAGAGTATGTGTGAACTTCACCGATATCAACAAAGCATGCCCTAAAGATCCATTCCCGCTGCCTCATATTGATGCAATGGTGGACGCAACAGCTGGACATGAGATGTTAACATTCCTGGACGCATGGAGTGGATACAATCAGATCAAGATGGATCCCGCAGATCAAGAGAAGACAGCATTTATGTCTGAAAGAGGAATATATTGCTACAACGTCATGCCATTCGGCCTAAAAAACGCAGGCTCCACATATCAGAGGCTGGTTAACCGCATGTTCAAAGAGCAGATAGGAAGAACAATGGAGGTGTATATTGATGACATGGTGGTGAAATCAGAAAAAGCCAGAGATCACATGCAACTGGCAGAAACATTCAGCACCCTCAGGGAATACAAGATGAAGCTAAATCCATCTAAATGCACCTTTGAAGTATCTTCTGGCAAATTCCTGGGCTATATCGTAACTCAAAGAGGAATAGAGGCCAAGATCGAGCGATCAAAGCCATCTTACAACCGGAGTCACCCGAGAAGCCTAAGGATGTTAAAAGACTAGCCGGGAAGGTAGAAGCCCGAACAGTTCATCTCAAGATCTTGGATAAATGCAGTCATGTTTTTACGACGTACTAAGGAAAAGCCAGAAGTTTGAATGGACCTCTGAGCACGAGCAAGCCTTCAGAGAGTTGAAGCATTACCTCAGCAGCCCGCCGCTACTGTCAAAACCGGAGCCAGGAGAACCACTATTCCTATACCTAGCCGTCACAGAGGTAGCAAAGTGAGTCTTGTCCGGTCGAGAGCAAGAAAGGGAGCGAGGAAGCCGATATACTACGTGAGCAAGTCTCTGCTGCCGGCAGAGACCAGGTACACATCCCTTGAAAAGTTAGTACTAGCATTGGTAGTGGCATCTCGCAAACTGCGCCCCTATTTTGAGTCCCACATTGTGCATGTCGTGACCAATTACCCACTAAAAGCTATAATGAGGAAGCCTGAACTGTCAGGCGGAATGTCGAAATGGTCTGTACACCTCAGTGGGTACGACATCTAATATGACCCCAGAACAGCAATCAAATCACAAGCATTGGCCGACTTCGTGTCAGACTTCAGTCCTGCCATCTAGAATCTAGCAGATAAAGAGATCCTCACCTTAGAAGGAAGCAAGGAGGCAGAAGTCTGGCAGATGCATATTGACGGAGCCTCCAACCAAAGGGGGGCAGGCGTAGGATTAATTCTGCGATCACCACAAGGAGACCTGATAGCGCAAGCAGTAAGATGTGAATTTAAGGCAACCAACAATGAAACAGAGTATGAGGCCTTGATATTGGGAATGAAGCTAGCTTTAGAGTTAGGTGTTAGGCACCTGCTCTTATCCAGTGACTCTCTATTAATAGTCAACCACGTGAATGATGAGTTCATAGCCAGAGATTCGAAGATGATTGCATACCTAAAAGTAGCAAAGGAGTTAAAACAGAAATTCGAAACTTGCAAGCTTAAACAGATCCCTAGAGAGGAAGCAGACGCCCTAGCAACCCTGGGGGCAACATTTAAACCAACAGAGCTATCCAGCATTCCAATAGCACACATGCTGGAACCGTCCATTCAGAAGACGGACGAAAGAGACAGAGGTGAACTGGAGGATCCACAGAGCGAGAAAGAAATCCGAGCAGTTACAGAGGAACGTGAGAGCTCCCAGCCAAACAGGAAGCCAGGCCAAATAGCCGATCAGGCAGACGACTGGCGCACACCTTACCTAGACTGGATGCGCTATAACAAGCTACCAGATGACAAGAAGGAAGTGAGAGCTTTCAGGGTGAAGGCCTCCAGATTCATACTCATTGATGATATATTATACAGAAAATCACTAGCAGGCCCCTACTTACGGTGCCTGGACAAGGAAGAAGCACAGACTGTGTTGCATGCTCTCCACAGTGGCGAATGTGGAAACCATGCAGGGGGCAGGAGTCTGGCAAATAAAGCCCTCAGACAGGGATACTATTGGCCTACAATGAAGGCAGATGCAGCAGAGTACGCACGAAAATGTGACGCCTGCCAGCGCTCAGTGCCCATGATCCATCAGCCAGCCGAGCCCCTGCACCCTATCATTTCTCCCTGGCCATTCATGTCATGGGGCATGGACATAGTAGGCCCTCTACCACGGGCCACATGAAACAGAACCTGGATGTTAGCAATGACAGATTACTTCTCCAAGTGGATAGAGGCAGAAGCATTCACGGAGGTAAAAGACAAATAGGTCATTTCATTCATAAAACGAAACATTATTTGCAGATTTGGTATCCCATCAGAAATCATATGTGACAATGGCTCACAATTCATCTCCAACGACACCGAGGGATACTGTGCCAGGTGGAGCATCACCTTAAAAAAGTCAGCACCTAGGACTCCAAAGTCCAACGGACAAGTTTGAATCCAAAGAACAAAATCATTATGGACAAACGAGAAGGAGGTTACGGGAGTTCGGAGGAAAGTGGGCGGATGAATTGCCACTAGTATTATGGTCGACAGTAACGACACCAAAGATAGCAACAGTCAAACACCCTTCACTGGTGTTTGGCGCAGAAAGCGATCATTCCGTCGAATTTCTAGTTCCCACTCACAGTATGGAAATTTGACAAGGAACTGAACAAAGACATGAGAGATGACCGAAGCCTGGACACTGATTGACGAGCGCGAGCAAGCGCAAAAATCCGTCAGCCGCCTACAAACAATCGGTGGCCAGGAGTTATAAAAAGAATGTAAAAATCGAGGCTCCTGGAGGTAGGAGACTGTTCTCCGAGAGGTGTTTGAGAACACCAAGAATCGAAAAGGTGCAAATTCGCCTACAAATGGGAAGGACCATACCAGGTAGAAGGAGTTGTTGGCCATGGTGCATACAGACTGATGACTATGGACGGTCAAATCATACAACGCCCATGGAACATACTTCACCTGAAGAGATATTACTTTTAATAATAAGTAGACTTTAGCTTTCAGAATAATGTACTGTGAGAAGCCAAATCATTTTTAAACATAAAATAAAAATCCGGTAGTAGGCATACTGCCAATTTCACTCTTATTTCTGGTGTCTTTAGTTATTTTAAGACTTTAAACTACTATTGGATGGTGTGGTCTGGCAGCGTCCTGGGACCACAATTGCTCTGGTACCCCATGAGATGGCGACAGGTACTTCACATCATTCTAATAGATTTTCTTATTTTCAGGCTTCTCTAAGTACATCACTTTGAATCCTAGCGTCTATGGTACTTTGAAAGGATGTCTAGCAGGACTGTCAACTGCCAACGCGGGGTGACAAGGCACACGGCACTCCAACATGCCTAACCTATTTTCTCCACAAGGAGCACCCTCATCAAGCGGACTGTGGAACATACGAAAAGGAGCCTGGTTGACAGCCGAATACGCTTATCCAGCTACCCCTGAGACCACCCCCTGGACATAGCTCGCACTAATCGCAATTAATCAGGGCCCCAGCATGCATGCACAAACAAACACGGAACGTAGGGATATCTGCGCTACCAAAATCCTGCAGCGTCTCCATTTGGTCCTAGAATGACGATAAACTTACCTCAATGACGCCCATGTTGGCTTAAAACGATATGAACACACCTTGCGTCATGAACAAGGTTAAGTAGTCCCAAATCATGCAAGATACGCCTAAATCGCCATCCGGTGACATTTTACTAGCTTAGTCCTGGATCGTCTTTTCGGTCGACCAGGCTTGTCTAAATCAGCACCCTAGGTTGACACGGCCACTCCTCCTTACATTGCGGCATACGCCTAAATCAGCCATCAGGCTGACACGGTAGCTAGCTGAGTCAGAACGTTAGCCTCTTCAGGGTGACAGGACTCGCCTAAATCAGTCAAACAGGCTGACACGGCAAAAAAACTTCCCAAAAACAGGGAAGATAAACAACAAACACACGATATGTAAGCTGAAACCTTGCCAAACTGTGACAAGGGGAATTTCAAAATATGGCCAAAAGTACGGCCCAAAGTTTAACCGCCACCTTGGCGGGGCAACCACAAAAAAAAAAAAAACAAGTTTAAAACTTACAAATCTGCCACCTCTGGGCCAGACTACCAAAAACGTTCATCAAAACATAAAAACTTAATTATCGGTCACATTAATTACCTCCACCTCTGGCATCTCCTCCTCGCCGACCGCTCATTTCGTGTCATCGCACCAGCTTGCATATCCTCAGCCGCCATAGCTCCCTGGGCTCTGTCAGCAGCATCTTGGGACATTCTAGCATCACCCCCAGTAGCCTGCTCAGACAATGCAGGAGAATTCACCTCACCGACCTCAGGCATCAGCACACTCAGATCAGGTTGGGTGGGGTAGAGCATCTCCAGCTGCTTCTCCTCTTCCTCTATGGCCTGCTGGGTGGGAGCCTCATCGAGGGCAGTACGCATCCCGCTGATCTTTCCCCGCCAGGTAGCATAGGCAACGACATTGGTGGCCAGGGAGATCAGCTCACTGATTTTCTCATCGAGCGCTTGAGGGAGTCGAGAAAGTATTGCACACCGCCCGAGTACGCGCTAACCGATCACCCCCTCTTTCGGCTTCTTCTTGGTGACAGCAAGCTCGTCTTGACTCCACCACACGCTCCTTCGATCGATCCGATCATTTGTTGTGCCAAATCGCCAACGATCTCCTTCGGCTCCCGGTTCTTGGCACCGGTAGCACGGCTGGTCGCCCCGCACTATGTTGATCATCTTCTGTTGTAGAGTGCAGTTGGAGGGTGGGGCGAGAGAAAATCAAGAGTCAGCAAGGAAGTTAGGAGGCAGAATCTAAGTAAAGTAGACAGACAGACAGGCAGGTAGAAAATGAAGAATATTTACCATGAAGGCATTGTGCATGTCATTTTCAGCCATCTCCTCTGGAGAGAACTCCGAAAACGTTTCCTCAACAGGAGGAAAGAGCAACGGTGATCAATCTCCCGGCCAAGTAGGGCACCTTGTCCACATTCCCAAAGCCTTCGGGAAATGAGCAATGATGCCTCTAGACGAAGCACGAGGACTGGCAGGAGGAGTAGGCGGATGGCGAGATAACGGGTTAACCTTCAGGGGCTCACGTGCAGCAAAACTTGAAACTGTGGGAGGAGTCTGAAAAGAGGCAGCAGGAGCACTCCTCTTGGAGGCAGAGGCCACATCGTACGGCCGGCGAAGGTCTCTTTCTTTTAGCACTTTGGAGGATGAGTTCCAATTGATCAACTTTTGAACCTACAAGCATACATAGCCTCAGACGACAGAATACTTAAACGTCGCAGTAAATGAAAAAGATGCAAATAAAGAGTGGTTGCGTAAGTCTTACGGAGAAGACATACGTGGGTAATGGCGAGGAGGATTGGAGGAAGAAGCGGTGAAAAACCAGGAAGCGGTGTCCTGGGAACTTTCTCTCGATTTAGAGATCTTTGAACGACTTCTTGCGGGCAGAGGGATCTTGGCGCCGATACGGGTAAGGTCACAGGGGCCTGCACGAAGACGATGAAGTAAGCTAGTAAGCAGCGAGATAAAACAAATTAGGTGACAGGAAGACTACTTACTCGAAGTTAGAACCCATTTCTCGAAAATGTAATCAGCAGGAGGTTGGATGAAGTCCTTCCTTACGTAGAAGAAGTCCTCAAACCATTTCTCATCACGAGATTTTGACACGTGTAACGAAGGAGCCTCTCCACGGCCCCGGAATGAGAATTGACCCCGCCTGGGATCTGATGTTGTACATATGGGCCAGATCGCCCAGAGTGACAGATTTACCAGTACTCTGACCAGCGGCCAGAGAATAGAGAAGAACTCTCCAAATGGCAGCAGAAATTTGTGCCATAGCGAAATTGTTGGTGAAGATGAAATCTTGAATGAGTTTAGGGAAAGGAAAACGGAGGCCATATCTAAACGGGTACAGGTAGAAACTAACCCACCCTGGACGAAGGGCGTCGCTTTTGTCCCGGTTCGGGATGGCGATATCCACCCCGTCACCAAGACCAAGCAGATTCTTGATCGTGGGGATGTCGGCGCGTTAAAGCGAGAATCACAATCGTGGGGGTGCTTAAAAAGCCCCCGAGAAGGGAAAGTGGGGTCGATATTACGATCAGAAGGTGTGGAGGATTGACGAGTTTTGCCCATGGTGGAGAGAGAAAATAAAGATTAAAAGAAGAAGAGAAGATGGATTACCTGATGATGGAAACGGGGAAGGGGAACAGTGAAGCCGGAGACGAATGAAGGAGAAGGAAGGTTGAGGGTTTAAGAGAGAAGAATTTTTTGAAATGATTTGAAATGATTAATGAGAGGGAGCTGGGTGCGAGAAAAGAGGAGAAGGGCGGCTTGCATGGAAAGGAGTAAAAAAGACTATGAATGAAGTGATTAGGAGGAAGGAAGCCCGCGGTTGGAGGAAAGGGAAACGGGCTTAAGGAAGATTAGGAGCCCATCATAGGAAGCGTCCGCATTAAGGAAAGGAGCGTCAGGGAGAAGTTAGGGAGAAGTTAGGGAGATCAAGGAGAATGGGCGAGAGAGTCCGGGTTTTGGAAAGAGTCCTTATGGAAATTATATTCCCTTTCCATATTGGAGGTAGGACATCTCTAGGGTTCTTACCCTATAAATAGCCAAGGAAGCAAATCACGAAGGGATTCATTCGACACAATATATTCAAGACATCCGCACTCACGCATTCACATAAAATTCCACAACATATTATCCTCAAGTATATGCTCACCTGAGATCTTGCAGGCCTGATACCTAGCTCCAGTGAGATTAGCATAACATTACTATTGTAATCATCCTCCTATTCATATAGTGCAATACTTGGCAGGGTACCGTCCCTCCCGCGGTTGTTCCCACATTGGGTTTTCCGCGTCACCAAAATCTTACGTGTCAACTCATATTACGCACTTTATCTTTATTTATTTACATACGAACGAACATACATTCAACCAGCGAATATAGACTACATTGACCCTAATTAATCGACTTGGTTAAAAATACCTAAACAATGGCCTTGAGCTCCTGCTTCACTTTGAGTTGTGTCACACTTTATTTATTGAAACTTACGTATGTGTGTCTATGTAATTGTCCCCTATTTCCGGGGTGGCCTATGTCGATCCATATGATATTTCCGATCATATGAGGCGCAGGTTGAGTACAGGTTTTGCTTGTTAACGTGATCGGGATTTGGGTCGCGCCTTGGACTCGGAGTCGAGTAGCATAACATAGATGACATAGATGGTAGTCGACTTGTAATTTGTATAGTTCACGTTTAATCATTTGTTTACATTTATGTAATCTCTAAACTTGTTATTTATTTAAAAAAGTTTCTTAATTGTAATTTCGATTTCACTGACTTAGGAAACCGAGACGGTAACATTTCCTAATTGCCTTGGCCAGGTAAGAAGGGGGTGTTACAATATAGGACTAAGAAGACCCATCCTCAATACGCAAGGGAAACACATTCTCGTCAAAGACAACATCTCGAGAAAAAAAAATTCATGCGGCTCAACATCATACACCTCCCAACCTTTCTTTCCAAAGGGATAGCCTACAAATATACAACGACGACTACGGGAGGCAAACTTATCACCATTTCAACGCTGGTGCTTCACAAAGCAAAGATATCCAAAGACTCTTCACGTCATAAATCGGTGGTTTACCAAATAAAATCTCAAACGGAGTTTTTCCATCAAGCAATGCCGAAGGTGTTCGTTTAATTAAATACCCAGCAGTTAAGGCACATTTACCCCAAATTTCTATAGGCAGACCAGACTGAAAACGAAGAGCTCTAACAACATTCAAGGGATGACGATGTTTTTATCTAGCCTACTGTTAAGCCTGGAAATCGGCAGACGTCCCTAATCAGTATCTCACCTTAACCTGACCATCAGGCTGTCAGGGTGTCAGGGTATCAGGACACATGAAGATAGGCGCCAGGCCATGGAGAGGATAACGGTCAAAATATCAGGACGATATCAGACCAGGAAGACATATTACAAGATGAATATATGCGCAACATTGAACAGGAAGATCTCGCAGTAAATCTAGTAATTAAGGGCGTAATATTGGCAATTATTGCGGGTAATTAAAGAAAATAATCCACATTAATGCCACCATCAGACATCCGTTTAGCAAGAGCTTATATAAGGGATGTGTGGAAATCATTTGAAGACACATCACAAGACAAGGCAATATACAACATTCTCATTTCATTCATAGATAATTACGTCCAATTGTGCTCAATACATAATATAATAGTGAAATCTTCTCCTGGCTTGGTGCCCGTGGGGTTTTCCCATTTAAGGGTTTTCCACGTACAAAATTCTTTGTCTCATTGTTGTTATTCTTTATTACGTTTACAGTTTATATTTTGCCCCTGACGACCTGGCTATTATGGCATTTAGAGCTAGTTAACCCTGTCCAAATCTACCCTGACCTGATTTCGCCTTGCGCAAAATCCACACGAAACAATTGGCGTCCACCGTGGGGCATCTAGCTCTTTAAATCCTTTTTTCTCATCTTACAAAAACTCAAAAATCCTACAAAAATGGCCCAGCCTACCATTGAGGAACAATTAAATGCAGCTCTCCAGCAAATCGCTGAGGTGGAAAGCTTCAAACAAAAAGTAGCCTAAACTGAAGCAGAAATCCCGCAACTAAGAGAATCTGAGTCAGCTCTGAAATAAAAATTAGAGAAAACCCTAGGAGCAGGCTCTAGATTCCAGCCAGGAACTTCATTTGCATCAATCATCAAAAACATCGATTTCTCCAGCTTTGGGAGCCCAAGTGGTTCTAAATTCATTAATGTTGATGGTGACGGTGAACCAAAGAATGACAATGAAAAACCTGATGAATCTGCAGCAGCCATCATGATGGCAGTGGTTCAGGAGATCAAGAAACTCAACGAAAAATTTGACAAGATACCTGGAGTACCTGCCAGCATGGAAGAAGCTGCCCCTGACAGTTATGCTGATTCGCCATTCATAGACGAAATAGCAAAAGTAGATTTACCAAAGAAGTTTGTGGTCCCATCCATGAGGGTCTATGATGGAACCACAGATCCGCAAAATCACGTGGCTCTCTATAAACAATAGATGTTGGCTGCATCTATTCCCAGCTAATTTAGACAAGTTTGCATGTGTAAGGGATTTGGAACGACCGTGACCGTCCCTACTCTGTAATGGTACATCAACCTGCCAACTGGGAGCATCCATTCCTTCGCCAACCTAATCAACAGCTTCAACTAACAATTTGCGAGTAGCAGAGAGTTGGAGAAATGATCCAGCGACCTTTAACGAATCACACAGAAACCTGATGAAACTTTCAGGACATTCCTTGCAAGATTCAACAAAGAGAAAGTATCCATTCCCAGGTGTGACATTGGAATAGCAGCGGAGGCATTCAGGCATGGGTTGCTACCACACAGTGACTTATACAGCGAGCTCACTAAGTATCCCTGTCATACCTTCGAAGACGTCCAGGCTAAGACTCGTGCCTTTATCAGGCTAGAAGAAGACAAAAGCTACAAACTTGGATCACCCAGTGGACCAAAGGATTATGAGAGGAGCAGTAGGAAGAGCAACAAAGGAAACAACTACAGGCCTACTCCATATTCCAGGCCAGATCAATCAGAAGTTAACCTGGCTCATGAGTATCAAGGTAAGACTAAAGTTTTTCCACCTATTTCCGAGCATAACTTCAGTGTTGATATTGCAGGGTTAATCCAGAGACTTGACAACATGGGATCAGTAGTCAGATGGCCCAGAAAGTCGGAAAATCCCAACCCTAGAAGGGACAATTCCAAATGGTGCGAATTCCACATGGACATTGGACACACAACGGATGACTGTTTCACCTTGAGGAAAGAAGTGGCTTATCTGCTGAAATCCGGATACCTAAAAGACCTGATCAAGACGAAAGACAGGAATACGAACCAGGGCAAAGAGGATCAGGAGCACAAGCAGGACCGCAGCTTACCTCCACCATCTCCAATATATGAAGTAAAATTCATATCTGGTGGATTAAAAATCTGCGGCCTGACTAGTTCAGCAACAAAAAAGATAGCCAAGACGCCAAGGACTGTCTCACCCTGCAAACCAGATCATATCCCAACAATCACTTTCAATGATTGTGACCTGGTAGGTATTCCTGATGTTCATCATGATGGCCTGGTAATTTCTATGCAGATTGGAACCACCACAGTGAGAAGGATCCTGGTAGACGGAGGCAGCTCAGTAAACCTAATCATGCTTGACGTGCTGAAAGCCATGAAGATCAACAAGGACCAAATCACCAAAAAATCCAGTGTCCTAGTAGGATTCAGTGGTGAAACCAGGAGCACTCTAGGAGAAATCCACCTCCCAACCTACGTTGAAAGAGTTTCATCTTATGAGAAATTTGGAGTCCTTGATTGCCTGTCATCTTATAACGCAATCTTGGGTAGACCCTGACAGGTATATTTTAGTAGGATCTGACGCCCCGGATAGTGTCAGGCCCGAACTGGTAAAGTTTCTTAAAAATAAATCATCCTGGTTTGCTTGGTCACATTTTAATATGACTGGAATTAGCGCTGATATAATTACACATAAACGCAATGTTGACCTGTCTTTTAAGCTTGTACAACAGAAAAGACGGAAATTTGCAGCTGAAAGAAATGCCATAATTAACGAGGAAGTGGAGAAACTTTTGGATATGAGAATGATCAGGGAAGTAATGTACCCTGAATGGTTGGCTAACGTGGTTGTTGTGCAGAATAAGAATGGAAAGTGGAGAGTCTGTGTAGACTACACTGACCTGAACAAAGGTTGCCCCAAAGATCCATTCCCTTTACCACATATTGATGCCATGGTAGACGCTACAACAGGCCATGAAATGCTAACATTTATGGACGCTTCCAGTGGGTTCAACCAAATAAAGATGCACCCTGCTGACCAGGAGAGTACTGCATTCATTACAGACCGAGGCATATATTGTTACAATGCCATACCTTTCGGCCTGAAGCATGCAGGGGCAACGTACCAGCGCCTGGTCAACATGATGTTTAAAGACCAAATAGGTGATATCATAGAAGTATACATAGACGATATGGTAGTAAAATCCAAAAATGCAGCAGATCACGTGAAGCATTTGGAAATAGCATTTGAAATATTGGAGAAATACAACATGAAGCTCAACCCTGCAAAATGCCACTTTCGAGTCTCCTCAGGCAAATTCCTTGGATACATGGTCACAAAAAGAGGCATAGAAGCCAATCCTGAACAAAAAAAAGCTATCCTGGAACTACAGTCACCCAGATCTGTCAAGGATATCCAAAAATTGACAGGTCGGGTAGCTGCCCTGAACCTTTTCATATCAAGATCCTCTGAGAGGTGCAAAACATTTTACAACCTCCTCAGAAAGAATAAACAGTTTCAATGGACGGATGAACATGAGACAGCCTTTCAAGACTTGAAATATTATCTATCATCTCCACCCTTATTGGCTAAACCAGAAAAAGGAGAACCCCTATCAGTATACTTATCCGTTGCTGACACAGAAGTCAGTGCAGTCCTAGTAAAAGAACAGGATGGCCAACAGCACCCTGTTTATTATGTAAGTAAAAGCCTGCTAGATGCTGAGATGAGGTATGGATTACTTGAAAAATATATTTTAGCTTTGATTATGTCATGTACTAAATTGCGACATTATTTTGAAAGCCATCCCATTATAGTCAGGACCAACCTACCCATAAAATATGTCCTACGTAAGCCTGAATTATCAGGTAGGATGGTCAAATGGTCAGTGCAAATTAGCACATACGATATCTACTTTGAACCCAGGGCAGCGATCAAATCGTAGGCCCTAGCAGACTTTGTGGCTGACTTCAGCCCTAACCTGGAACCTGACCTGAAAAAAGAAGTCAACTAATTAGAAAATAAAACCCCAGACCAAGAATGGACCCTGTTCATAGATGGGGCATCCAACGCCAGGGGGACAGGGTTAGGATTAGTGCTCAAGTCCCACAGGGAGATATGTTAGCACAGGCTATACGCTGTGAGTTCAAAGCAACAAACAACGAAGCAGAATATGAAGCTTTGATAGCAGGCTTAAAGGTATGTCTAGACCTCGGTGTTCAAAACCTAAAGGTACAAACTGATTCACTCCTAATTGCTAATCAAATAAAGGGAATTTATACGGCTAAGGATGCAAAAATGATTTCGTATTTAGAATATGCAAAAAACCTTACCGCTAAATTTGCTTTATTTGACATAGATCAAATATCAAGAGACTTGAACACCCAGGCTGATGCTTTGGCCGGCCTAGGTTCAAATTTTACCCCTACAATTTTCGACAAAATACCAATTGTTCATTTATTAGAGCCAGCGATCAGCAAGCCTGAACAAGTCAATCCTGTCAATCAGGATAATAACTCTTGGACTAAACCTTATTATGATTGGTTTCTCCGAGGAATACTGCCTCAGGGGAGACATGAAGCAAGGGCTTTTAAAATTAGAGCTTCAACTTACGCTATTATCAATAACACTTTATTCAAGAGATCGCAGGCTGGACCTTACCTAAGATGCTTGGAGCCTAACAAAGCCAAACTGGTACTTCAAGAAATACACGATGGACACTGTGGTAACCATAAAGGAGGAAAGAGCCTGGCAAGTAAAATCCTCAGGACAGGCTACTACTGGCCTACACTGAGGGCTGACTGCCTGGAATATTCATCAAAATGTGAAGCCTGCCAAGTGCATGCACCAATCATATATCAGCCATCTGAGTTCCTTCACTTAATTTCTGCACCCTGGCTATTCATAAAGTGGGGCATGGATATTGTGGGAAAACTGCCCATAGCTCCAGGACAAAAAAGTATTCATGTTGGCTATGACTGATTACTTCTCCAAATGAATTGAAGCTGATTCCTTCAGGCAAGTAACTGAAAAGGAAGTAATATCCTTCATCAGGACAAATATCAGGACAAATAGTATGTGATAATGGAACCCAATTTGTGGGGAAATAGACCCAAGCATTTTGCCAAGAATAGAATATCAACCTCGTAACATCAACCCCTGGATACCAAAAAGCTAATGGCCAGGCTGAATCGAGCAATAAGGTAGTCATAAGCTGCCTAAAAAAGAAGCAAAAAAGAAGAGGAAGCAGATGGGCGGAAGAACTTCCATTAGTACTATGGGCAGACAAGACAACTCCAAAGACATCAACAGGCCAAACACCTTACTCTTTGGTGTACGGCTGTGAAGCTGTCATTCCTGCAGAAGTACGAGTGCCAACAACAAGGTACAGCCTGAACAATGTTGAAGCAAACAGAGACCTGATGCAAGATAACCTGGTTCTAACAGAAGAGTTAAGAGATGCTGCCAAAATTAGGATGGCATCATACCAACAAGCGGTTGCCAGGACTTACAACAAAAATGTCAAAATAAGTCTTCAGGGAAGGAGACGTCGTCTTACGCAAAGTTATTCTAAATAAGAAAGAAAAATCAGCAGGCAAGCTGGCCCCCACATGGGAAGGCCCTTACTTAATTGATCCAATTGTTGGACAAGGAGCATACAGGCTCCAAACACTAGAAGGAGAAATGACACCAAGATCCTTGAATGTAACCCATTTAAAATTATTCCATATGTAAAGACCAGATCAGGGTACAAACAAGTACAAACTCATATCATTATTCAACCTGATGTGCTACCCGAAAAACTACGTGTTTTACATGCTCTATATGCAACTCATGTCTATATATTTAACCAACCCATTTTCTCTCACTTTTTGAATCCTGAACAATTATATATGATAAATGTTTTATATGTATAAATATTCAGGATTGAGGGCTACTCTACTATATATCAAATCCTGAAACGAAACTTTGCACTTAACTGTGCCTAACGAGTTGGTAACCATCACTAGACAGTAAATGTCAGGACCAATCAGGCATGAAATAATTGCCTGACCTGACTAGGTTTATTGCCAATAATTACAACCGGCCGGACGCAGCCAGACAGGTGCAAGGGTGTTCTCTCCCAACCACTTAGTCTAAAAGCCCTCCTGACAGGCCGAATACCAAGCCCTCCAGATAGGCAGGGGACATAAGCCCTCCTGACAGACCGGTTTTCCCACCCCTTCAATCATTATGGCCAAAAAACTATACTTGGTTGAATTACTCACGACGGTTCAAATAACAGGGTAAATCAAAAAATACTTTGCAGGTTAACCAAACAAAAATTTTGACAGGTCCAACAGGATGGGAAAAAGTAAAACTCACAGGCTCAAGCAAAGTCAAAAAAGCTAAATCAGCCAAAAAAGGCCACCATGCCTATATTAATAAAGCCCTTACCCCCTGGGGCAAAGGCACCAAAATATTCATAGAGGCCATGGATGGTCTCCCTGACCTGAATAAAGACAGAAAAAGAAAATAAAATTTTTTGTCCAGGGACATCCCCCCTGGATGGGCCAAATTACAAAGAAATCAAATTACTCCTTCTCCTTAGAAACAGTACCAGAACTTCCACCCTTGGCCGGATCAGCATCAACATCCTACTCCCCTGGAGAACCGACCTCTTGTTCATTTCCCATATTATGCAGGTAAGGATACTTTGAAGCAGCAAAAGCCATCTCAGCTTCAGGGTTGCATTTCTCCCTGGCCTCGACAGGTTCTGACATAGCAGCGGCCCTCCCCTTAATATAAAAATAAAGAGAAGCATCATCTAGCTTGAACTCCAGATCATCCCTCTCCTGGGTGAGCTCTTCATTCATGTCCAAAGCTTCCTGCAAGAGCCGCTTACTTGAAACTGCCTCAGCCTTTGCAGCATCTCTCGCAGCCTGCACCCTCACCAAGTTAACAGCTTTAGCAGCCAGGTCAGCCTGTGCAAAATCCAGTTCAGACTTTAGCCAATCATAATCTGATCTCATCAGATCAATCCTGGCTACCAAAGAAGTAGCCTGATAGGCGTTATGGAGACAGACCGCAGCACCCTGACCCAAAACAGGAAAAAGAATATGAATAATATACCCTAATAATAAACACACCCAAACAAAATACACATAAAAAGAAAAATAGCCTACCTCCCTCACAGCAGCTAGGGCACCTGCCAAAAGGCTGACTGAATGATCCACTGAAGCAACCGCCTGAGTAGCAGTCTCAACAGGGTCAAGGGTGAGCATAACGTCTGACTTAGAAGTAGCATAATCCCTAATCTTTACCCTAGCAGCCTCCATATTGTCCACTCTGGCCTTCACTTCCCTGACCGGGGCAGAAATGTCAACATCTTCAATTTTTCTTTTTTGGGCTGCTGAACCTGTTTCAGCAGGGGCAGCAGGTACAACAGTGACCTTGGGAGCTTCAGGTTGCTCAGTCAAATCGATAAAAGGCTCATCATCTCCGCTTCCCTCAGAGCCCTCCTCCTTAATCTTAGCCAACCTAGCTGAGAGGTCAGCCATACCAAACCTGGCAAGGCGAGTAGACGACCTGGTGGATACAACACGAAACATCGCCAGGAAGCCGAAGTAAGAAGAAAAAAGAAATCAAGATAGACTCACTGCCTGAGGTAGTGGCACTAACAGCCCCAGAAGGTTTAGCCACCCTGGCAGCGCCATCAGCCTTCAAACAGCGAGGGAAATGGCCAACCTCACAACAGAGCGGCCAAGACCTCTCCAAAGGAGGAATAGCAAGGAAAGCAGAAATATTAGCAGTGGGATACTCAGTTTCAGTAACCCAATCATCAACTGCACACATAAAAGGTATGATTGAATATGAATTTCATTTTATTTTTTACTAACGAGTAAAACATGCAGGACAAAAGAAAGACTAAGAAACTCACCAGCCATGCAAGCTTCTTAATTTAAATACGTCAGGTCAGGACCCACAGAATTGGTCCTGACAAATATGTACCCAGCAGCCCAGCCCTTGTCATGGCCGCTATCCAGATTGCTCAAAAGGGGAGTAGTAGAAGCCCTGACCTTAAAACTTATACGGCCAGGACTATTGGTTTTGACAGCATAACAAGCCTTCACATCATCAAGGGAAAACCAGATATTATGCTTTTTACAGAGATACTCGATGGAACACACAACCTTCCACACCATAGGCATCAGCTGATAAGAAGGAATACCAATCTCCTTAATAACCTCAACCATTAGAGGAGAAAAAGGAAGCTTACAACCTGCCCTAAAAGCCCAGTCATGAATGCAGAGCAAACCAGGACAAGCCTAGTCAGCCCTGATAGGAGAATTTTCAGGGATCCAGACTTCAGCATCAACAGGGATGATCCCCTTATCCTTCAACACCTTCTGAAACTCGCGCTTCAAATGATTTGCAAGAGACTGATCTTCCTTCAAAGCCTTTGTAGGCTTGAACTGGGAATCCCCATGGAAAATTGAGATCATCTCCATTGGAGAATCACTTGGCTTATTGATCGTGGAAGGTTGAGCAGCAGAAGAAATAGGCAAATTCTCAGAAGAAGTTTCCTCAGGATTCTGGGAAAGAGGAGTTACAGGAGTCGCTGCTCTGGTAGACTTCTTTTTTGCAGCCATTATTGAGAGATTATGAAGATTAATTGAAGATTAAGGAATTGGAAACTAGGTAAAATTGGAGAAGAAAGTTATTAAGAGAGAAATAAGGGAGATTATTCTGATGGAGATCAACTTAATGAAGTTAACGGGTATTTATACTAGAGTAACTTTGGGTTTCAAACCGCAAGTGGATGGATAATCATTGAAGGAGTTGCAGTAAAAGCTACGCGTCATAAACTGCAGGGAGTAGCCGTTACAGGAAATGACTAGGCAAAATTCAACCGTTGGATAATTTTCCTAAGATTAAAGTTATCTCCTTATTTTTGTCCTGACACATTGAAAATGAGGAGATAAGGGGCAATTGTTAAGCCTGGAAATCCGCAGACGTCCCTGATCAGTATCTCACCTTAACATGACCATCAGGCTGTCAGGGTGTCAGGGTATCAGGACACATGAAGATAGGCGCCAGGCTATGGAGACGATAACGGTCAAAATATCAGGACGATATCAGACCAGGAAGACATATTACAAGAGGAATATATGCGCAGCATTGAACAGGAAGATCTCGAAGTAAATGCAGTAATTAAGGGCGTAATATTGACAATTATTGCGGATAATTAAAGAAAATAATCCGCATTAATGTCGCCATTAGACAGCCGTTCAGCAAGAGCTTATATAAGGGATGTTTGGAAATCATTTGAAGACACATCACAAGACAAGGCAATATACAACATTCTCATTTCATTCATAGATAATTACGTCCAATTGTGCTCAATACATAATACAATAGTGAAATCCTCTCTTGACTTGGTGCCCGTGGTTTTTTCCCATTTAAGGGTTTTCCACGTACAAAATTCGTTGTCTCATTGTTGTTATTCTTTATTATGTTTACAGTTTATATTTTGCCCATGACGACCTGACTATTAGGGCATTTAGAACTAGTTAACCCTGTCCAAATCTACCCTGACCTGATTTCGCCTTGCGCAAAATCCACACGAAACACCTACCATTTTGTTGCTAGATTCCAACACATGTTATTTGCTGTATTATTCCTTTCTCATTAAAAAATGACTTCAAACATGTAAACTTTGTACCTTTATCAGTACGTATGACCTTAACATCGACATCAAATTTTCGTCTTACCATGGCAACAAAATATGTTAATAACTGCTACACTTCATCTTTAGTTTTAATCAAATATACCCAAACGGCCCGTGAATAATCATCCACAACTGTCAAAAAATAACGGCTACCAGTACGATAATCACCCCACAAATCACAATGAACCAACTCAAAAATTTTACCAGCTTTATTATCACTCACAACAAACTTTTCCCCTGTTTGTTTAGCACGATAACAAATATCACAAAGATAAAAATTATGACTAATTTTTTTACGAGAAATAAACGGTAAATATTGCACTACTCTTCTTGAAGGAAGACCTAACCGTCGATGCCAAACATCAGCCTCTTCGTCTTTCTTTTACGAACCACAGGCACAAGTTGTCAAACCTTGAAGAAGATACAATCAACCATGATGCTCACCCATACCAATCGTCGTCTTTGACACGCGGTCCTGTATACCAAAAGATGAATTAGTAAACTGGACGGTACAATTAAGATAGATGCTTAGCTAATATACGGACACAAGGTTAGAATTAAATTCGGGCACAAAAAGCACGTTATTTAAAACAAGGATCCCTCCTAGTGCGACCTTTCCTTCTTTGGTTGCATGTGACGTCTTCCCGTTATGCAAAGTTACCATACACAATTTTATTTTACGAATGTCACTCAATAACTCCCGACTACCTGTTATAGAGTGAGTAGAACCATAATGTAACAACAAAGTAAAGTTTTATTTATTGTACAAGACATACGATTACCAGCGCTAGAAGAAGGAGTTCCCTTTGCATTATTGACATATGCGTCCCACTACTCTTTCAGAACGCTCACATACTGATCCTTGCTGTCCGTGACCTCTTCACTGCCGCCTTGTGTATCATTAGCACCACCACGCCCATAGCTATCACCACGACTGATGTATCACTTTTATATACACTTTTATCACTCATTTCATGTTGGTTTTAATACCGTTTCCGTGCTTATTATGTCATTTATATGCCTTTTATAGTAAAATGTCGATACTGCCGCTACTTTTTGTTTTAATGCAGAAATGACGCATTACGAGGAGAATCAAGTAAAGATGAACATTGTGGATATGGCATAGTGGAATACACGAGGCATGGAACGAGAAACGAGGAGACTTGAAGATAAGAAGGGAAGTTAAGACGAAGATGAGCTGAGGAATCAAGTTACTCGATCGAGTAGCACTGGGCTCGATCGAGTGAGGTGTCCTCGATCGAGCATCACCAGGCTCGATCGAGGATCCTTCTTGTCTGATTGTTTTCCGAATTTTCCTAAAACATGTCTTATTTATATTATATATTCTAAACTCGTGAGAACAATTAGGCTACGCTTTTTATAACTTTCAGAATGCAAAATACTTTTAGTTTAGTCGGCTAGCATTACTTTTGGATCTACAATCTTTCGTCATTAATTGTTAAGGTACATTAATCGTTCTTCGTTAATTATTAATCAAGTTTTTTCTTTTTTTCAATTGTTGTTCTTAATGCCATTAGTATGAGTAGCTAACCTTTCATCTAGGACAAAGAGGATCTAGGTTAATTAGAAGGGGGTTATTAATTGATTGTTAGCAATATAATTTAATTTATCGTTTGATTATTGTTCGTATTCTAGTTATTTGATTTAAGGCCTGAATGTATTATTAGTGTAGCGAATTAATACTTTCACCGACTGGGTTAGGATTAATACAGGCTGCGATAATCAGATAGGTTGTGTTTAATTATAGTGATTGCATGCTAGACTTAATCTAAAGGGCATAATATAATTAATCAATCTTGTGACCTTAGATAGTTTGATTGACCAAACAATTGATTACGATACATTCCGTATAATTGACCTAGTGAACCGTCATCCTAGACTTCTTAATATTATTGTTAATCATCTTTATTTCACTTGCTATTAGTTGTTAGAAAACAAACCAAACAAACCCCCAAGAAATTGTTATTTTAAGACGATCTAAATATTAGCAAACTGAATATTACCGCCTCCCTGTGGATTCGATACGTGTCTTACCACTAGCTATTTTATTAGTACTGAGATAGATTTACTTTGATTAGGTAATACGACTTTAGCCTTATCAAATTTGGCGTCGTTGCCGGGGAGGCAACAATTTTCTTGTTTGTTTTTGTTTTTTTTGTCTTTTGTCTCAGGGAACTTTAGTTCCTTGAGACCGTTCTAACACTTTTCTTGTTAGTTTCGTGTATGCCCAGGTCAACTAGGTCCGAGATTCTTCTAATAGATCCCGAGCCAGAGAACACTTTTCGCTACAGATGAAAGTTTTGAAAGAAGTGGTTCAAGTAGAAGACTTGAGTATACTTGACGTTGAGACAGATCATTCTATTACTTCAGGAAATCCGTCCTTTGAAGAAGATATTATTTCTGACCTAGATATTCCAGCTCCTGAGATTACCATCATGCCTACTTTAGCAAGTCATTTCGAGCCTACTTTGGCTTCCATCCCTAAAGGATTCAAGCTCCCTACCACAGATGATGGCACTTTTGAAATTCTTCCATTTTACATCAATTTGGTGGAACGAAATTTATTTGGAGGGGGAGCTACTGAAGACCCTGAAAAACATATAGAAAAATTCGTCACTTATTGTTGTTCCATCCCTTAACTGCTGGGGTGACACAAGATCAGGTGAAGCAGGTGCTCTTTTCTTTTTCTTTAAAAGATGGTGATGCGGAGTGGTTGCGAGATTTGGATATGGAGGATCAGGGAGTTACTGACTGGAATACTCTAGCTCTTGCTTTCTATAAGAGGTAATTTCCACCAAAGAAGACTAATGCATTAAGGAGTCAGATCACCAGCTTCAAACAAACATCCACTGAATATTTGAATGAGGCGTGGGTTCGCTTCAAACGATTGGTCCGTTCGGTTCCCCATCATGGCTTTCAAAAGTGGTTTATTTGCAACCAGTTTTACAACGGGTTGTATGATGATCATCGTGCTTTGCTAGATTCTTCAGCTAATGGGAGGTTTCAGGACAACATCAATGATGATACTGCGTGGAAGTTGATTGATCAGATTGCTACCAATACTGCTAAGTATGGAAGTCCTAGGGGAAGTGTCCGTGGAAGTAGGGCAGATAGCGGTATTGCGGCGCAGTTAGAGGCTCATTCTACCCAAATCACTGAGATGAAGACTACCCAATATTTAGGTAATAAGGAGGTAGCCCATGCAATGAGTCAACTGGAGGAGTCTTGTGCGTGATGTGGTATTGATGGTCATAGTGCAGCTGAGTGTTTGAGCACATTGGAGCAAGTTAATGCCTATCAGTCTTTTAGGCAAGGTACACCTTTCTCTAATTTTTACAATGAAAGAACAAAGGAGAATCCCTTCCTTCAATGTTTAGTCAGAATGTGCAAAATCCACAGCCGCAACAACCACGGAAAAATCCATATATTGTTCCTCAAAACCATGGTAATCAAGCACCAGGAGTATATCAAAGGCAAAATCAAGGAGGTCAGCAATTCAATAATCAATATCAACAACCTCCTCAACAAACTCCTCAACAAGCTCCAAATAATGAGATGACAGAGTTGAAAGCTCTCTTATAACAAACTTTATCCATGCAACAAAAGCAGACGGCTCAAATTTCTGAGCTGATTACCCATAATAAGTTGTTGGATACATAAGTGGCTCAGATGGCGGTTCATAATTCTTCAAAAAAGCTTGGAAATCCTCCTCCTCAAGGTAAGCAAGCTCATGATCAAGCTAATGTCATTCAATTGAGGAGTGGTACCACATATCAAAATCGGGAATTGCCAAGTAATGAAGATGAATTGCCCATTAATGAATATGAGGTACCCTATATGCATCCTAAGGGATTGGATAATTTGGAGCAATTGACGATGAAAAAGAAGTTGACGAAACTGAAACACGAGATGAGAATAAAAGCGAGAAAAGCAAAAAAGACGGAACTGCCAAAGATCCTCGATCGAGTAGCTATAGGCTCGATTGAGGAACCTCTATGCTCGATCGAGTGATACCCAGGCTCGATCGAGGCACCCCTGCTGTCGATGACGGTGTTTCAAAAATTATTTCTAAAGGAAAGAAAGTCGAGCCCATTACTATTGCACTACCTTTTCCGCATCGTCAACAAAAATCTAAGATGGACAAGCAGTTTGGAAGGTTCATGGAGGTAGTAAAGAACTTGCTAGTGAGTGTTCCTTTTGCTGAGTTGATCACTCAAGTGTTGGCTTATGCGAAGTTTATGAATGAGATATTAACAAGGAAGAGGTCCTTTGATGAAGTGAACACAGTTGCTTTTACTCAAAAGTGCAGCGCCGTGTTGCTAGCTAATTCACCACCTAAGCTAAAGGATCCAGGGAGTTTTTCTATTCCTTCTCATATTTATCATCTTGCTATTAGTAAAGCTCTTTGTGATTTAGGAGCTAGCGTCAGTGTCATGCCTTATTCTATTTTTAAGAAATTAAATATGGGTCACATGACTGTTACTAATATGACTATGCAGATGGCTGACCGGTCTATTAAGCACCCATTGGGTGTGTTGGAGGATTTTTCAGTTAGAGTTGGGAAGTTCTTCATTCCCGTTGATTTGTTTGTTTTAGATATGGCTGAGGACAACCAAATTCCTATCATCTTGGGTAGACCATTCCTTCACACAGTAGGGGCGGTTATAGATGTTAGGAAAGGGAGACTAACATTAGCTGTGGGGGATGATACTATTGTTTTCAACTTAGAAAAAGCTTTGAAACATCCCATGATAGAAGAAACTTGTCATAGTATCGATATTGTTGATTTTACTATTGATGAGTGTCTTGATATGTGTTTAAATAGGGATCCTCTGGAGATTGCCCTTGTTTCTGATTCACCTGCAGACATGGGTTCATGGAGTCAAGAAGTTGATGCGATTGAGAAGTTTCTAACTGGAGAGGAATGCCCAAAGCAAAAGGTATACATCTTAGGTATCCCATCTAAGGTTACCGAGGTAAAGAAACCTGAACTTAAACCCCTTCCCTCTCATCTTAAGTATGAATTTTTGGATGACTGTGAAATGAACCCAGTAACTGTCAATGCTAGCCGAACTGAGGGCCAACTTTATGCTTTGCTAACTGTTTTTAAAACTCATAAAAAGGCCATTGGGTATAGCATTGATGATTTACAAGGTATTAATCCTGACTTTTGTATGCATCATATTCACTTGGAAGAAGGCCACAAGCCTAGTGCACAAGGTCAGAGACGACTAAATCCTCCAATGCAGGAGGTGGTAAGAAAAGAGATACGGAAATTACTTGATGTTGGCATCATTTATTCTATATCTGATTCTAAGTGGGTCAGTCTTGTCCAAGTTATACCTAAGAAGGGAGGTACTACAGTAGTTAGAATGATAAAAATGAGTTAATTACTACTAGACTTGTTACAGGATGGAGAATGTGTATTGATTATAGGAAGTTGAACATAGCTACTAATAAAACCCACTTCCAACTTCCTTATATTGATCAGATGTTAGAAAGACTAGCATGTTATAGTTACTTTTGTTACCTAGATGGCTACTTCAGTTTCTTTCAGATACCCATTCATCGCGACGATCAGGAAAAGACTACTTTCACATGTCCATATGGTGTATTTGCTTATAGGAGGATGCCTTTTGGTTTATGTAATGCTTCAGCTACCTTTCAGCGTTGTATGTTGGCCATATTTTCTGATTACATAGAGTCTATTAAGGAAGTCTTTATGGATGATTTGAGTGTTTATGGTATTGATTTTGATGTTTGTTTGAGAAATTTAACTAATGTTTTGTAGTGCTGTGAGGAGAGCAATCTTGTGCTAAGGTTTATGGGAGAAGTGCCACTTCATGGTTACTAAAGGGGTATTACTTGGTCATTTGGTGTCAGGTAAAGGTATCCAAGTGGATAAAGCTAAGGTGGAGGTAATTGAGCAACTCTCGTACCCGGTTAATGTTAAGAGTGTGCGTAGTTTTCTTGGTCATACAGGGTTCTATCGCCGCTTTATTACGGATTTTTCAAAAATTGCTCAACCTCTAACCCAACTGCTTCATAAGGATACACCTTTTGTATTTACTGATGAGTGTGTTAAGTCTTTTGACAAGATTAAACAAGCTCTTAACTCAGCTCCTATAATCCGATCTCTGGATTGGAGTCTACATTTTGAGATTATGTGTGATGCCGGTGATTATGCAGTTGGAGCTGTATTGGGGCAAATAAAAGATAAAGTGTTGCATGTTATTTACTATGCAAGTAAGACTCTTGATGATGCGCAGATCAACTATGCTATTACTGAGAAGGAGCTTCTTGCAGTTGTCTATGCTTTAGACAAATTTAGAGCTTATCTTGTTGGTTCTAAAGTTATTGTTCATACTGACCATGCAACATTAAAGTATCTTTTAACTAAGTAGGAAGCTAAACCGCGACTTATTAGATGGATTTTATTATTATAAGTCGGGTGCTGAGAATGTTGTTGTAGATCATTTGTCTCGTTTAAGATTTGTAGGAAGAGAAATTTTGCCTATTGATGATTCTTTTCCAGATGACTATCTTCTAGTTATTACTACGGGCACTCCGTGGTTTGCAGACTATGCCAATTACTTGGTTGGAGGTATTCTTCCTCCTGACTTGTCTTATCAACAGAAGAAGAGATTCATACATGATGTGAAGCGATATTTCTGGGATGATCTATACTTGTTCCGGGAGTGCGCAGACGGTATTTATAGACGGTGTATTCCAGAGGGTGAGGTGCATACCATTCTCTCTCACCGTCACTCTTCTTCTTATGGTGGTCATCATGGTTCATCTAGGACTTTTGCTAAGGTAATGCAATCGGGCTTCTTTTGGCCAACTATCTTAAAAGATGCTACTACTTTTGTCCGTTCTTGTGATGCATATAAAAGAACAGGTAATATTTCACAAAGGCACGAGATTCCTCAAACTGGGATCTCAGGTAGAGATTTTTGATGTTTAGGGGTATTGACTACCAAGGGTCATTCCCTACTTCTCATGGGAATCAATATATTTTAGTAGTTGTAGATTATGTTTATAAATGGGTGGAGGCAATTGCCACTCCCACTTGTGATGCTAAATCTGTTGTGAAGTTGTTTCAGAAAATCATCTTTCCACGGTTTAGAGTGCCTCGCGCAGTGATTAGTGATGGAGGCAAGCATTTCATTAAACGTCATCTTAACTCTTTGTTGAAGAAATATGGCGTTACACACCGTAGAGGATTGGCATATCATCCTCAAACTAGTGGATAAGTGAAGGTTTCGAACAAGAAATGAAACAAATCTTGGAGAAGGTAGTGAGCAAGAATAGAAAAGATTGGAGTCGGAAGCTTGATGATACTTTATAGGCTTACCGTACTGCATACAAGACCCCGATTGGAGCATCACCTTACCATTTAGTCTATGGTAAATCTTTTCATCTACCTGTGGAGTTTGAGTACAAGGCTATGTGGGCTATAAAAAAGCTAAATATGGATCCCTCATTGGCGGGTGAGAGAAGATTGATGCAGTGGAATGAGCTTGATGAGTTTCGACTGCATGCTTATGATAGTGCTCAAGTATACAAGGAAGGAACAAAGAAGTGGCATGACAAGCATATCTTGCAACGAGAATTCCATGTTGGTAAAAAGGTATTGCTATTTAATTCTTGTTTGTGTTTGTTCCCAGGTAAGCTAAGGAGTAGATGGTCTGGACCATTCACAGTTGCTGAGGTGAACACGTTTGGGACAGTTACACTGCAAACTGACAAAGATGAGACATTAAAAGTGAATGGGCAACGTTTGAAAATCTACTATGAAGGTGCCCATGTTGGGGTGATAGAGGTCGTTGACCTCTTCACCATTGATTCCTCGTACTGATGAGGAAATACGGTTGTGGGGGACCACTTAAACCAGTGCTACCGAGAGGTAGCTTGGAGTTTGAATTGTAATAATTTATAATTTAGGAATTTAAATTTCATTAATCGTACTGTAATTATGTTATTTCATATGTTTTGAGTGATGTGAGGGAGAGAATTCGATGTATTTCAAAGTATTTTTGCAACTATGACGGATTGCAAGACGAAAATTAACATATTTGGGAGAAAGAGGACAGAAACAGGTGCTTCGATCGAGTGCAAGGAGGATCGATCGAGGAAACTTCATGCTCGATCGAGTGACAATGAGGCTCGATCGAGGAACCAACTTAATCAATTAAAAATTGCAATGTCGAGAGTTGGGGTTTCTGAAAACTGGTGCCTCGATCGATTAAAGTAAGGCTCGATCGAGGAACCACACCTGGACCGGGTTCCGTGTTTTGAACCGGCTTCTTTACTCTTTCTTTTCTCCTAATTGTTACTTCTTTATTCCGTCTATTGCTTCTGCCGTCACAATCTATGCTCTTTCTCTCATACTAACTCCCATCTCTATTACTCAAATCCTTCATATCATCATCAAATCTTCATTCTGAATTGAGCTAAATTGCTTGCTAGTGAATTAAATCACTCCTCTTTGCTTATTTGTATGATTCATTGCTCCAATTTGTCAAGTAAGTGTCCCGAAATTTTGCCCCTTTTGGTCCGAAATTCAATTTTTGTTGCTCAAATCTTGTGTTTATTGCCTTGAATCTTCCATTGCTTATATATAATTGCTATTTCCTTGCTTTTTAACCCTCTAATTGATGAATTAAAGGCCTAATTTTGAAAATTTGGGAATTAGGATGCATAAATCCGGGTTGATTATTTGCATTAAATTGGTTAGTAATTGTGTTTATTTACTTGGAATCTTCACTATTTGTCATATTATTGCAATTCCCTTGCCTTTTACATGGTTTATGTGTGATTTTCGATCTCAAAATCGAAATTTCCGACTCATGTAGTCTTAAAAACATAGCCTGTTTTGGGTAATTAAATTGGTTTGTGATTATATGCTTGTCTTTTACAGGTATGTCGAGTAGAGGACAAGGTAACAAGAGGCCACATGAAAGGCGCACTCCCGTTCGTGAGCCGGTGGTAATAGAGACTTCCGAAGAGGAAGAGGAAGGGCTTCTACCAATTGATGAATTTCCTTTTGTTGACTTTCGTGATGGTGAGGAACGGGCTAAGTTTGTGGAATTGATGGAAACGAAAGTCATGTTTCCTACTAGGTGTGTGGACCGAAAGATATTGCGTACTTTGGGTATAGAGTCGGCCATGTATGATATGTTCTATCAAATTAGGTTACAAGGTCTATTTCTTTTGCATGAACTCTCCTACTGAGCTTTAACACTTGAGTTTCTTAGCTCATTTGCTTACCTCCCACAAGACCACTTGATTCGGTTTAGGTTGTTATGTAACACCCCCATTTATTTAGGAGCCTTTAGCTAGACATTCCCAAATAAATAGGACTGTTATCATCTCGGTTTCCCGAGGTAGTGAATAACAAAGTCCAACTCACCAAAGTACTTTAAAATAAAACTTTAATGATTACATGTTTATTACAACTTAGTCCAACTTAAAACTTAATATAAAATAATTACAACTCGCAGCGGAAATAAATAAAGTGATATAATTGTTCTATGTGATCTAGACTTCAACTATGGTCCAAGTCAAGCTCTCATCCCAATGCTCCCAGTCGGCCTAATCTTTAGTACTGTCAAATCTCCCCCCATAAAACGGTTCACCGCAGGTGTTCACGAGTACACTGTCAACCACGAGGTTGAGTAGGAATAACCAACAACAAGTCAAAGTGAAATGATATGATATATAATGCCAAAACAACTGAGCTCATCACCCGAAACACCCATTCATCCCGCCAATCCCTGGCCCGGGGTATTCATCATTCCAACCGAAGTTGAAGTATTCACCATCCCAACCGAAGTTGAGGTATTCACCATCCCAACTGAAATTGAGGTATTCATCATCCCAACCGAAGTTGAGGTATTCAATTATACGTCGTGCCAATTATCAAAATCATCTCAGACACGAGCTGAGGTATCCAATCCAAACGAAATTCCAATATAAATAATTAAACGATAAACAATCCAACAACCTATAATCCACATCCATTAATTCACCCAATATCACAATACTTCTATAATTTCGACAAACCACAAAAGATAAGACGAGTTGAGTAGTTATCCTACCTGGCAAGCAATATCCAATTACGTAATCCGAGATAATCAACTAGTAGCACTCTTCAATAAAAACCGTCACCTCGAGTTCATTGTTGATTTTGAGTCTCTTGTCACGCTTCCCTAGATCCCCAATTCTCTCTTCAAATTCCAGATTTTATTATGACAATTAGGATGTAATATTTTCACTTTTATAAGACAAGTTAAGCTAATCCCTTCTCAATTTAGGAAATCCGTCTTTAAGGCAACTATTTCTATTTCTATTTCTATTATTATTATTATTATTATTATTATTATAATTATTATTATTATTATTATTATTATTATTATTATTATTATTATAATTATTATTATTATTATTATTATTATTATTATTATTATTATTATTATTATTATTATTATTATTATTATTATTACTACTACTACTACTACTACTACTATTGTTATTATTATTATTATTATCGTATTACTATTATTATTATAACATAATAATCATTCACTATTACCATATAAATTATCGTATATCATTATTACCCAATTACCATTCCGACTCATTACTCTATTATTCTCTTATTTTATTTTATCATTCCGTCTTATTCACAATTATTAATTATAACCGTCATAATCAATTATTCAAATTATGTAAAGTAGTTATATAAACTTCAGCAAACTACGGGGTATTACATGTTAAATGTTGAACGTTCTTTGACCTTTGATCAAATTTCTGAGTACCCGGGCCTTGATAAGCATTCTGATGGTGATTTGTATAATGCTTCTGGTTTATCTGCTGTTAGATTCTTTCCTTTGTTTACTGGTTTTGCTGATGCATATGTTAGCTCTATGGCCTTACTTGATGTGCAACATGTTTGCCTTAGGCTATTTTTGAGGTATTTGAGTTGTTTGTTATTAGGGAGGCACGATAGGAGTTGTAGACACCTCGTTTCTACACCTCCCGCCAAACACCCAGTGATGATTGCGCCGCATGTTTAGCATATGTCGCGATTTTATGACGTTTCGTAAATCGGTTAATAACAGGTAACTCGTACACTTGTCTCTACCCCTTGGTTGTCATCTAGGTGTCATTACGGTCGTTTTGGCAGTAATTCGAGTACATTTGGAGTCCGGGTCAAAAACCGTCTTCATTTCCTAAAATCGTCAAATCCCGAGTCAAAAAAGCAATGTGTTTGTCAACCTATGGTTAGGATGTCATAAAATGTTATGAGTATATCTCATTTTGAGTCCCATGTCACTTCTTTGGGCTAAACTTAAAGTTTACATTGCAAAATGTGCATTTCATTTAGCTAAAATGACAACCCGATATTTAGGCCCGTTTTATGAGGTGATAACGACTTTTTTGGGTCTGGCCTATTTCACAGAAAGTTCTAGATCTTTCTCGTAGCTTTCCAACGCCACCGAAATCACCTTAATCCGTGTCTAGTAGTGAAAGTTATGCCTAAAATACGACAGACTGTCAAACGCGTTTTCTTGCGCAGAAGAATACTACCCGAGAAAGGACGCAGTAAGTGTTGCGCCTCTTCTAAGGATCGCAACAACTGCTGCGCCTTTTCTCAAGGCTTTCTTTTTGTCCAAGTTTCCGTGTTTCAACCTAAGTCGGTTGTTTCCAGATCTTTCCTTTTATATCCCTTTCCTAAACCCTATCCCTCGTGATTAGTATAAATAGAGGCCTTTGCTTCACATATTTTTCACGCGAGTGTCTGCCCTTCTCTTCTCCCTTTGCATTCTAAGACCACGCTATTACCTTTCGACGCCTACGTGCTTGATCAATCGACCACGTAAGCTCAGATGATTCTGAGTAGTTGTCACGTTTGCATGACCGACCAATTTGACCACTACACAATCAACTAAATTAAGTTTTCCTAAATCCTTTTTCAAGGACACTTTCATATTTGCATAGATCGAGTCTAGTTATCACTAAAAACCGATTTAGTTAAATCTTGCGACGCTAACATGTAAGTCTGAGGGTGTAATATCCCATCTTAATTATGTATTTATTTTCTGTATTTGTTTTGTAAGAATTTATGTCATAAGCATGCTCAAAACCGTTTTTAAATCACTTTTTAAAACCCTTTGACGGAAAGAGCAGAGAAACGACGTGGGGAAGAATCGCATCAACTGATGCGCCTTCTGGAAAGGTCGCAGCATCTGCTGCGCCTCTTCCTGCGGCCTTTCCAGAGGCTGCCTTCAGTTGCTGCACTTCTTCTTCTTCCTCGGGTTTTTGTTCCTTTCGTCTTTTATTATTCTTTCTTCGTTCTTTCCCTTATTTCACCTAATAATTTTCAAATTAGTTTTTATAAATCTATTTTCAACCCTTTTTCGGCTTAAATCCCTTATAATTAATATTTGCGGGTTTTCGTCACAAATTCAAACCCGGATTTTAGAGACTCGATTTATCCATATCAAGTCCCTGGAATTCGTCTGTTGTACATATTTCTCTTTATTTTTCATATTTTGTTTTCTTTCGCTTTTAACCGTCTTTAATTTAAGTTTTGTATATAAATCAATTCCGACATCGTAGAATAACCATAACTTGTAATGTTTCGTTCGTCTTTTATCGCTTTATGATGGTTCAATATGCATGTATGATTAAACCACTTCTACTCGAGTTCTAATATCAATAATCGACCTTAAATTCACTAATGAACATTAACAATCCGCGGTTCTGACTTCACAGACAGAGCCCAACTGGAGAACAGACGCAGGAAGCGTTGCGCCTCTTCCAGAGGACGCATCAGATGATGCGCCTGTTCTGGGTTGGTTTCTGTCCCTGAACTCTTTCTCGCCTTGACGTAGCTCCTAATTACAGTTCAAATCAACTACTATTCGTATTATCACCTCTAATATAACGTATTTTCATATTTTATTTTATTTCCTTTTTATTTTCTTCTTCAAAAATCCCGTTTTGAGCGTGCTTTTGACGTAGATCAAATAAGCTTTGTAATTATTGTAATTTTAATTATTGTAATTTATCGTAATTATTATTTAATGTATGATTTGTTTACTTGGCATTCATATGTAATTAATCTAACTTCCAACTTCGACCAAAATTGTTTGCTAAAACACGTGTTAACCGACATAATCTAATTTCACATGCTAGGATTAATCTATGTTTGTTGCATTGCATGCATTACATCGACGACATATCAAATATGAATAATTTCCCTAATCAGTATTAGAGGCCGCTATCGAGGCGGGCGGGATTAGGTGTTTGAATTAAAGAGCTTCCTAATACGTACCCTCACCCCTTACTCCAGTTATCTCTGGACATTCCTGGACATTCGTGTCCATTGGCATCACAAGTCATTCTAGACATAGAATGCTAAGAGTAACGAGTTCTTAGTGTTCATGTCATTACTTTGTGTTTTGACATGGCACGAGGCATTCGAATGGTTTCCAATCTTTCCACAATAATTGGTGGTGACTCCACAAATGCAGGCTTATTCAACCTTTCACCGGTTTCAATGCCTCACCAATTGATACCGGACCATGACGTGCTTTGGCAAACCAAGATTCCGTCGGAGAAGTCCCGCCGCCTCGATACCAACGCGCGGGTGTCCGCCGCATGGGTGGCCCATGTCCACAGTTTGGCGACTCCACTGGGGATGATACACTTACGTGTTACCCAGGGTGAAAATTGAACAAGGTTAGGGAATAGTTTATACGAGACAGCTGTCGATCTTTCATTACTCGACCTTCTTAGGCCGTTTCATTTGGTCTTCCTAGGCCCTAAACCAACCCATTCGTCCAATCGTCCCATCCGGACGGTCCAAATTCCTATCTGGGCCTAAAGATGGATAGCGATTGACGTCGACCATATTGCGGTACATACTCATGTTTGTATCTAGAGCTTTCACTACTCGAGGAAATGGGCTAGGAACCGACCTTACTCACGTTTGGCACGGACCTATTAACAGACCAGGGTTTGATTGCTTGGTGATGTGACTCTTAATTGCGCACATTTAGTCCCCTAATTGAACCTATTTTGCATACTACTATAGCACTTCATGATCATTTTATCCGTCAATTTCTTCCTATTTTGCTTTCCTATTGCATTTTATATGTCTTGTAGGAAGGAAGATAATGAGGCGGAATTCCCGTCTCTCGTGCATATTCGGAAGCTTGTTGACAATCTTGGATGGACTAGTATGAAGAGGAGGCAAGAATGATGGCCAAGTATGTAGAATAAAGAGTATATAGGAGGATCATAAGCCTAAAAGCAAGGAGATGGAACCTGTCCCAGGATCCGTGCGTCCCAAGCTCTAGACGAGCGTCTCAGCATAGGGTCCGAGCGTCCCGAAACCAAGCCGCGCGTCTCAACCGGGAATCCGAGCGTCTCTTAACCAATCCGAGCGGATTCCCTTATAGGATCAACCGTGCTTCAAGCCAGGACGCACGGATCTTCTTAGGAGTTGCTACATGATCCGTGCATGTCCCTCGGGACTTGCAAAGCTCTATTCAACACTTAAGAATGATATTTACTAATCTACCCTTGCTTAACCTAATGATGTACCACTATATATACTCCATTTGTAATAATCAAGAGGAAGAGTCATCTTAGCCTAGAAAAAGCCCTCTTAGTAGAGGCAGAGCTTTCATTAGGAGTAGATTAGAATAGAGTAATCTCAATCATTCCACATTAATCTTTCCTCAATTATTGTTCAAGTTTATTATTGGGTAATTGAAGATTATTGGGTTATCATTGGAGAATTGACAACTCTTCATCAATCAATCAAGTTTTCTTCTATTATTCTTTCCTTTCCAATTGTTCATCTTAAGTTTGGTATAATCTCTTTACTCTTTACTCTTTGTTGTTTATTTCTTCACTCTTTAACCATGTTTGTACTTGTTGTAATGATTGACACCATTGATAACATGTCTTCCATGATAATAAGTGAGTAGTTACTTACCTAGGATTAGTGGGGGATTAGGGGAACTATAACATGGGGGTAGATCCATACTTAATCGAATATGTTGTCTTGTGATTGCTTGTTTGTTGTAATGTCAACCTATACACATGTTATGTTTGATGAAATGCTAGACTATGAAACCTTGCATTTTTTACCCATCTCTTATCTATTCAACAAGACTTGTAAGATACAAACCAACTCGAGTCTTGTTAGACCATGCATAGAAGTGAATAGAAAGAAAGTAAGTCGACTGGTAGGTGTTGTACAGTCTAGATGACGCGGCTCCGGGACCCAAATCTTCCTATGAACCGTAAGACATACACTAACTCGGTTCCTCTAGAACAATAATTGCTTGCAACTATGGAAACATGTTTGTATGATCACCACCATGAATCCCCTATGAACCCATGACATCCTAGTATCTTCATTAATTGTTTACATCTTTTAAGTTATTGATTGTTTTACTTTATTGCTTTTATTAGTTTAGAACACAACTAGAAACCCAAATCAATTGTGACACTAGCATAAATTGAGATAGATAAACTTAGAACCCAAAGCACACCGTCCCATGGATCGACCTCGACTTAACCACTAACTAATTGTTTGTTAAGAAATATAAATGTGTTTGATTGGGCGTGTGACGACCGCGTTACCCATCAAAATGGCGCCGTTGCCGGGGACGGTGGTTTGTGATTAAGTTCTTACTTGTTTGTCTATTTTTAATTGTGCTTTAACCTTCAGGAACTTGTTCCTCAAGGTCGTTTTTACCGTTTTGTTGTAGTTTCCATGTTTGTAGTTGTATCTTTATCTTGGCTATGATGAGGACCCAAGATTTGGTACATGGATTATGTGGTGGATCTTTTGAGTATGACTACTATGGGTATGGGGAGTTTGAGGAGCAAGTCAACACAAACCTACCTTACTACTCATACAATGAAAATCCTAATTACTACCCCAACTTTCCCCACCAAAATCACCACACCCATTATCCACAACAATCACCCTCCAGATACCCACTTTACAATGAATTCCAAATGCCACAATACAACCACTCTCACCCCACCCACAATAAGAAGATGAACATGAATTTGACATTCAAAATATGGTTCTCTAAATAATGGGAGATCAACAAAATTTCTTCAAACAAGTGCTAGAGGAGAGCCAAAATAGGGACAATGTTCTTCAAAGCATTGTTACCCATGGTGAGGAGTTGGCAATTCAAATTGCCCAAATGAAGGAAGCCCAAGTTACTACTCCTCACCAATCCTTAGACATTGATCATGAATGCGAGTTTGAAGGAGTTAATTTTGATAAGAAATGGGAAGAGCCAATCTCCTTGAGCTCTTGTGAGTATGAAAGTGTGGTATTTGATGAGGAAGATGTGAGGTTGAGTAAGCTAAATACTCTTAGCCTTTGTGAGTATGAGGGTGTGTCATTTGATGTGAACATTGAGGTGTTGGAGAAAGAGTTTATGAGGAGAAATAAAGCCCCTATTTATGATTCATATGGAAAAAGCAATGATGACGCATCTATGGAAGAAGATGATGAGGGAACGATAGGCCCGAATGACAAATGGAGTTGTGAAGTCAACTTGCTTGAGGAGCCTATCTTTGAGAATTTTGAAGTTTGCCTTGAGGAAGAGGAGGAATACCTTCATGAGAGCCTTTTCAAACCCACTATAGAGCCCATGATACTTGGAGATGACATTATGGACCTTCTCACGAAAGTCAAATCATCATACAAGAATTACTTAGTGGACAAGCTCAAAGAGAGGGCTAAGAAGGAGTCTACTTATGGAAATATGGCACCCACTATCCCAACTCCTAAAACACCCCATCCTCAATGCCATGGAAGTTCACCTTCTATTCTTGGAAAACCACCTAGTCCAAGTATTTTCGTCATAAACTTTGGAAGAAATAGGAGCAACCGGAAAATCCCCAATGACAAGAATCTCAAGTTTGCTAGTTTTAAGAGCCGGGAAGGCCATCATGACAAAGCAAAAGAGAAAAAGAAGGAGTTCAAAGGGAGGTCCTTCATGGATTGGCCCTACGTTACTCTATTTTGTAATGGTTCAAAACTTATTCATGCTTACTTGAGGACCATTCACAAGCTTTTGACCAACTTTTAAGGGTCTTGAGCTCTATGGCAATAGATTTCAACATTTCAAACTAGTTTGGTGGAGTCCTATCTCAAACCACCATTTGTAAAATATTCCTCTCTACAACTTTGCATTGTAAAATATTTAATGTACTTTTAGTTTACTTGCATTTTTCTACATGAGAGTTATGAGGGAGGGTTCTTTACCCATTCTTTGAGCAAATTTTTAAAAATTGATAAGAAGGAAGCACAAAAGGATGCAAGGGAAAGAATAAGTATGAAACGATTGAAGTGTTGATAAAGAACAGCTCAGGACGCGCGTCCCGACAGCAGCCCGCTCGTCCCGAGCTGTGCTTCAGACAAAACAGATTGCTGTCACAAAATCCGTGCGACTTGGAACCAGGACGCAGTCCCACTACTGATCTGCTCGAGCCGACACAACGACGCTCGTCCTGGACCATTTATTGAGCAAGATTTTTTACTGGAAGAAAATTTGAGCAGATTTTTCAGAGGACGCACGTGCAGATAAAGATCCGCTCATCCTGAAGTTAAGACGCTCGTCCTGAACTGAATGCAAAACAAAAAGACCAGCTGTAAGGGGATCCGCGCGTCTCCTCAACAGGACCCCCGTAATGCATGCTCAGGACCCTCGAGCCGATGGCAGGAAGCACGGATTGTAACGGGTAATGACTGGGTCACAGTTTAATCCGCCCGAGCCCAACCATAGCCCGCTGGTCCCAGAACCCTTTTTCGTTATAAACGCCCCTACCATCCCTATTCCCTTATCTTACCAAAATCAAATCTCATCATCCTCCTCACAAAATCCCCCCAAAAACCCCATCACACATCAAACTTCCCCAAACCACATCAAGCAAGGATGATGAATCTAAGGAGCAAAAGCAAGAAAGCCACCGATTCTGCGCCCAAGCATCGCAAGGGTGCTACTTCATCCGCCCCATGAGTGGCAAGGGGCCAAGGGAATGTAATGATACAAGGTGTTGAACAACTTGAGTATTTCCAAGAGGTAATCTTCACCAAAAATGAACACCGCCAACGATTTGAGGAATTGTTAGGTAAGGACTATGAACCCACTCAATTCATCGATCTTGATGCCTTTATATATGTAAGTTGCATCATGGCATGTAGTTTGCATGGTTAGAAAATTTTTGTGAAAATGCCTATTTGGGAAGCTTGACAAGTGTATATAAGGCCCTTATAGATAATTTTTCACCTTGAGACTTTATTTGCTGGAATACCCTCAAGACACCCTAGGATGTGTCATACTAGTATCTTTTGACCCATGGACTAAGGCCTAGTCAAGAGTACCTTTTGGTGTGATAACTCCTTGGCTATCGTTTATTCCAAGGTGACCTTTAAAGCTATGCAACCGTTCTTACACTTCTATCAACTTATTTTGTCAACAAAAAGGGAATGAGCACAAAAACATCAAATTGAGTTCAAGTACCAAAATCAAAATTAAAAAGTTTGCAAATTGCATCAATGAAAAGAGGAGCAAAAATAAACTCGTATGCTTTAATAAAATACCCTTGTTACAAATGGGGCTACTTTGAAAAATGTTCAAAAATGCAAAAATTAAAATATTGCCAAGTATCAAAATGCCAAACATCACAAAAAATGGCAAGAAATTGTTCTCAAAAATGTCAAATGCCACAAGAAATTGGGGGGAAAAACAAATCAAAAAGCAAACCACAAATATGAAACTCATACACTTTGAATCCCTTTTTATCCATTGATCTTATTTGTTGCATGGTGGAAAGGGGACGACCCTTCTTCTTGTCTAGGCAAGAGGAGGAATTCCGCGATCCTACAGTGTTTCTAACACCATAAGGAGTCTACTCTTGACGAAAGCATTTAGCGATTAAGGATAAAAGTACCCTAGTTTGACACAACTTGGAGATGATTTGTTGGTATCCTCTTAGACTTAGTAGCTTAGAGAAATGATATCTACAATGAAGTGTGTACCCATAGATTGCTTCCCCTTTAGATGATTTTCGCCACTTAGATGAGGAAAGTGGCTATTCTTTT
This sequence comes from Silene latifolia, assembly GCF_048544455.1. Taxonomy (NCBI): domain Eukaryota; kingdom Viridiplantae; phylum Streptophyta; class Magnoliopsida; order Caryophyllales; family Caryophyllaceae; genus Silene; species Silene latifolia. The sequence continues at coordinate 216,237,630 of NC_133537.1, read as the reverse complement.
GTAGATGCATCCATTACTTCTTTTGTGTGCTTAATGCTTGGATGTATCGCCATTTTGGCAAGCCCCACCTAGTCTTACAAGAAGGCATCTTACCTCATGGGTGTCTTGTTGTGAGTTGAAGGGGCGGAGTGAGACTCGCTAATTATCTCACATCGGTTATATTATTAGGATAGTTTAAATAAAGGTCTAGTTCTCGTCACCTCTTTACTCGGGACGAGTAAAGGTTCGGTTTGGGGATGTTTGATGTGACTCTTAATTGCGCACATTTAGTCCCCTAATTGAGCCTGTTTTTCATACTAATATAGCACTTCATGGCCATTTTATCCGTCAATTCTTTCCTATTTTGCTTTCCTATTGCATTTTATATGTCTTGTAGGAAAGAAGATAATGAGGCGGAATTCTCGTCTCTCGTGCATATTCGGAAGCTTGTTGACAATCTTGGATCGACTAGTATGAAGAGGAGGCAATAATGATGGCCAAGGATGTAGAATAAAGAGTATATAGGAGGATCATAAGCCTAAAAGCAAGGAGATGGAACCCTGTCCCAGGATCCGTGCGTCCTAAGCTCTGGATGAGCGTCTCAGCATAGGGTCCGAGCGTCCCGAAACCAAACCGCGCGTTTCAACCGGGAATCCGAGCGTCCTGCAGCCAATCCGAGTGGATTCCCTTACAGGATCAACCGTGCTTCAAGCCAGGACGCAAAGATCTTCTTAGGAGTTTCTACATGATCCGCGCATGTCCCTCAGGACTTGCAAAGCTCTATTCAAAAATTAAGAATGTTATTTACTAATATACCCTTGCTTAACCTAATAATGTACCATTATATATATACTCCATTTGTAATAATCAAGAGGAAGAGTACTCTTTGCCTAGAAAAAACCCTCTTAGTAGAGGCAAAGCTTTCATTAGGAGTAGATTCGAATAGATTAATCTCAATCATTCCATATTAATCTTTCCTCAATTATTGTTCAAGTTTATTATTGGGTAATTGAAGATTATTGGGTTATCATTGGAGAATTGACAACTCATCATCAATCAATCAAGTTTCTTCTATTATTCTTTCCTTTCCAATTGCTCACCTTAAGTTTGGTATAATCTCTTTACTCTTTACTCTTGTTTATTTCTTCACTCTTTAATCATGTTTGTACTTGTTGTAATGATTGACACCATTGATAACATGTCTTCCATGATAATAAGTGAGTAGTTACTTAACTAGGATTAGTGGGGGATTAGGGAAACTGTAGCATGGGGGTAGATCCATACTTAATCTAATATGTTGTCTTATGATTGCTTGCTTGTTGTAATGTCAACCTATGCACATGTTATGTTTGATGAAATGCTAGACTATGAAACCTTGCATTTTTTACCCATCTCTTATCTATTCAACAAGACTTGTAAGATATAAACCAACTCGAGTCTTGTTAGACCATGCATAGAAGTGAATAGGAAGAAAGTAAGTCGACTTGTAGGTGTTGTACAGTCTAGACGACTCGGCTCCGGGACCCAAATCTTCCTATGAACCGTAAGACATACACTAACTCGGTTCCTCTATAACATTAATTGCTTGCAACTATGGAAACATGTTTGTATGATCACCACCATGAATCCCCTATGAACCCATGACATCCTAGTATCTTCATTAATTGTTTACATCTTTTAAGTTATTGCTTGTTTTATTTTATTGCTTTCATTAGTTTAGAACACAACTACAAACCCAAATCAATTATGACACTAGCATAAAATGAGATAGATAAACTTAGAACCCAAAGCACATCGTCCCATGGATCGACCTCGACTTAACCACTAACTAGTTGTTTGTTGAGAAATATAAATGTGTTTGATTGGGCATGTGACGACCGCGTTACCCATCACTTGGTATGGAAACCCACCGTTTAAGCCAAAACCTTTTAAATGCACTCTGCATACTGTTATAATGCATGTTTGTATGTATACATTGTATGTTTTTTCCAAATCAATCACGTGTCTAAATTTCTCATTTATAAACAAAATAATGTCAATGTAAACAAAATTCATTTTCAAACCTTTCAAATATCACATTGGTAAACCAAATAATGCCGAATTTTCCGATTTTCGAATTTCAATTTTCCAAAAAACCCCTTTTCAAAAATCCATTTTGTAAATTAAATGATGTCTAATTTTCTGTAGATATAAAATCCATTTCCAATTTTCCAAAAAAACAAAACCTTTTTGTGAAGTTCCATTTATTTTTCAGTTTTCCATAAATAAAATCCTTTGTAAATTCTCAAAACAAAAAAAAAATCAAAAAAAAAAACATAAAAGTCAAAAAAAATAAAAAATGTTTTAAACCAAAATATCTTCAAACCATGTAAATGTAAATATGTAAATTCAATTGGGTTAAGTTAGAGTCAAAATTCAAACCGACTATGTCCTAGTCGAAACTCTGTCGAGTCATAAACCCGTCTTCCTTTACATTTTGGGTCTTATCAAATTCAAAGTCAAGTCCTAAGGCGTCACGCCGTCATTTTGGACCCCCTACCCCAATTCAGTTAGGATCTAAACATTTCCACACCTCGACTCACAAACTCAAGGCTAACACGTCGAGTCCTTCCAAAATCCGTCTCTCAAATTCTCCTAATGACACGTTAGGGACACACATACCCGAACCTCGAGTCAAGTCTATCTTAAAACACACGTCTTAGAATCACGTGTCATCAATCCCGTCAATTAAGTCAACCATATAAATGTCACTCCGTCAAAGTCAATACTCGAGTCTAAGGTTAAAGTCAAGCACCGTGAGTCCAAGCACGAGAAGTCACTCACGACATTTCGCGATCTCACAAGTCAAGAGTCTAGTTATCCCGTCTCGTCCTCATATATTTTTCTTCGTATATCCCTTGTTTCTCGCCTTATTATGCGTGATCCCAAGTCAAATCAAGTTGTAACGTGCGTCATTTTCTTCTCGGTAGGAATTCTGCGATTTTCAATGAAAATGTTCAAGAACTTTTATCTGTCGTCGTCGAAGAACTAAGTACTGCAGTCATTAAGCTTCAGGACACCATCGAAGACTTGAGCGCTCGTGTCATTAATATGGAAAATAAGATAGACATGATGAAACCTTTACCATCTTCTCATACCCCAAGGCCAGGTCATAGCTTCAACACAACTCACCCATTTAAGAAGGCCAATGAAGACAAGGGAGTCAACCCCTTGGAAACTCAACCCAAAAGGCCGGGACGAGCTTATAGGGAATTGATTGACCTCAGAACCACATATCAGGTAGCTCTGCAAAGAATGGTTTCCCAGGGAAAACTTCATCCAATTGGTCCAACCTCAGACTCTGAAAAGATATTGCCTAGGTGGAAGGGCAATTCATATTGTCAGTATCATCGAGGTAGGGGACAAGATACAGAGGAATGCTTTTGTCTAAAGTATATTATTCAGGATATGATCGAGGATGGCAAGCTTCTTGTGCCACCTTACGTCAAACAATCCAAGAAGATCGACCCTCTTGGGTCTAATATCATTAAACATGACGAAGAATCATCCCTAGACTGTTCTCATCTCCTCGCTCCTCATGATAGCGAAGAAATCAATGTCCTCGAAGACGACGATATCCAAAGTGGAATGCTCATGCTTTCCATTGCCTTCAACAATAAATTTTCCAAGTTAGAAGGAGCTATTGATAACCTAATGTAACACCCCCATTTATTTAATAGCCTTTAGCTAGACATTCCCAAATAAATAAAGTTGTCACCATCTCAGTTTCCCGAAGTAGTAAGTAAAAAAGACAAATAATACGAAAGTAATTTAAGACGATATATTATTATAGTGCCTTAAAAGAGTTTATTACAAACATCCAACTCGATAAATAATTATTATAGAGTACTTAAACAACTTGCAGCGGAATTAAAATAAATAGTGTCTGAATATTAATAAGGTGATCTCTAGACTCGAGTGATCTCGTCCCAAAGCTCCCCTCTAAGCATCCAGCACTTTTCACAAGCTAACCATAAATCAATCTGCTCCCCATTATGGTTCAACACAGGTGTTTACGAATACACAGTCAACCACGAGGTTGAGTAGGATCACCAAAAAACAATAACAATAATGATAATACGTTAGGCTGCAACACAATCCACGAACCAAACCAAGATCATCGTGCTCATACACACACGGCTTGACCGTGCCATACACACACACACGCACCATACGGTGAATTCCAATCCGACAACACACACGGTGTATTGCTCAGGTCCATGGAGCACTCCTAACGCCACCATACCTGTCCGACCATCATACGTACAGGACCATGGCACTTACACATCCCCGTGCCTGACCGACTAAACAATCTCAATAATAATGCCAATCTCTTTCACAATCAATCTACAACATATATCCAACCAACAAGATAATAATATGATCATAAGACAACAATGATATCAATATGCTCAAGACAACAATTATGAGGATGTGCTCAACACAACAATTGCAACAATAATCCATCTTTCACAATTCTCCAATTACCAATATAGTAAAGTTGAGTAGTTAAACCTACCTCTTAGCAAATCTTCTCAATTAAGCAAATAAATCAAAAAGCCTCTTCAATAAATTAACCACCTAAACAATAATTGAATTATGTATGATTATTAACTAATCGTATTAATAAATTTAAGATGTAAACTACCCAAAACAAATCTCGCAAAACGCCACAAACAACCCCCAATCACACGGCCAAACCGACGGTGGTCAACCCGCCGGTCAACAGCCACCACGGCCTCGCTCCCCACGGTCAACGGTCACGGCCTTAATACGGGTCAAGGTCAAACATAAACAATTGATATTAGATGATTAGTTATCTTACCGTAATTAATTATCGCAAGATGCAAAACTCCGTCTTAAAGTTGTTTCACAAAAGCTCTCCTCACAATTGTATTTGAGTTTAGAAGAAGAATAATTATAATTTTGAGGTATATGGTTGGTATTTATATTAGTTGGTAGGAGAAGTAGGAAGAATCTAAGAAAGTCCTTTTAATAATAAAATAATGAAAATATCTTAAAGCATAGGTAACACCCAAACCAAATACCACCTTCCTTCCTCTTGGTCCCCACCGTGGCCCTACACGGCTCACCACACGGTTCCATGTGGTCCCCACTCCGTTTTATTTGCTTATCTTATTTTACTTCTTTTCTATTAGGACTACAACTTATTATTTATTATTCCACTTAATATTTATTCATCTTATTATTTATTTACGACTACCCTCATAACTATAAATATAACCATAAACTATTAATTAAAATACGGAGTATTACACCTAAACTCTCGGCTTTCCAACATGGAGAACCAGTTTGCTGAAATGGGTAGGAAGCTTGAGGCCCAACCTCTCAAAATGAAAAGTGTCCAGACAAACCCTCGACCTGACAGTCCTAAGGAGAAAGCAAAAAGTGAGCAGTCTATTCCTAGTTCTTCTCATCCAAGAATCAAAATCAACAAAGGCAACCTCATGGAGCCTTCGTTAAAGAAACCTAACAACTCTCCAAGGTCATTCACAAAGGCTTCTGACAAGAAGGATACACCTCCTAGGAAATTTACCGACATTGGTATTACATACACCGATGCCCTTCAAAGACTCATGGAGCGACGAATATTGAAGCCTGTCGGTCCTACACGAGATCCAGAAAAGAAGTCTAGGTTTTGGGATGAGAATGCCCATTGCCAGTATTACAGGGGCAAAGGACACAATACTGAGATGTGATATAAGCTCAAGCATGCAATCCAGGATATGATTGAAAGTGGGAAATTGTCCCTCTCAACCTTTAACCCACAAGGCAACTTAGGCAATCCTCATGGATATACCACTTATCAGGAAACACTTCTTGAATGTTATCCTTCCAGTGTTCCCAATGACGAGGACGAGGTACTCAAATGGATGAATGGTCAAAGTCAGATGCCGAAGCCGGTTGCCAGAAGAATAAATGTTCAAGCATGGGCCGATGATTACTAGTCTAGATCTAGGATCGAATCAAAGTCTGAGTCCGAGTCTTAGGCTTTCTTTCCCATAATTTTTTCTAGTGTCTTTCTTCGTGTCCATTTCCATTCCTAGTGACAACCTGGGGGCTGTCCGACGAGTCACATGTCTTCTCGAGTTTATACATTTATTATTCATTTCAATAAAAGTACATTTTTCAATCCACTTATCCTATCTCTTCCTTTACCCTTTTCCTGTGACAAAAAGAATTGATTTGAGACATTTTAAAACAAACAACGCATGTCAAGTCGATGTGAGTACACTTAAACAATATTCCATTCCAAGTTGTAGAGGACCCGAAACTCCGTGTCCATTTCCTTACCTATTCCATGTCTGGCAATAGAAACCCCTCACTATACCCCAGTTTAGGACGAGCATATCTCAAGAGATTCTAGGACGAATCTAGACCATCTCCCTTGTTAACGATCCATGACGGAAGGCAAGCTCATTCCCCATAATAAACAACCCGTGTTACTAAAGACCAACCCGTTTCACAACAAAGGTGATAGTCGGACCCAAATCCATGGTAGCAAGCAGATCCAAGACGATACGAGCCATGATCAAAGACAAAGGCTCAAGGCCGAAGTTATGCAAGAAAATCCAAGACAATACGAGCCATGATCAAAGACAAAGGCTCAATCAAGAGAAATGACCAAGATCTATATCCAAGGCCGCAGTTATGCCCGTAATCCAAGACAAAAGAGTCAAAAGAAGAAGGCACAATCAAGCAAGTCAATGTCAATATCCAATGTCAAAAGTTATCTTCAAAAACATGAACCAAGTATTTGAGCAAAAAGCCGAGATATATTCTAGACTAGGAATCTGAGTCTGAATCAAGAACGTGTATGAAATCAAATGCTGAATGGAATACCGCTGAAGTCTATATAGAATCAAGATATCGATGAAGATGGTTAGCTAGCACCCTCACTTAGCCTTTCACACATCACACGCCCTAAATCCTTCTCAAGACCGTTACTAGGAGATAGTTAGGAATTTTGAGAATCCTCAAGCTCGTCAAGTATACCTATCTTTTAGGGCCAGGACATGGAAACTTGATCCCACATCAATTAACCTACCTTTATGTGCTCAGGCTACATCAAGCCAAGAGACTCCATTTCCAAGCTATATTACAAGCCATAATCCCATCAATCCTCAACTCCAAAAAAATCAAAGCTCCAGAGATTTGCTCATCAAAGCTTCTTATTTCTAAGCTCCACATTCCAAATATCCAATCCAGTTTCACTTTGACCCAGACACGGAGTCTTCAGATACTTTGCTACCTAGGACAGGACATACCCATATCATCCTTAGGGTCCACTTTTAGGTGTGCTCACAAGACAAGGAAATTTTTAAAAAATTAGTTATACCTCTTTGGGCTATGATCAGAGGGAGTTATCTCAAATCAATTCTTCGAGTCACCAAAGGAATATACTCTCCTGACCCATGCACTTTAAGGCCCTGACAACATAGCTTAGGCACACACCAGAACTACAAGCATGGTTTGATTTTACCTCTTTAGGTGGATACGTAGGCAGACCTTTCTTACACAAGAAGGATACAACCACAACACCTAAATAAAACTAACAAAAACTCAGAACTACGATCTGGTTTGATTTCACTTCACGTGAATACGTAGGCAGTCCGCGAGGACACAACCATCCCACCATCAACTTTCAACCCCAATTATCGACACCCATTTTTTGACCATCCCTTTCCATTTCATAACCTTCCAACCACAATTTCCATTTATACCTCTTTACTGGGGGCTCCTTTTTGTCGCCCAGTCTCCTTTTTTACCAAATTCCCGAGTCACCTTCTCATCCTGGGGGCTTCCCTTCCGAGATGCCACCCTTCCTTTATTCCTCTCTTATTTTAAGTCAAACTAGTGCTTGGTCCGGACAATGACAAGGTCTTAGATCGATTCTAGAAGTTATCGTGCCTCAAGAAGGGTCTTTTTTACAGCAGACGATGTTAAAAGATGTCCAAAGTAGACAGCTGATCCATGGCTCATGCCTTGCCTTTATATGCCGTCATCATTCTTACAATTCTTCTATCTTTAGAACTGATAACGCATTGTCACCCACACTTGGCTAGGGGTCGCGCATACTTAAGCAAAGTCTGTCAAATTCATCTCTGTGTCGCTTCAAATCTAAGTCAGTGTTGCATCAGTCTATCGTCTTGCGTCCTAGTAAGTCGATGTCGTGTCAAGTCATGCATCTAAAGCCCATTGAATATCCATAACGCATTACAACCAACAAATTCCACCTTTATTTCAAGTTTTAAACAATTTTATAAAGAAAAGAGCTTTCAAAACTTATATGTTTCCTTCCTCATTCGAGGTCCATGTGCTAATTCCGCTGTGTGCTATTTGCCTATTAGATTGTGCTCTTGTGTGGCCATTAACCATGCAGGTGAGTATCAGAGGTAGTGCTCGCTCCAACAGGGGGCTTCGCTCAAGTCTTCATTTTCCCCAGCGACGGTCAAGATATTCCTCAGCAGTATTTGGAGTATTGCCCAAGGTTTCAAGGTGCGACCCAGCAAATTCACAAAGGCTTCCCTTTGCTTGATGTCAGCAAAAAATACCGTCGAATATTGGGGTACCGGCGGAACTAAGGGCCCTTGACTTCCCTCTCCTACCTCCTCAGTGGCGGTCGTGGCGGCTCTACTTCTCTTGCTCGGGAGTTGTGTGGCAGCTGCCCTCAGCATCTATATCAACATAGTTAGCCAAACATCGGATTTTACAAACTTAAAGTGGAAAGTTCCAAATGTTATATACGCAAAAGGCGAGGCTTAAGATGAATTTCCTTTGCAAAATATGTTAAATTGAAAGCAAAACCATGGTCTTACTAACTTACCTTACTCCTTGTGAATCATAAAAGATGGATTAAAATCTCAAAATACGAAGTTTGGGCAAGTTCTAGGAAGAATCCGGGGTTGATTTTTACCAAAATTAAGCTCAACAGTTCGACTTTTGTAGCAAAATTGAGACAAAGTTTCAAACTTGTATACTCAAAAGATGGAGTTTTAAGACGTATTGTTCATTGAGAAAAGCTAAATCAAGCACTAAATATAGTAATACTAGCATTCTCTACCCTTTTCCAACCTTTAAAGATGGATTAGAAGAAAGAAATTGAAAATTTGGGGGTAAACCCTAGAAAATCCGGGTTGAATAGTACCAAAAGGGGGTTCAAATTTGTAATTCCTAGCATATCAATAACAAGGATTCAAGATAGTTTCTATAAAATCTAGTAATTATAACACAATCTTAAGGCATAAAATTAAAATTTCAGAAATTAAAACACTAACTTATGCTTCTAATTACATCAAAATCAAAGAAAGAAGTAAAAATTTACCTTGAATTAGTTTGCAAATCGAATTAGGTGGATGAACTTAGAACGATTTGGAAGAACAAAAGCACAAATTTTTCACCAAGGTTTTGTAAAGAGTAAAGTTTGTGAGAGATTTAGGTTAAGAAAGAAGAAATAAGGTATAAAGAATGAGGAAGATTAAAGATATAAGGCCCAAAAATTTTAGAAATCCCGTGTTCTGAAACAGCGGCACTCGATCGAGTGCCTGAGGTACTCGATCGAGTTAGGGGTGCTCGGTCGAGTTTCGGTATTTGGCAGAATTGACATCGATTCTGTTTCCAGCGAACTCGGTCGAGTGACCCACTTACTCGGTCGAGTACTCCCTCGTACTCGGTCGAGTAAGTCAGAAATGATCAACGGCTGATCTTGAATTGATTGGTTGTTCCTGCAAAACAACAAATCGCTCGGAGTCTAAGGCATACTTAGAACTCGTCACTAGTTAACTCCTATATTAATACCATCGACTATCATCACTTTACATAAAACAAAAGCGTCGCAACCAATACATTATAACACTACTCTTTTGCGTTCCATATAACATACGAATCCACTATAACGTACCTTAGTCCACATGTCTACCCATAGCGGCAACGATGTTCTATCTTATTCACATTCATATCTAATCCTACAATGATAACATGCTCATACACTTTATCAAATATTGCAAACGTTAAAACCAATTACCAAACATACATGCCACCACATATCCATACACATGCTTCTAATACATCCTGATATCCCATCCACATACTCACGCACACAATAATAAAAGCGATCACGCATCACATAAACTATCAACTATACATGGCATTACCTCTATACACATACCTTGTACATCACATACATGTTCATACAATTCCCGATTTAATATCCCCATTCGAAGTGGCTGGCTTAAGCATATATGGGCCAGGATTTTGGAATGAAGGCGCCTTCTCACCCAAAATCAAATACACAAGGGGCTCCCAACATACATACACCAGGTTCATTTTATTTGACTATCTACGTTCATTATGTTCATTGGTTACAGGTTTCAAAATCGTCCACTTTGCAACACCCTCATCTACCAAGGAGCCTTATCAAGACCTTCCCTAGAAGATACGGGCATTACCATCTCGGTTGCCCTAGGAATATTATATCACAACGTCAATAAAAGAACTATCAAAGTTAATTAGAATCTTTAACTCAACAGAAGGAAACATATAACTGATGAAACAAAACAACTACGGTGAGACTACTCCATGTCAAGACTCGATGAAAGACACGTCCCTCCAACGCACCCAGATAAGCCCCATATACCAACACCTGCTAAGACTGACTGCTCACCATAATAGATCACCGTAGACAAATAACAAGAAGGAAACACAGACAAAACCACACAAGGTCAGTAACTGAAGACCAACGAACAAGACAAAGTAAAACACAATCATGAACCTCCAACTCCAGTAACTCACCAATCACCTGACTAACACGAAGGTATAGTCCTGCCAGATTACCAGTCGCAACCAGTAATCCAGACCGCCAGTGGGGATAGTAGCCTTACCACCTAAGCCCCGCTCAAAACCATAGAGCGAATAACCCGATCACCCTTAATGTGCACACCCCCTTGTGACGGAAACCACAAAAAGCAGAACAAGGGCATGAAGCCATTCCAAAGATGACTCCACTCAGCCAGGGACGCACCCAACACACAAATACAACAATACTACTACACATTCAGGAATACCACGTACCACACATGACAACTAATCAACAGTACTGTGTAGGAAATCCTACCTTTAGCAATTAACAGCCAACATCGCATACATCCATATGAAGGCAAGACAACACCTATAATAACCAATAGGAAACCCCTATTACTAACAACCATGACCATATAACCGAAACTATGGATGATGATGACGACTTACCTAAGCCTGGCATTTCGGCGACAAGACCGCGACCCGACTCGAGCCTCTGTCCCTATGGTGTATCCAAGTGTGAGGGATCCCAAAAGGTTGAAAGATGGTGAGGGAGAAGAAGTGTCGTCGATTAGGTTTTGGGAGAAATGAAATGAAAAATTGATTTAGGTTTGCAACTTCACGATTTATATCCTAACGCTGAACCCACCATACTCGATCGAGTACGGAACCGACTCGATCGAGTGGCATCTACACGATCGAGTCACAAGACTACTCGATTGAGTGCCCTACGCTAGTTCGAGTTCCCATTCCCCAAGATCACTAAGTTCCAAGTCCATTTGTATGAAAGGTTCCAAGAGGTTAATAACAGATCTAAGGTCAGTCAACAGACAATCAACGGGTCCTTAACAGGGTGGGTATTACAACTTCTCCCTGACATGTCCCCAGCGATAGCACTTATCACACCGTGGCTGGGTGTACCATCCGTGTCCGCTGTAAGCCGAGAACCTCCTTCAACACGAGCACAGTTTTTACAACAAAACCAATAGGCTCTGACCTATGTTCACCATGGACTCCAGAACTACTTCCAACTCCGTCAACCCGCACCCCCTCTTCTTGGAGTATGGTGGCATAAACCCGATTCAGAGAGGGCAAAGGTTCTTGCAGTAACAAATTAGAGCGTCGTGTAGCGTATTATGAGACGAGTCCCAATAAGAACTCATGAACCTTTCCTTCATAACGTTTTTTGTCCAATTTCTTGTTAATATTACACTTACAACCACTACACTCACACACGGGGTTACGATCGTATTTATCGAGTTCATCCCATAAACGTTTTAATCGACCATAGTACTCAGACATGGTTCCTTCTCACCTTGCTTGCACGAACAAATTGAACTCTTGATTATATGGAGCTTCGGTCCATTACCAACGCTAAACCTCAGCTCCATGTCATCCCACAAGACCTTTGCTTCATTGACATACGTTATAGCTGAACCCAACGTTGGTTCAATTATATTAAAAAACCAATTGACAACCATCGCGTTCACCATGTGCCAATCCTCAAGTGTCTCGGATTTTTCGGCATGTTTCTTGATTGTACCATCAATAAAAACCGTCTTCTTCCTAGCACGTCGGGCACCACGAAAGTTAACGGACCACTCGTCATAGTTATTACCAATTATCACGACTTGAATGACTTTGTCCCCTAGTTTATCACTAGTTGACAGGAAATACGGACTAATAGGTGGAGACGTTACTGCATCGGTTGTCATGACGACAAGCAAACGATATCAACGGCGGAAAAAAAAACTCTGGTTCTGATTACCAAGTTAAAGAACAACGTGACAATAAGAAAAACTTGGGAATGATTTTGTGTGTATTATGACGATGTGAAAAACGGTACATATATACCAATACAACCCTAACTTGGTCTTTAGGAAACCGAGAATATTGACCCGACACAACTACCTATTTCCATAAAATACAAATATACATCTACCATATATACGACACATAATAATATACTTCCGTAACAAAACGATGCAAAATACACTCCGCATTTCAACCAAAATGCGATAATGAAACATATCAAGAAAATCGAGTCATGATTATTTGAAGTAAGGTTGTTTAATAAAGTTGCACAGTGACAATTGTTGGTGAAACCGATTTCGAAAAAAGAAATGGCCGAAGACTTGTTTGATTGTATTAGCTAATTATAACTCCTTCTACAATCGAAATTTGTATAAACTTTGTATGAGGAAGATACAAGCAAGAGGGTGCATGTAGCTATGTAAATTCCACGGCAAACATAAGGTGAAAACAAACAATTTTTCTTATCTGCCCTTCCTCTGAGTTAGCAAAAATCTTAACAAATTTTAAAATTTGTTATTATTTAATTATTTTAATAGGGTGGTACCGAGTTTGTGTACCACCGGTGGCGCCTTATCATTGTCCATATTGAATTATCTCAGAGACTACCTAATATATGTATATGTGGGATTATATATACTCCGTATAGTTTCAAAGCTGACAATAAAGAGGAAAATAATTAAGTTCGTTTAGACGTTTCGTTACATATGAAACGCTAACAGGATTAATTAAGTTTATACTCCCTTTATCCCAGTGAATAGTTTACACTTACTTTATTTGATGGAGAGGAAATAAAATAAGTGTAAACTATTAACTCGGGCGGAAGGAGTACATCATTGTTTTTCAACATATGTGGATACCAGTACTAAATTTAATCATATTTTTCTCAGCTAAACTTCATCAAGTTAGCTATATATACTTCTTTTTTCTTTTTCTTTTCTTTTTTTTTTTTTTTTTGTTTAAGAAACCTACTCTAGAATAAACAGTCAAGTTTTCCTAAAAAACAAAGAAGAGTAACCCCCAAAGTTGCATTGTAGATTACATTTTTACTTTTAAAAACTACAATTACACATGTTCACTTCTTTAAATAATTGGTTTAAATTAGTAAACTGTTGTCTATATAGATGGGGAAGCCTAATTGAACCTGTTGGACCATATAGATATATGTGTTTATATTTTGATGATGTCAATAGTGCTTTATATTCTATATACTCGTTGCATGTAATTGTTTGTTTAGTCCTTTTAGATTAGGCTTACTAATAGCAAGCATTAAAGAATTGTGATGGAAGTATACAAGAACATATCATGTGATCAAGCCCTCAATCAAGGATCAGGATATTACAAGCTATTAAAGAATTACTCAAGCATTCATGAGAAGATGAAGCTCATTTAAAGATTAATCAAGTTTGAATAATGAAGAAGCCTACATTTGAATATCTCCTAAGAAGATTAGAATAGTGTAGGTGGTTATCTCCTAATGGTAACGTAAGAATTCACTTCTTAGATTGGTAAGGTCATAGTCTCACAGCTATAACATTACTTATATAAGATCTCAATGTTATAGCTCTTTTACTATAACATTGAGACGTGAAGTTTATATTATGCACGACAAAAATTGTTTTTAGAAATCTGTTTTTGTTCTTTTAAATGTTTTTAGTAGAAGTATTTATTTTACAAGGAAGCTTATATTCATATTGAGTGTGGTTTTATGTTAAGCTTATAATTAGTGATTATGTTGATTAAACTTAAGAGTTGAGTCATATTACTAATTAGGGTTTCTAATACTACATACTCTTAAACCCTAAATCTAACCTAATGTCAAGCTAGGATTTTCACGAAAAACGAGGCCTATGGGCCGTGTGGATCTCGTGTAAACCTAATAATATAAGTTAAGTATTGTGAAGATTTAATTCTCTAGAATTATCTTAACATATCTTTTATATTTAGCATGATATGGTTATATATGATAAGATATTTTTGTTATGGAAAAATCTTATCATATCTTAAGATTTAAGGAAAAGATAATAGAAGAATAATTAATAAAGTTATCTTTTAGCTATTCTCTATCATTTCCTAAGATTTTAAGGATAGAAATAATAAGATATGATTTGTTTACATATCTTATATTTCGGCCATCTAGCGTTTTAATGAAACCGTGTGTCTTGCTTTCTCTTGTTCTATAAATACTCTACACTTTGCTACATTTGAAAGTAAGACCTTTGAGCATAACCTTGATTTATTTTCAAAAAGCAAAAACCGTGTTTTAAAGCAAAAACCGTTTTGTTATTTTTCGAAAAAGGTCGTGTGATTTATAAACTTGTGCATTCGTTCATTCGTTATCGTTATAAGATAATAGTGCTTAATTGAATTCTTACTCGTTCATTAACGTGAACTTTTAATAGAATCATTAGTGCTTTCTTATTAACGTAAGTTAGTCACTCGAGTATTTAACGATACTCACTTGAGTTACAACTAGGGTTAGTTGTACGAGTTAGGTTAGTAAATTTGTAATCCGTAGAAAGGTACTAAGTTTATTAATCGAGAATAGTGGACGTAGGTTTCGATTTGTGAAACTAAACCACTTCAAAAATCGCGTGTGTCTCTCTCTTCTCTTTCGTTTGTTTCGCTTTATTTACGCTTTGTTTTAATTCGTTAATTAGTTGATTAGTTAAAGTTTAATCAATAAACTTTAAATAATTAATTATATACTTACAATCGAAAAAGTGGGCTAAGTTTTTTAATCCTCAATTCACCCCCCCCCCCCCCCCCCCCCTGAGTATTTCGGCTATTGATACTCTTCAATTGGTATCAGAGCCTCGTGCTCTTGATTGCCTAACCGCAAAGAGGCTGATCTGTCTATCTTTATTTATCTTATCGTTTTATATTCCGCTGCCTATCACGTGATAAATGGATTCCAAATACCTCAAGTGTCCCATCTTTGATGGGAACAATTATGGTTTATGGAAGAACATGATGACTCACTATGTGAAGGGTCATGATTGTGAGTGCTGGAGGATTATCCAAAACGAACCGCATAAAATTTTGGTTGGATCCACTGAAGGCACTACCTACGAGAAAAAGGAAGAGGATTATATGGAGGCTGACTACAAGAAGGCCGATAAGAATTCTAAAGCAATAAGCCTATTACAGAATGGCATGACTACTGCAGAATTTGATCGCTTCTGTTCTTGCTCAACGGCCAAGGAAATATGGGACGGCCTTGAACTAGCTTATGAAGGTACTTCCATTGTTAGGAAGCACCGTATAGATCTGTTAATACAGAAATATGAGCTATTCAGTATGGAGCCAAATCAGTCCTTGGATACTATGTCCGCACGTTTTTCAAGCATCATAAATGAATTGAAAAACCAAGGAAGAAAATTCAATACCGAGGACATTGCAAGAAAGGTTCTTAGTAGCCTAACTAAAAAGTGGCGCACCAAGGTCACTGCAATGGAGGAATCGAGAGATCTTGCGAACCTATCGTATCAAGAACTCATTGGTGCCCTCATGGCCCATGAACTTGAAGGAAATGTAGATTCATATACACTTTAACATACTCATATATGTCTAAATTTATTTGTCATAAATTAAAACGGATCTTATGCATGCAAACAATATAATAAAATAGAGGAGAAATCATGTCCTTACATAGTAGATTTCGGCTATTAGGGCACAAGAGAGATCCCCTTTCTCTTCTTGTTCTTGAGCTTTTCCAATGGAAGAACAAAGATCTAAGTGTAAGATCTCTCCCTATGTAATATACCCAAGGCTCCTCTTAATTTAATTAATATTACAAAACTAGTATAATATTAATTATAGTAGAAAATTGAACCAAAAATATTTATAAACACTTAAGTATTTTCGGTTTTGATGAGAGATAAAGAGAGGATTTTATTTCTCTAGAACTTATATTTTGGATGAGTTGAATGAATGAATAATCTAAAACATTTTAGAGTATTATTAGGTAAAATTATAAGAGAAAACAATGATCATTTTCTCTTCCCAAAAACCGTGTAAGAGGGGCTTTAGGGTGAGCCAATGCATGGAGAAATTGTTCTTCACAAGGAACAATAGGCTTGCATGGCTAGGTTGCTATATAATCATTGTGTTTTCCACTAATTACACACAACTTATAATTAGCTAAAACACCTTCTAATTTTCGGCCCTTTGCATAATATGGTGTCCATATTATTTTTGTCAATTGTCTATATGTTACATGTCACATGTCACATATATTTGTTTATGTATTTTTATCATATTAAAATCAACGTATTAATAAAAATACGTCATATACAAAATCGACTTAGTAATTTCATAATTACTTGTGCCAAAATATTTTACCATTTATAAATCACAACAGATTGTATTTATAACAATTCATTCAATTTAATTGTTACATTAAACAATTTATTTCATCCGAGTAATGATACAATTCAATTACTCAGACCGTACCTTATTTAATCCCATTTCAATATGATACGTAAATTTTACTTCCAAAATCATCCGTCAATTTTCAAGTAATTTAATTAACTCGTAACATTATACGATTAATTAAATAATCAATTAAGAGTATTGCCCTTTAGGTATGACCTAGGGGTCAACTGATCACCACCGTCACACGACAAAAGAATGTCAAACTCTAGTCACCCAATCATTACCGATATATGTTGACGATTGTGATAACAATGTTACTTCCCAATTGTATTCATTTTAATGAGACTTAAACATGTGATCATCATGATCAACAGTCGTGATCGCATTATTGTCGGAGGACACATATTCCAACAGAACTTACTTTAAATGCTGATGAAGCAGAACCGAGTAGAGGTAAAGACATGGCTTTGAAAAGCGAGGATGTCAGCTCCGACATAGAGGATGATACCATATTGTTTGCTCGTCGTTTTAAAAATAGAATCTTTCAAAACAAGCAAACAAAGTCTACTGCTAATAACAACAAGTCTTTTAATAAGAAAGCAACAGAGTCTAAATCATCATTTGCCAATAGAGGTTGCTTCAAGTGTGGGGAACCTGATCATATGATCAAGGATTGTCCCACATGGGAGAAAATTAAAGACAATACAAAACGTCAGAAGACAAAGAAGGAGTTCAAGCAAGTAATGATGGCTTCGTGCTGGGGAGATCTTGACTCAGAAGATGATGAAGGATCTGAAGATGATGAAGTAGCATATCTTTGTCTCAGCAGCATCAGTCTTGACTTAATCTCTGACAGCGACAATGATAGCACGGATTCTCACTCAAATTACTGCTTTCTAGGAGAATCAGATGAAGATGACGATGACGAGGTTAGTTATCTTGAACTTAAAAAGCGCGTTAAGAAACTATCTAGAAATGCCCTAATTGAATTCTTTGAGCTATCCGTCGACAAATGTCATGAACAGGATATGGAACTAAAGGATCTAAAAGAAAAGATTCTTGATATTGCTGAGGGGAATCATATTCTAAAGGCCAAAGCTAAGAAGTTGAAATTTAAAGTTAAAGCTGATAAAGCTACAACATTAGATACTGCTAATGCTGAGAAGAAGGAACTAGAATCTAAAGTTATAGCTAATGAAGCTATAACTTCAAACCTAAAGCTTAATATTAAGCACCTTCAAGCTAAAGTTTGTAGATACCTCATTTCTGCACCTCCCGCCAGCCACCCGGTGATGATTTTGCCGCATGTTTGGTACGCGGAACGATTTATGATAGTTCGTAAGTTTATTATCAAGTGATACCTCAAATACTTATGTCTACCCCTTGGTCGTCAACTACACGCCAATACGGTCGTTTTGACAGTAATTAGGGTTCATTTGGAGTCCGGGTCAAAAACCGCTTCATTTTCTAAGAAATCGTTCAAAATGCCGAGTCGGAATGTCCTAGAATATTCCGGATATTTATTCCATAAATTGAGGTTATATATTTTAGTAAAATATATCCCGAAAATCTTACTTTAAAGAATAAGGAAGTAGAGATCCAACGCAATTCCATAAAAGAAACGCAGAATTCTTTCTTCCGCAGGAGGAAAACTCTGGGGAAAAAACACAGCACCTGTTGCGACTCTTTGAAGGATCGCAGCAACTGCTGCGCCTCTTCCCCAGCCCTTTTCTGCGTATTTTCAGATTTTTTCCGTGATTTGTTTCCAAAATTTGAGTCATTCCATAACCTTACATATTTTTTTAGTATAAATAGGGACTTCATTCCACATATTTTTCACGCGAGTGTCTGCCCTTCTCTTATCCCTTTGCATTCTAAGACCGTACTCTAAGCTTTCGATGCCTACGTGCTTAATCAATTGACCACGTAAGCTCAGATCATTCTCAGTTCCAGTCACGTTGCATGACCGACCAATTTGACCAACTCCACCTCAATTAATCAATCAATTTAATCTAAATCCTCTAACGAGGAGACTTTGTACATACATTCGAGTCGAGCAATCACTATACGTTAACTTAGTTAATCTCGTTTCGTCAAACATGTAAGTCTGAGGGTGTAAATCCCATCTTTTTATTGTATTTTATTTATTGTACTAATTAATGTAAGATTTACGTCGAAAGTATATATGCTTAAAACCGATTTCTAAAACCCTTTCATTAAACTGTTTTTACGGATTAACAATGGGCAGACATCGAGAAGAAATGCAGCAATTGTTGCGCCTCTTCCAGAGGCTACCGCAGTTCCTGCTTCTCTTCTTCTTCCTCGGTTCTCTGTTAGTTAATCTCTTTTGCTTCCTTTTCTTGTTTTCTTCTCTTTTCTCCATACATAATAATCTTTTAATACATATTCTTAATAATTATCGTGTTTTATTTACGGTTTAAATCCCTTATAATCAATATTTACGGGTTTTCGCCATTAAATCAAACCCGTATTTTTAGAGACTCGATTTGTTCATATCAAGTTTCTGGGATTCGCCTTTGTACATATTTTTACCGTTTATTTCCAGTTTGTCTAGTTCTTTCAATTCGTTTCCGTCTTCATAATTTAACCTAGTTTGACATAATTCCTTTTAATTCGTTTTAATTCGTTTTATCGCTTTTATGACGGTTTCACATGTTAATAATACGCTAAATCACTTTCATCCGAGTCAAATATCAATAATCAACCATTAAACACACGAACGAATGTAACGACTCGCAGTTCTGACTTCACAACCAGAACTCACCTCAGGAACAGACGCAGTGACCACTGTGCCTCTTCAAAGGGACGCAGTAATGTTGCGCCTGTTCCGGGGTGATTTATGTCCCTGAACTTCTGTTCTTGCTTTGACCTAATCCCCTAATTATGTAATTAATCGACTATTAGCTGTAATATCACCCTTAATCTGCCCATATTTTCTAGTCTTACTTATTTTCCTTTCATTTTCTCAAATTGTCCGTCTTAAGCATATTTTTGACGTAAATCAATCGGATCATTGTAATTTATTGTAATTTTAATTATCGTTATTTATTTATTCGTTATCATTATTATGTATATTTATTTGTTTTTCACATGTAATTAATTCTAAACCCTAATTCGACATTAATAAGTGCTAATTATTTGTTCACCGACTTAGTTAATCTCACATGCTAGGATCAAAACATTGTTTGTTGCATTGCATGCATATAATCGACCACGTATCAAGTACGAACGATTTTCATAATCATTAGTAGAGGCCACTATCGAGGCGGGCAGGATTAGGTGTTCAGTAAAAGGACTTCCTAATATGTACCCTCACCCCTAACTCCAGATCTCTGTGAACATCCGTGTTCATTGGCATCCACGAGAGTCATTCTAGACATAGAATGCTAAGGGTAACGAGTTCTTAGTGTTCATGTCATTACTTTATGTCTTGACATGGCACGAGGTATTCGAACGGTATCAATTTCCCATAAAAATTGGTGGCGACTCCACAAATGCAAACGCTTGTCCCAAGCGCCCCCGTGGCCAATGTCCACAGTTTGGCGACTCCGCTGGGGTGAATACACTTACGTGTTGCCAAGGGTGAAACTTGAACAAGGTTAGGGAATAGTTTATATGAGACAGTTGTGGGTTTTCTTTACTCTACCTTCTTAGGTCGTTTTATTCGGCCTTCCTAGGCGCAACCCAACCCATTGGACCAATTGTCCCGTCTGGACGGTCCAAATTCTTATCTAGGCCAAAGGATAAATAGCGATTGACGTCAACCATACCGTGATGTATACTCATGTTTGTCTCAAGGGCTTTCACTACTCGAGGAAATGGACTAGGAACCGACTTTACTCGTGTTTGGCGCGGACCTCTCCACAGACCAGGGTTTGATTGCTTGGTATGGCAACCCACCTTTTAAGCCAAAAACCCTTTAAAATGCACTCATCATATAATACCTGTATAAATGCTTGTATCATATGTGATCACCATTTTGTAAACAAAACCATGACGAAATTTTGTAAAACAAAAATCCTTCTTCAAAATATAAATACTTTCAAAAATGGCCGAAATTAGCGCAAAATGAGTCGAAACTCTGTCCAAATCTCCAGTCAAAATTCGGGCCTCAAAACCCATTTCAAAACCTCACTTCGAGTCAGCACTCCTACAACTACACTACAGTTGCCTAGGACAAACATTTCAAGACTTTGTCATTTTCAAACCTCACTTAACAATGTGGCTCACTCCCACTTCACAAGTTGAGTCTTTTCTTTGAGTAAGTGTGCTAGAATGGTAGATCGTGTTTTGATTCGTCATTGATCTCTTATTCAGTTTTTAAGATGTCTGGAACTAGTCACACAAGTGTTAATGATCAACCCCAAAATAGTAATGATCAAATCCTAGCTACGCTCGTCCGTCTCCAAACAAGCCAAGACCAAGCTTATGCTCGCCTTAACGCTATTGAAGGCCGAATCGTTGCTGTAGAAACTAGACTCCCTCCTGCAGAAAACGATATTTATAACGAGATCGTGCATGATAACCTTCCACCCTTTGTTGGGCAACCAGAAGTCAACCCCCCACTAGGTCCTACTGAAGCTGAAAAGCGACTCCAATACTTGGAGGAGCAACTAATGTACCTTAAGGGAGATGACATCTACAGGGAGAATAACCGCATGTATGAGGCCGTGAATGCCCAATTACCAACCAACTTCAACATGACTGACATCCCAAAATTAAAGGGGCATGAAAACCCTTTGAACCACATTCGTGCTTTCAAAGACTACATGTCTATCAAAGGCATCAAACCTGAGATGTTCTTTAGGATCTTTCCTTCATCTCTCGATACCATTCCTAAGCAATGGTTCTACTCTTTGGAGCATAAGAAGATTGCCACTTGGGACGATGCCGCAATTGAATTCACTAAGCAATACGCATACAATGCTGAGATCCAAGTCAACATGCGTACTTTAGAGGTTCTTACCCAAAATGAAAAATAAGGCTTCACCGAATTCTTAAGTAGGTGGAGGAAGACTAGCACACAACTTGTTGAACGTCCAAACGAGGCTACTCTTATGGAAAAGATCGTGGATAACCTGAGACCCATTTATGCAAACCACTTGAGATATCAAAACATAAAAGTCCTTCAATGATTGGACTGTACTAGGGACAAGAATTGAAGATGGCATCCATAAAGGACTCTTGTCCAAAACGGTAGGTCGCGGATATCAAGGCTGGACGAGTCGTTCTTATGGCTCTACTAGCAAGACTGATGAGGTCAACCTTGTCGAATCATCTAAGAAGAATAACCCACAGAGGAAGTTCACAAACATTGGAGATTCATACTCCAACGCTCTCAAAAGGTTGATGAAACAAGGTAAGCTCCAACCCATAGGACCTACACCTGATCCAGAAAAGAAGTCTAAATTTTGGGACGAAAATGTATACTGCGAATATCATAGAGGCAAGGGACACGATACAGAGAAATGCTTTAAGCTAAAACATGTGCTTCAGGATATGATCGAAGATGGTCGTTTACCTATACCTCCTGGAGGTAAGCCTAACATGTTGGAGTATGTGTCCTCAACAATAGTGCGATCACATGTTTAAATCTCATATTAAGAATACGTAAGGGATGATTCATTTATATAGTCAACTGATCAACATTAATCGGTAACGATTGGCTTGCTAGAGTTTGACGTTACTGTCGTAGGACAGTGGTGATCAGTTGATCCCTTAAGGTCACACCTAAAGGATGATGCCCTTATCAGTAAAATTGATTAATTGTATGACGATATAAGTTGATCAATTCCTTAAAATTGAACAATTCATTTGTGAGAGAGTATATTCATATCTTATTGTAATGAGATTAAATAAGATTTATTTTAGTAATTGAAATGCTTTATTACTAAAATTGTTTATTGTTTGTGAAACAATAGAGATGAGAATGAATGGTTAATTATAATTACAAGATGTTGTGAATTGTAATTATATGACCCATTTTATTTATGTTATCAAGTATCACTAGTCAATTTGTTGTATGTAATTTAATTGATTTATAAAATGATATTTATTTGATAAATATGCATTAAATTAATTACTAACATGTAACATACTACATGTGACATTTTGTGTGACAAATGACAAATTGACAAAATAAAATGATAGTCCATTTTATGTGTAATGGACCGAAATAATGGAGGTGGAAGGTGTTAGTGGGTGATTTATTTTATGTGATAAAATAAATTAATCAAACCTACTCCTAATAGCCTTACAAGCCTATTACATGGAGAAGTGAAAAAGGAAAAGTAGATACCATATTTTGGCATCTACTCCTTGACACCACCGGTTTTTCTCCTCTTTTGTGAAGAGAATTTGTTCTCTTATTTACTCTATTATTATTCATCATTCATTTATATCTTTACATGCAAACTCTCTCACACATATTCATTTCTCTTTCACCAAAACTTGAGAAATTTTGATTCAAATTGTTCAATAAGATTACTAATATTATTAGTGTAATATATGAGTATTAGTAATCAATTTTAAGGTAGACTACTAAATAAATATCTAGTTAATATTATTTAGTAATGATAAGGGTTAATCTTGGGTGCAATCAAGAGGAGGATCTCTACATTGGGATTTTGGAGGATCATCTCTATACTCATTATAGCTCAAGAACAAGTGAAGGTAGGAGACCTTACTTGTGCCCATAAAACCGAAAATTACAATGTAAGGGACATTGTTTTCTTATTAATATCTTATTTTGTTATGCATGCACTAGACCTAAAGAACACAAATTAAGAAGTTACTTAGTTCACTATTAGAAGAGTCTAATAATAGGTATATGAACCTAACATAACAATACTCAGAATCCTCTTGGAGTTCTGATGATTACAGATGAAGAATCCACCTTGGATTGTTCACACCTCGTTTCTCCAATCGAAGATGAAATTCATGCTCTAGAATAAGAAGAGAGATATTCCACCATTTCTCCTACCATCGCTGATTTCTTCGCATGGGCGAGGAGTGTGAGTAGGCAAGTTGCCGAGTTGGAAGCTGTGGTAGAATATTTACGTAATCCCGACACTATACCTAGGGAAAACGCGTCACTAACCCCAAGTCTATCTCAAGGGTCCACAATGCAAGAGACGATCGCAGTAGTTGACAACCTAGTTGAGCAAATAATCAGTCTGGAAGCCGAAATCATCAGATTGAGAGAGCTTAATATCGTCAATGGAATATGGGCCGACGACGATGAAGATGAATACCTCACAGAACACTATCTAGTCATAGCTAGTGAGGATATAGTCAAGGCTAGCGAAGATCAAGATATAGACCACCTTACTCGTTTAGGGCGTCCATACCAGAATGTCTCCCAAAACGGTCCTACGACTAATGGTCCAGTTACTAATGCCAATGTTGTCACCCCAAATGATGGCGTAGATACATCTACTGACCACTTGCTAAAACAATTGTAGAAGACAAAGGCTTATCTTTCAGTCTGGCAACTAGTTACGAGTTCATTTCCCCATAGTCAGGCTTTACTGTAAGCATTGGCTAAATTGAATGTAGCGCACAACTCTACGCCTGATGACGTAGTCAACTTGGTCTTCCAAGATTCAGTTAAATTAAGTAACCCAGATACTTTTTCAGATGAGGATTTGCCTCCCTTCGGCGCCAGTCATAACCTCGCTCTATACATTACAGTCACATGCTTAAAGAAGAACGTACTAATGAATTTGGTGGATGATGGCTCTGCATTTAATGTCATACCACTAAAGACAGCATATAAGCTAGGCATGAAAGAATCAGATTGGACTCCTACCAACCAAGGTGTTCGAGCATACGATTGAACACGACATAAAGTAGTAGGCCTAATCAACCTCACTATAGCCACATGACCAATTAAGCGAAAGGTTAATTTTCAAATAGTGGATATCGAAGCATCATTCAATATACTTCTGGGAAGGCCTTGGATTCACGCTTCCAAAGCAGTAACATCCACCTTGCACCAAAAGATTAAGATTCCGCTAGACGGCAAAATAGTGACGATCACTTCGTCACCTATCAAGCCTGTAATAGAAAACCTGTCGAGCAACCAAGTAGTCACAGATCCAGTATATCGCTTGGGGGCTTTCAGAGCATAAACCTTGTAGAAAGGGAACTGGCACCTCTATACTTCAACCCATACTCCAATTTAGTGGTCAACCACATACTCAAGTCTCAGGGATACTTCCCGGGAATGCCATTGAATCCTGCCAAGAATAATACCTTTGCACCCTATAAAGAAGGAAACTCTCAAAGGATACCACTAGTATTGGGGTACCAACCCACGAAAGAAGAAGCTTTGGAAATGCTCACTCAGTTTTAGAACCGTAAGAACAAGGGAATCCAAATGCGATCTTACCTCCCTACCCTAAATGGATATTTCATTAGAGAAGGGAGTCAAGAGTACTTTCACGGGTTTCCCGAACCTTGGGACTACAAGGGAATGCAACTAGCTGGAATCGAGGTCTTCCACCATTGCTACTTCATCCCTCCAGAAACGGTTCTTACCGTCAAAACTTGTTAAACACCTTATTTAGACGAACAGGCTGCTAGCCTTCTGTTTGGAGAGGACCAATTCGTCAGAGCTGCGCAGGATGAGATCATTACCATGATACTTCAAGATGACCACTTCAACCCCATAGCATTGATCACCGAAACCAGTTCAAATCAGCAGAAAGGATGGAGGAAGTCTATCAAATGGACTAACAACCAAGGAAAGCTCTTCAAAGTCACCACTGGAAAAGGAGAGATGTTCAAAGGAGAGCCTGAAGACAAGGAAATCGAGTCAGAGTCGGAGTCAGAATCAGAGTCTGAGTCTAGAGAAGTCGCTAGGGAGTCTTCTTCTGTCGTCACCCCCCCCCCTGTTTCTCCTAGCATAGCGTCGAGTAGTAACAGTAGCTTGGGAAATGTCCCGGTAGCTGTCCCTTTACCGCCATTGACTACTGAACAGATGGCTTCTTTGTTTCAACTCTTTTCAAAATTAAATATGAATAAATCAGATTCTGCTTACTCTTTGTGTTATTCTGAATGCAATTCTATTTATGATGATAATGACGATGATCCTGCCCCAGACTCAGTCGAATTACCTCTCTACATAGTTAAAGAAATATTATAAGAGGGTGAAGGGGCACCAGTTATAGAGAACATCGAACCCATCAACGTAGGAACCGAACTAGAACCCCAAGAACTTAGGATAGGGACGACCCTAAATCCAACTGAAAGGGCCGGTTATATCGAAATCCTACACGATTTCAAGGACTTTTTCGCTTGGTCTTACAAGGACATGCCAGGAATCGACAGGGATATTGTTGGAGCTTGTGTCCTCCACAAATTAGTGTGATAACATTTGAAATCTCTTACACGTTCACAAGGGTATACTTCGTATTTAATCAGTTGATTAACGATTACCTAATAACGGTTGGCTTGCTAGAAAGTTTGACGTTATTATCATACAGATGGCGGTGATCAACTGGTCCCTAAAGGTCACACCTATAGGATATGTTTGAGAGATGTGGTTATAGAAATATAATCACATTGATGCCTTATATGACTAAACAGTTAGTCAATGTGTTGATGAGACAATTATTTAATGAAGATCAAATAATATTAGTTGAGACGAATTAACTATCAATTCCTAAATTGAATATAATAAGTTATATTTAATTAAATGTATGTAATGTTAGCTTGGACGAATTAATCTGTTAATTCGTAATTAAATGTAATCAGTTATATTTAATATCAACAAGATGAATGTGTCATAGTGGTAATAGTGAGGGTACTCAAACCAAGAGGTCATGGGATCGATCCTCACTAGATGACAATTTATATTTAATACATTTTTACATTTTTGGAATAACCGAAAATAAGAGAAATTAATTCTCCTAATTTCGGAAATGGGCCGAAAATTAGAAGAAGAATAATCTACCCTAATCTTTGATATACACGATTGATAGCAAAAGAGAAGGGAGAGGATTCTAAACCTAATTTTTCTTTTTCCCAACTCTTGCCTCTCATCTCTATGAAAAAAAAACACAAAAAAAAACCTAAAAATTAATCAGTTAATTTTTGGATCGATTCTAGCATAATCAAAGGGCATTTCTCGGAGCATCTTGGGTGCAACTGATAGGAGAATATCATTGCGATATTGTTCATAGGCCGAATTAGCAAGGACCGAAGGTTATTTCTAATTCTCTACCTTTTGTTAATGCAATTTAATTTTATGACTCGCAATCATCACTTTATAATTCGTTATAGTCCTTATATTAAAGGGATGCATACAGATAAATTCCACAAGTGGTATCAGAGCCAAGGCCACGAATTTTAATTTTGATGATTTTCATAAAATTGTTTGTAAACAATAATTAGGGTTTGCGAAAAAAAAAAAATATAATCGGCTGTTTTTTTGGTCCGTGGAATTTTTTTTTTCTTCTGTTTCTGTACTGTTCACGGATGAACAGTATTATTAAAAAAAATATATATATATTTTCTGTTTTTTTTTCTTTCGGTGTTTCCTGAAAAACCGATTAATGTTTTTCTGCGGCTGTTTTTGTTTATGCCGATTTGAAAAGCATCCGAGAAAAGAAATTTTTTTTTCCTGTTACTGTTCACGTGGTTACTAATCACAGAGGACAGATTTAAAAAAAAAAAAATTGTCTTGTTTCGGTTTTTACAGATAAAACCGTGTACAAAATAAGAAAAGGGTTGTTTTAATTTTTTTTAAGCCGTGGGAAATTTTTTTTTGCTGTTACTGTTACTGTTCACAGGGCAGATTATAAAAAAAAAAAAAATTGTTTGTTTCGATTTTTACAGAAAAACCGTTATTAATGAGAAAAGTTTTCGGGCTGTTAATGCTTATTTTAGTTTTACCGAGAAATGATAAAAAAAAAAATTTGTTTCTGTTATTGTTCACGACTGGGCAGAATAAAAAAATATATATATATTTTTCGTTTTTTTTTTTTGGGTTTTGCCAAGACAATAAAAAGGGAGTCTTGTTTTTGTTTTGTTTTGGCAATTTAATTATTGTGAAGCGGTTCATAAAGATACCTAATTATTTTTAAGCGGTTTAAAATAATGTTTGGATTAAAATTCATATTACAAGTTTAATATGAATTAAGATTAAATTTAAAGTGATTAATTGAGGAATTGTCACTTAATTTGATTTAAATAGGTGGTTTGGATAAAATTAATCAACATAATTAAAGAATTATGTCTTGCATGTTTAATTTTTTTTAGTTGATGCATTTTTTTTAGTTGAATGAATCGATTGACTGAATTTAATTTACGTATTTTTGCAATCAGTTGTAATTTGTAATACTTAGTGTGGCCTTAGTTAATTATGTTTTCGTAATGAAGGAAACATAATTTTTATGTAATTATGAGATCTCGAATCTCCTTTATTTTCTTTAGTTTTGGGTTTTGAAATTAGAATGTAATAAATAGGTTTATTATGTAAATTTTATTTATTGTATTTTTCCAAAGAAGACTAAAGATGGAGATTGGAGCTCACTCCCGGTACATGGATCAAGATGGAACATCAAGACAAGCTTCTCGGGTCCAAGGATGGATTCCAAACTTGTATTTAATGTTCATTTTGATAGGATAGGCCACACTAGGATTTATTTTATTGTTTTTACGTTTTCATTCTTATTGCTTTTCATTCACATGCTAGTTAATGCATCATATTCCGCCTAAAACCAAACCACCTACTAAAATGCATGAAAATTGACACATATAGGTTGTATGTTAGTTTTCATAGACATACAGATGTCACATGTTTTTAAGCCATCACCTTAGTTTATTCATTCTCGCATGCTAGATATTAGTTCACGTAAAATGAATTAAAATAAAGTTGATGGGATCTTCCTCTAAAACGGAAATTGACACTAGTCTTTATAAGGGCAAACAACTATGAATCCCTTCTTCGTCGGTAGGCATAATATGACCCCTTCTACGTTGGGTAAGTAGTTGTGTTGACTTAGTTTACCTCATCATCATAGTCCGAAGAGTTTCTTGTGATTATGATGGACTAAAGATAGTATTTACAGAAATTTATCGACCAAGAATTCTAACGGTAGAATTAGCTAAAAGGTTAGCTTATCAATTTGCAGATAATTGAGTCTTGGGATCATTTATATAATTCTTGAGGGAGGTCAATTGTATAAATGTTTTGAGTCTTCGCGTTATGACATAGTTCATTAGACTTAAAATTAAAAACGATGCACATGCTTATTATTTTTATTCTTCTTCTCGCAGTGTAGAACACGTTTATTTTGATAATACTGTTACAACAAAATGGCTGGAAATAACACAATCCCAATGCCACACTTGGACGCGAGTCCTGGCTGAAAGCTTTCATGGACCACATGAATCAGTCCACACGACTGAAGAATGATGGGTCCAACTTTGCGGACTGGGAGGCGGCACTACGGAATGCTGCCATTGCTGACGGTAAGCTCAAGTACTTAACTGAGCCAATACCGGTCAACCCAGGCCCCAATGCAGGAGTCAACGAGTCAATTGCTTATAGTGACTTCGTTATGGAAGCGGGTGCGATAAAGAACGTACTCATCCTTGCAATGGAAACCAATTTGCAGAGACGCTTCATTGCTCAAGGTGCAAACAAGATTTTTACCACGCTCACTAACGAGTTCTCAAAAGCACCGAGAATCATTACTTATGAGCATACCTGTTGCTTCTTTGATGCGAAACTCCAGAAGGGCCAACCGGTTAGCCCGCACATTCTTCACATGATTGAGAATGTCGAGAAGCCGGAGGCACTTGATTGTAAAATCAGTGAGAGCATTGTCATTGACCGAATGCTTCATTCTCTTCACGATGGTTTTGCCCTTTTCAGGGCGAACTACTACATGAATGACTTGAAAAAGAGTCCTCATGAGCTACACTCCCTTCTCGTACAGACCGAGAAGGATATGAAATTGAGTGGGAGCATGAAGCAGGATGTTCTCACGATTTACAACAAGGGTAAAGGTAAGGGCAAGGCTCATGGCGACCTAGCTGTAGGTAAGCCAAAGTTTAAAAAGCCAGGAAACGGTAAGAGTGCGCCTGGTGAGACTAGTGGCTCACAGGGCAAGGCAAAGAGCAAGAACGGTAACATTGAATGCCACCATTGTCACAAGTCTGGACATTGGAGGAGGAACTATCCCGTTTACCGTGAGGACATAAAAGCAAGACGCGTCGTTCCTGTTGGTATGTCATCTTATATTCATATGATTGAGATCAACCATGCAAGTTTCGGAACATGGGTACTAGATACTGGTTGTGGTTCTCATCTGTGTAATCATTTGCAGGGCCTAAAGAACATCATACCTCTCGAAAAAGGTGATGTGGACCTGCGAGTCGGGAACGGAGCACGAGTTGCTGCTGTCTCGAAGGGAACATACGTAATCCAACTCCCTAGTGGTTTTGAGTTATTTTTATATAACTGTTACTATGTACCCAGTTTGTCTAAGAACATTATTTCAGTTTCCGTACTTGCTAAAGACGGATTTGCATTTTCAATAAAGGATAATAGCTGTATTTTCTCTTTCAATGAAATGATTTATGGCAAAGCAGTTTCCATGATTGGAATTTACATCTTAGACCAAACCACGGAAGTATTACACATGAATAATAAGAGATTAAAGGTTGGTGACAAAGATCAAACCTATCTATGGCATTGTCGAATGGGACATATTAATGAGAAACGTGTGAAGAAACTCGTCGATAATGGGACTATTCCCGCATTCGATTTTTATACATATGGCACGTGTGAATCATGTCTCATTGGCAAAATGACTCGAATTTCCTTCAAAGGTGTTGGAATGCGCGCTAGTGACCTATTAGGACTCATACATACTGACGTGTGTGGACCTATGTCAATTACCGCTAGAGATGGCTATAGATATTTTATCACTTTCACGGACGATTTAAGTAGATACGGATATGTCTACTTTATGAAGCATAAAAGTGAGTCCTTTGAGAAATTCAAGGAATACCGAGAGCAGTGCAGAACCAACTGGGTAGAAAGGTTAAAGCACTCCGTTCAGATCGGGGTGGCGAATATCTTTCAAATGAGTTTGATCAAAACTTGAAAGACTGTGGAATCGTTTTGCAGTTAACTCCATCTGGAACACCTCAATTGAATGGTGTGTCCGAACGGAGAAATCAAACCTTACTTGATATGGTTCAATCCATGATGAGTCACACGGTAGTGCCTGATTCATTATGGGGTTTTGCTCTTTTGTCAGCTGCTCTTATACTTAACCGAAGTCCGACTAAAGCTGTCGACAAGACTCCATATAAAATGTGGAAGGGAACGGTCCCTAACTTGTCCTTTATTCGGGTTTGGGGCAGCGAGGCTTATGTCAAGTGGAGACACGAGGATAAGCTCAGCCCGCGATCGGTCAAGACATACTTTATAGGTTATCCAACAGGAACATTTGGTCATTACTTCTATTCGCCTACCAAACATCGAGTTTTTGTTGCGGCTAGTGCGACGTTCTTAGAGAAAGCATTTCTCGAGAACAAGACGAGTAATAGAACCTTCGAGCTGTCGAAGATTCCAGAACCAACAACCGAGGAACGGATGGAGGAAGATGTTCCTCCAACTGATGATACGGTTAATATTCCTGAGGAACCCAGGAGGTCGGGTAGAGTCTCTAATCCTCCGGATAGATACATGTGTATGGTCGAGGAGAATGTCGTTTTACTTCTAGAAAGTAATGAACCCGCTACCTATAAAGCTGCTATGGCCTGTTCCGACTCAAAGCTATGGCTCGAAGCCATGCAATCTGAGATGGACTGCATGTATGAGAATAACGTATGGGATCTAATTGATTTACCTAATAAGGTAAAACCTCTGCAGTGTAAATGGCTTTACAAAATAAAGCATTCTGTAGACGCGCAACCAGATACCTATAAGGCACGACTTGTGGCAAAAGGTTTCACTCAAGTGCACGAATTGCATTATGATGAAATTTTTGCACCTGTAGTCATGTTACGTTCCATTCGGATAATCTTAGCGATTGCCGCTTTTCATGATTATGAAATTTGGCAAATGTATGTGAAAACCGCCTTCTTAAAGGTTATTTGGAGGAAGAGTTGTACATGGTGCAACCCGAAGGTTTCATAGATCCTGAACATCCTAAGAAAGTATGCAATCTTAAGCGTTCCATTTATGGACTTAAGCAAGCTTCTCGGAGTTGGAATCATCGTTTTGACGAGGTGATAAAAGAGTATGGTTTCACTCGATCGGTCGAGGAACCATGCTTATATATCAAGTCGAGTGGGAGCAAGATTGTATTCTTGATATTGTATGTCGATTACATACTCTTGATTGGGAATGACATTCCTCTCTTATCTTCGGTTAAAGGATGGTTGAAGAACCATTTCCAGATGAAAGATCTGGGTGAGGCACAACGCATTCTGGGAATCCGTATCTACCGAGATAGATCACGACGGACGTTATCACTTAGTCAGGAGTCTTACTTGGATAATATTCTTAAGAGGTTCAGCATGAGCAACTCCAAGAAGGGGAACCTTCCAATGACGTCTGGGATGCAGTTGAGCAAGTCTCAATCAACCACGACGCCTGAAGGGGTTGAACGCATGAGTCGTATTCCTTATGCATCTGCAATAGGATCGATCATGTATATGCACACGTCTAGACGTGGCATATGCATTGAGTATGACGAGTCGGTACCAAGGAAATCCAGGTGAAACACACTGGATAGCTGTTAATAATATCCTCAAGTACCTACGGAGGACTAAGGATTGGGTATTGACTTATGGAGGAGATACTAAGCTATGCGCAATCGGTTACGCAGATGCTAGCTTCCAAACGGATCGAGATTATTCTAAATCTCAGTCCGGGTTCGTCTTCACTCTTAATGGTGCTGCGGTCAGCTGGAAGAGTTCCGGACAGAGTGTTGTAGCAGATTCTACTACTGAATCGTTGAATTATGATAAGCATGTAGGGTACGTTATTTCCATGGGAATTAAACGTGTTCCTGAGTTGTAGTACTTGATTATGAATTTGATACATTATCGTTTTCATATACTCTGTATAACTTCATCGTTTAATATATAATATTTTGTTTTTCATGTGGATTGTACTGACAACTTTGAACGCCACAAAGTGAACTGATAACTCCGGCTATTATATTATGCAGTCGATTGATGGTGGGTTCAACGAGCCATAAGTCAAACGGTTGACTGATCGTTCACAAATACGAGATTATAACGATACCTCGTAGGACAAATTTTTGTGACAACGTAATGGAGTCCTAAATGTTTAAAAACATTCGGTGTCGGGTCGTGGATTGGACGTCCATTGTGTTCCTAGAGTCGATTCTTTTGACTATCGATTGTCTCTTGAGATTAAGGCAGTTTTTGGGTGACTTTGGTTTCTTTCTCACGGTCTGCCGTAAATGGAGGCTAAGTATATTTTTTCTGGGTCATTTCATACTGTGCTTACATCTGCAGGATTCGAGTTGAGGAAAATATCCAACCCTTATTAGGTATAGTTATTTCTCAGGGCCACTCGAGGAGTTGTAACTGAAACATGGCCATGCTCGAATGTTGATTCGTTTATCAGTTAAGTTACTCTCTAGTCGGGAAAACCACTCTTGATGTTGATCGCTTGTAAAATACGACCTTTGCGAATACGGATTTTGCAAATTGTTTTACATTGAGTGGGAGAAATTTTAGGATATGAGAATCGGTTATCGCATATACACTTGTGAGGACAAGTGGGAGTTTGTTGGAGCTTGTGTCCTCCACAAATTAGTGTGATAACATTTGAAATCTCTTACAGGTTCACAAGGGTATACTTTGTATTTTAGTCAGTTGATTAACGATTACCTAATAACGGTTGGCTTGCTAGAAAGTTTGACGTTATTATCATACAAATGGCGGTGATCAACTGGTCCCTAAAGGTCACACCTATAGGATGTGTTTGAGAGATGTGGTTATAGAAATATAATCACATTGATGCCTTATATGACTAAACAGTTAGTTAATGTGTTGATGAGACAATTATTTAATGAAGATTAAATAATATTAGTTGAGACGAATTAACTGTCAATTCGTAAAATGAATATAATAAGTTATATTTAATTAAATGTATGTAATGTTAGCTTGGACGAATTAATCTGTTAATTCGTAATTAAATGTAATCAGTTATATTTAATATCAACAAGATGAATGTGTCATAGTGGTAATAGTGAGGGTACTCAAACCAAGAGGTCATGGGATCGATCCTCACTAGATTACAATTTATATTTAACACATTTTTACATTTTTGGAATAACCGAAAATAAGAGAAATTAATTCTCCTAATTTCGGAAATGGGCCGAAAATTAGAAGAAGAATAATCTACCCTAATCTTTGATATACACGATTGATAGCAAAAGAGAAGGGAGAGGATTCTAAACCTAATTTTTCTTTTTCCCAACTCTTGCCTCTCATCTCTACGAAAAAAAAAACACAAAAAAAAAAAACCTAAAAATTAATCAGTTAATTTTTGGATCAATTCTAGCATAATCAAAGGGCATTTCTCGGAGCATCTTGGGTGCAACTGATAGGAGAATATCATTGCGATATTGTTCATAAGCCGAATTAGCAAGGACCGAAGGTTATTTCTAATTCTCTACCTTTTGTTAATGCAATTTAATTTTATGACTCGCAATCATCACTTTATAATTCTTTATAGTCCTTATATTAAAGGGATGCATACAGATAAATCCCACAGATATTACAAAACATCAAATTACAATCAAACCAGGTTTCAAACCTGTAAAACAGAAGCTTCGTCGAATGAGGACTGAATGGGCTCTTAAAATCAAAGAAGAAGTCGATAAACAATTCAAAGTCGGGTTCATCAAATTTTCCGAGTATTCAGACTGGGTGGCTAACATAGTCCCCGTACCCAAAAAGGATGGATGAATCCGAGTTTGTGTTGATTTCAGAAACTTGAACAAAGCAAGTCCCAAGGATGACTTCCCTCTACCACACATCGACATATTAGTAGATAATACAGCAGATCGTGCATTGTTGTCCTTCATGGATGGGTATGCAGGGTATAATCAAATCAAAATGGCCATAGAAGACATGCATAAGACAGCTTTCGTTACTCAATGGGGCACATATTGCAATACAGTTATGCCATTTGGGCTCATCAATGCGGGAGCTACATATCAACGAACTGCAACCACCTTGCTACATGACATGATGCATAAAGAAGTAAAAGTATACGTCGACGATATGATTGTCAAATCCAAGGATAGGAAGGGACATATTGGTAATCTTCGCAAGTTCTTTCTAAGGCTGCGAAAGTACAACATGAGGCTCAATCCTCAGAAATGTGCATTCGCGGTAACGTCAGGCAAACTCCCGGGATACGTCGTCAGTCAAAGAGGAATAGAAATTGATCCATCCAAGATCAAGGCTCTAATCGAAATATCGCAACCCCAAACAGAGAAAGAGGTTAGAGGATTTCTGGGTAAAGTGCAGTATATAAGCCGATTCATATCGAAGCTTACTATGATCTGCGAACCTATTTTCAAGAAGCTCAAGAAAACAGATCACACCATATGGGATGATGACTGTCAAAAGGCATTTGACAGGATTAAAGAGATACTGGCTAAGCCACCGGTGCTAATGCCTCCCCAACGAGATCAACCTCTTGGTTTATATCTCACAGTAACCGATACAGCCATGGTGGCTATGCTCGCGCAAACTGTTGGGAAAGAAGAAAGTGTTATCTACTACCTTAGTAAGAAGTTCTTAGAATATGAATGTAAATACAAACCTCTCGAAAAGACATGCCTCGCTCTGGTGTGGGCAACAAAGAAGCTACGTCACTACATGCTTAGCTACTCTGTCAAGGTGTATTCTAAAATGGATCCCGTCAAATACCTCTTCAAGAAACCCGTTCTCAACGGACGTTTGGCGAGGTGGACCTTAATGCTTTCGGAGTTCGATCTCAAATACGTACCTCTAAAGGTCATAAAGGGGCGCGTTGTTGCCGCGTTCTTTGCAGACAATCCTATCAATGACACTCAAGCAATAGACATGTGGTTGTTCCTTGATGAGGACATCTTACAAACTAGTGTAGACTCCTGGGACCTTTATTTTGATGGAGTATCAAATTTAAGAGGATTTGGAATAGGAGTGTTGCTCATTTCTCCTGAAGGTGAGCATACACCACTTTCTGTCAAACTCGACTTCGAGATGACAAATAACGCAGCAGAATATGAAGCTTGTCTCATTGGTCTACAAGCAGCAGTAAGTTTAGGTATCAAGAACCTTAGAGTACTCCATGGAGACTCATCCTTGATCATCAATCAAATTACGGGATCTTGGAAAATTCGAAGTGAAAGTCTAGCACCGTATCAGGCTAGGATAGACCAAGTCGCCCAGTTCTTCGATCAGGTCACTTATCTACACCTACCTCGTGAAGAGAATCAATTTGCAGACGCTCTTGCAAAACTTGCATCTTTGCTTAATATGTCAGACAATATGGTAGAAATGCCTTTATGAATCGAACGGCGGTCGGAACCAGCCTATGTACACCAAATTACAGATAAAGAAGAAAGTCCAGAGGAACCTTGGTTCCAAGCCATTTTGAACTTCAAGCTCAACGGCACATATCCACCAGATATGGATAAGAGGGGACAATGCGCCATACGCCTACTAGACTCTCAATACCTCCTCATGCAAGAAGAATTATACAGAAGAACACCTTTTGGTGTAGTCCTGCATTGCCTTGATCATTCTCAGGCACAAAAAGTGATGGAAGAAGTCCACGACGGAGAATGCGGTCCTCACATGAGTGGACCTATGATGGCAAATAAAATCACGCGTCTAGGAAATTACTGGACCATGATGGAGTCGGATTGTATCAAGTACGTCAGACATTACCATAATTGCCAAATCTTCGCGAACGTGAAACACGTCCCTCCTTCACTGCTTTACACCATGACATCTCCCTGGCCATTTTCTGCTTGGGGAATCGACATCATTGGGAAGATCACCCCAGCCGGAACAGGATGGTCACTATTTCATTTTGGTAGCTATCGACTATTTTACCAAATGGGTCGAAGCGGCATCTTACACTAGTCTCACCGCCAAAAACGTGGCAAAGTTCAAACAAACCAATATCATCTGTCGATATGGTTGCCCACATGAGATCATCAGTGATAATGGATCACATTTCCAGGCTGAGACTGAGCAATTGCTATCCAAATACAAAATCTAAAACCACCATTCCTCGCCTTATAGACCTCAAACTAATGGCGCAGTAGAGGCAGCTAACAAAAATGTCGTCACCATCCTCAAGAAAATGATCGACAATTATCGCGATTGACCTAGCAAAATACCATTCGCATTATGGGCTTATCGCACATCAGTTAGGACGCCCACTGGGGCCACTCCTTTTTTTTAACCTATGGCATGGAAGCTGTGCAACCAGTTGAGCGAGAAATTCCATCCCTACGCATTCTGCTCGAAAGTCAAATTCCAGAAGCTGAATAGATTAGGGATAGATATGAAGAGCTCATCCTCTTGTATGAACGAAGGTTGCGCGCATTACATAATGTGCAAACATATCAGGCACGTATCAAACGAGCGTTCAATAAATGGGTTAAGCCCAGAAACATAAAAGAAGTAGACTTGGTGCTCAAATCAGTCAGAGCTCTCCTGCCTGTCGATCCACGTGGAAATTTAAACCTAATTAGGTCGGCCCTTTCTTAGTCAAGTCCATACTCTCAGGGGGTACGGTTAGGATTACAGACCTAGATGGGAATGAATTTGCTAACCCAACTAACCTCGACCAACTAAAACGATACTACCCTTAACATCAGATAGGAAACGCGCCTCGTGTAACACCTATGTGCCGCTCGTGCGACATGAAATAAAAATGGCCCTCGGCCCGCTGAAACAAAGCTTATGTCACTATGCTCTTGCGTTTTGACATTTCGACATCCTCACGTCATCAAATAAATTGAATTGTATTTTAGGAGTAAGTAAAGCTCATGCTTATTTTCTAGTTCACTACAAGCTCTTGCTTCGAACAATTATTCTTTTACATTTATTCGAACTACGCACAGGGTTTGATTTCATTTTAAACGAATACGTAGGCAGTCCTTCACAGGACACAACCCCTTATTTTAAAATGTAAATAGAAGGACATTTGCATTTGCATTTGAAATTCGACAAGAATAATAAAAGAAAATCACAACGGTTTCTTAACTAATAAATCTTTTATTCATTTGTTCCATAAATAATAATAGTATGCCAAATAATATAAATGCTGAAATAAATGTTAGGCTAGGATTCTAAAAACCCCGCCGTTCATTACAACTTAAATAATAATAATAAATAGTAATACGACTAAGGCTATTCTTACATCTTCCCTTTGCCTTTGTCATTTTTGTCATACTTCCTGTCTCGACCACAAGCCGGGCGCTCTTGTGCTATCTCCGACCTAATCACCAATGGTCTCTCTCGGGGTCTAGACTTGCCATTTCGATCCACCACCATTTCTATGGCAGGAGTGGTCTTCGGTTTCTTCAACGGATGAACGACTCGGAATCCGGCCTCTTCTTCCTCCTCAGTCAAGAACTTCTGGTTCTCCTTTGCCACCTCGTGAATCTTGTAGTCAACGGGCTCGTGCTTCCTCAATTTCTCACGCTCTTCAGGAATAGCAGCCTTCCTCCATTGCAAGTATTAGTCAGATACCTACAAGGAGCCAATAGGAGTAGGTATGAACCACATATTCCTCTGGGCCCATTTGATTGCCCACTCTTGACAAGTCTTTGTCGTATGTGTCGCGGCGGTCTGAGGAACGGTATCGAGCTTCGGAATCTTATGCTTAAGGCCCACTTGCCTCATCAATCTCTCCGGAAAGATGCAAATCATGAATTCCAAGCCGGGGATGCGAACTGACCGAGTCGGGTCTAAGGATGAAACTCCAGTGACTGACCTCAGATGCCACCATGGCACAGTTCACCGGATTAGGGGTCCTCCTTCAGTCTTCAGTTTATTTTCCCAGTAATTGCAAATTCGAGTGAAGTCCACCATATAGAGCCTAGTTCTCATTGCAATCGATTGAGCATGATATCCGGGCACATTAACTGGGGGCTCGATCAACCGCAGCCTCTCCATCAGCCAAACCTACAAAAGATGACAGGAATTAATGTCCCTTTCATCAACCAAAAGAAAAAAAAAACGGTTGA
Source organism: Silene latifolia (assembly GCF_048544455.1). Taxonomy (NCBI): domain Eukaryota; kingdom Viridiplantae; phylum Streptophyta; class Magnoliopsida; order Caryophyllales; family Caryophyllaceae; genus Silene; species Silene latifolia. Next base: position 216,198,316 of record NC_133537.1, on the reverse strand, counting down.
TATAAGATGAAAACGGGTTCATACCTGTAGAATGGTGGAACTTCCCAAATAAGGAAGCTCGCGGTTGGCCTTTCTGTTGTCTAAACCAAGAACGATCTCTCCTAAGCAAAGGCATGATGGGCTCTTGCGCAACTCCATTTGTTCTACTAGGCTCAGAAAACGGGGATCCCCACTCATCTCCTTGTCAACATGCCCTCGAAGGACGTAGCAGTGAAGTAGACAAAACCCGAACGCCCTGCGTCTCGTGACATAAGAAAGAGAAGGGTCTTCCCTATTTATAAATCGGTCAATAAAGTCAAACATACAGACTACTTTCGAGGTCACTAGACGGTCTACCTCAGCCTTGGTCAATCCAAGCAAGTCTCTGAATTTACCCTTATACCCTTGAGAGCTAGGAGGTACGACGGGTGCATTCTCTGGGTCCCATCCTCCAATAGCAGCTATTTCTTCAGGGAAAGGACAAATATCGCCTCTAGGGAAGGCAAATACATGAAAATTCGGGTCCCAATAGTCAAGACAAGCATCCAAGAAAGGTTTCACAATTTTCACTAATTTGAGACTCAAGATCGATCCCAAATTAAAAGCACCCATGTCATGTTTCTCAACGTTCGTGAACTCATTCGTCCACTCCTTGAGACGGTTTTCGAAAGCATCCATAATTTTGGAATTTTTTTTAGAAGATATGAGAGCTTTTATATGATAGACGGAATAAAGATGGAGGAATTGTGTGAATAAAAGCCTCCCCGAAGTATCTATTTATACAAAACGTAATTTCCTAATTTCGGTTTAGGTCTGACCAGCTAAGGAAATGGTGCAGCATCTGCTGCGCCTTTTCGAAGAGTCACAGCTCTTGCTGTGCCTCTTCCCCTGGCTGATTTCCATGAAATTCATATTTGGATCTTTTCTTATTTGTTTTTGGATATAATTTCCTATTCCTATAGGATATTATTTTGGTTATTCCGACAATTTACCATATTTATGTTTCCTAATTTCTCGGGCATGCTTTTCGAGACGAACTCGACATTTTTGCCAATCGAGCACACTTATTCATTTCTTTTTTATTCTTTTTTTTTAGGGAGAATCATTTTACTCCTCATTTTCACTATATTTCACACTTATACATTTCTTTTTATGTTTTTTTAGGGGGTAGCCCTCCCTACCGTCTGGTCATTTTTGCTCATTTCTGGGCACATTTTCGTCATTTTTGCTCGTTTTCGGGCATATTTTTGCACTTTTCTTGCTCATCTTTTGCTCATTTCTGGGCACATTTTCGTCATTTTTGCTCGTTTTTGGGCATCTTTTTGGACTTTTCTTGCTCATCTTTGGGTACTTTTTTACTTTTTCTCATTTTGCGCTAATCTAAGCCACCCATGCGTTGCGTGTTTTATTTGTAAATTCTATGTAAATTGCGGCAGCATGACGGCGTAAACCGTCATCTACCAAACCTGTTTTTAAGCTAACCTGCAGGGACAACTGACAACCAGCAACGAAGGCGCTCAGGCCATTCTACATATACAACCAAAATGTGATATGCACATCGAACTGGGGGCTCTCGCCCAAAACAGGTCCGAAAAGTCCGAAATTGAAACCAAAATGTACAAAGTATATACAAGATAACAACAACAAAAAAAAAGGGCAGCTACTCCCGGCCATCGCCCAGCTCAGCTACGGTCGCCTCGAGGGCAGCGATCTCAGCGTCTCTGACCTCCAACTCCCTCAACTGATGAGCGGTCTCCTCTCGGGACTGCGCCAGCTCGCGCTCGAGGTCACGCTCTCTCTGCAAATGGTAAATAAATGGCTCATTTCAATCATTTCAAGACAAGTACAAAAAATTGCAACAAAATTTGAAATGAAATAAAGAGAATGAAAGGTTCATACCTGCCGTCCTCGACCGCCTTCAAGTGCCTCGATGGCCGTGGCCCGCAGCCGGTTGGCCATCCTCCACAACGCCACGTGCTGAGACGGCGCCACCTGCATTTGAATGACAAAAGGGTTTTCAGAAAAGAACAAATCCATTCCTATGCGATAAAAACAACGTGAGACAGCCGAAGCTGGGGGCTTAGCCTCCTCACTAAGTGCAGCCACTCTTCTAGGCCAGCGTCCGTCACTTCCTCACCAATGTCGCGGATCTCCGAGATTGTCGTCATCCCCGCCGCGTCAGTGTACTCAAGGGTCTCCGGATAAACTGGGGGCTCGACGCCTGCCACCTCGATCTTCTGCGAAGTTCAAATGAATTCTTCATTCGACGATCATTAGTCAGTTTGTCAAATCAATTCAAAAGTAAGATACTTACCACAATCGGCCAGTACGCCAGCCTCTGGCGAACAAACAGAGAGTACTCCTCGCCAGGAAGGAGGAGAGCGTCACCACTAGCATCCGCCAAGTCAGCCTCTCTCTCAGCGTCGGAAGGCTCCCTAAACATCATCCGTGGAGGATCGATGGGAATCGTAAAGGTGTCACGAGAGCACTGACGAGTCAAACGCTCGCCCAGGTACCACACTGGTCCCATGGACGACCTCAACAGCAACCGACTCGAGCTCCTAGGTCGAAGGACCTCAGCCACGAAGGCCGGATCGTCGGGATAGTCGACCCAGGGTCTAGGCACCCACTGAAACAAGCAAACGAAAGGTCATTCCTATGATCGGCTCTAAGCGGGAAATGGGGTCATTCCTATGAATTCTCCTGAATAAAATAACAATGAAGAAAAGTAATTAAAGGTACTTACGTCGTTCAACTTCAGGGCATTCACGCCCCGTCGACAAACATCGTAAGAAGAGCACTGGCTCTTCCTATGACACACCACCCAGTCCCTCATGACCGGGTACGCCCTCGGCTCGGGCTAGGGCTGTTCACTCAGTGGTCCGGACCAAGGACCAGACCGGACCGGACCATTTGGTCCGGACAAGACCGGACCGAACTTTGTTTGGTTCGGTCCACGGTCCACCTATTTACTCTACTTTGGTCTTCGATCTGGTCCTGGACCAAACCGAATAGACCGTGGACCGAACCGTGGACCAAAGTTATGTAAGAAAAGAATTTTTTAAATTGTAATATTATTGATTTTATTTTCTACTTTGTTTACACGTATTATAAGATGTGTAATTATGTAGTTAAATCTAGTAAGAAAATAATGTTGTTTATTTTGATCGTTACGAACTTCTCGAGTTCTAGTTTTATATGCTAAAACATGTCAATGACAGTTATATTTGGTCCACTTAGGTCCATTTGGTCCGGTCCGGTGCGGTCCACGCGTTTTTAAAATCAAGACTGGACCGGACCAATATTAATATGGTCCGGTCCTCGGTCAACCTCTTAACCTTTCTTTGGTCTTTGGCCCGGAGAGTTTGGTCTAGTCCTGTCCCGGACCAATGAACACCCCTAGCTCAGGCTCCGTCCTCTTGGGCGCGAAGCCCGGAAAGTAGGAGTACACCCACGCCTGCAAAACAAGACAATCGATGATGATCTTTCACAATTCGATAGAAATGGAAATAAAAGAAGAAATAATGACGGTTCATACCTCCAACAAGAGTCCAGGACCGACGGTAGCTGGAGAAGTCCCCTTCTCCATCAGCTCAGGACGTACCATGGCCCTCATGTAACGAGTGAGGACCGCAAAGCCAGGAGTAACCCAGTCCCATCGACCTAGGTCACTCAAGTCAGAAAGGAACGGAAGAAGCTTCGTCGACAGCCTCTCCCCCTTGTCTCCAAGGTAAAGCGAAGACAATAATCACCAGAGCCACAAACGAGCCATCTGCTCCGCAGTACAAGCAGGAGGAGCCATCCTCCTCCCGTCCATCACCACCGTCGCCGGGGTCCTACCCGCAAAGTAGTCCTTGACATAAGAACTCGGCACCAACCCAGGAACGGTAGCTGCACCCTCCGCCAGGTTCCAGCCGATTAGCCTCCTCGCCTCGGCTGAGTCCACTCTCATGGCCGTCAACGGCCACACCACAACCTCCTCTCCACACGGCAGACCAGAGATCATGCCGTAGTCCTCCATAGTGACCCCGACCTCTCCAAAAGGCATATGAAAAGTCGAGGTCGTGTCCCAGTACCGATCAAGGAAAGCTCGAATCAGGCAAAGGTTAGCCTGAATCTTCCTTTCCCTTATCGCCCTCCACGCTCCCACCAAAGCTCTGAAGGCTCCCAACTCGACGATGGCCTTCTCCTCCTCTGACAGTCTCTCGTAGGCGTCCATCATCATCGATTAACCCGAGAAGAACCTCATGTTCTTGGCCTCCTGTATCAATTCAACGCAAAGCTATCTTTAGCACAAAGCAAATGAGAAATAAAACGGCAAACAAAAAGAAGGAAGGTAATAAGAAGTGACAAGTTCGAAATTTACCAAGCTCCTCGCCGTCTTATAGGATAGGTGGCTCTCTGCTGCCAAAATGAGATGTCTGCCATCCCATTTCTCAGCCCACTCGGGTGCCCCCACTAGCTGACGACCACCTCGTCCAACGTTGGCCCGCCTCGGGACCTCCTCAGCCTCCTCCTGTACCACCTCCTCTCTCTCATCCCCTACAAGAGCGAGAGAAGGGTTGAAGTCCACGTCCATAGGAGCCCTCCCCGACGTAGAAGGAATGTCTCCGTAAAATTAAGGTAGAATAGGCCGCGTCAAGAAGTGACGAGCCTTGATAAGGTCGTTTCAAGCATTTTCAGGTGTTTTCAAGCCCTAAAAATGGCTTTTTATCGCCATCTTTGGCCATTTATTTCAAAACCCGATCGCTCATGTGGTAAATTGGGTTAAGTCAAGTCTAAGTCCAAGCCTAGTCATGGGTTTGAGTCGAACATTCGGCAGCATTTCGCTATAATAGCAATTATGCCCTAGAAAAGTGTCCTGAAAAAGCTATTGCAAATCAAAAATCCGATATGGTAGGAAGTTTATCCATTACACGAGGGTTCTAGAAAACTAAATTTCATCAAAAATGGGCAATCCTAAAGGCACTTTCGAAGCGATTTTCGAAACAGCTGAGAAACTGTCTCAAATTCGCTCAAATGCACAATACTTGACGAAAATTCAAAAAGAACACATTGTTATGTTCCTAACATTGCCAATTATCAATTTCTAATGTCAATTTTATCAAACAAATACATTAGGGGGAAAAGCCCCAAATTTTCGACATTTTGGGTATGAAAACCCTAATTTATTCGACCAAAATCAAGCAAAAACAAGAATTAAAGCACGGATAAGGTGCATACCTCTATTAGTCATGATTAATGGAGTGGATTGATTAAATCTTTATGGAAAATGGTTGGAATTTGAGAGAGTTTTAGTAGAATTTGTGTTTTGTTATTGAAATGAAACACGGGTTTTTGCGAGTTTTTACTCAGACATGGACGATCCTAGGAAAAGACGCAGCACCTGCTGCGCCTCTTCCAAGAGTCGCAGCTCTTGCTGCGCCTCTTCCCCAGCATCCCTCCAGCTCAATTTTTAAAAGTTCGTTATAAGTTGGTTGCTTGTGGGCCCATCTTTGGTGCGCCTCTTCTCCAACACTATATATCATATATTTGGTCTATTGGGCATTTATTTTTTGTCCGGACCTGTATTTTTAAGCAGACTACGAAACCGTCGCAGTATTTTATCTCGCCTTTATCCTTCTCAAGCAGACTGCGAACCGTCGCAGTATTTCATCTTCAAGCAGACTGTGAACCGTCGCAGTATTTTATCTCCCAGCAAGGACTTTACTTGCAGTAACGAGCGGATTTCCGGCGGTGTTTCCACGCACCGTTGTCAATACTTTTTATCCACCGAGAGTTCATGACAGCCGATTGTACTTCTCGAGAGATGGAGTTTGTTTGGAAGCCGACACAAGAAAATTCCCAGAAATAATTCAACCCAGACAGAATCATCAATATATTCCCCGACGAGAGTTCGCTTGAGACCGACGCGAGCAGATTTCCCCCCAGCAGTTTCTACCGATGTCTTGCTGTCCTCAATATTATTCGTTTCGAGAAAGAAGTCTCAGGTATGGTTTCTTCTTATAGCTAGCGAGCCTCCTTACGTAGTCTAATGGACTTTAAATGACCCTCCCCGGAAGTCGATAGACTCTAAAATGTTCCCGACGACAGGTCCTTGGCTCAGACCCCTTGAGCCACCTCGCGTCGCCATAGTCGTCAGGTTGTAATATTCAATTGACCTGATGGCTATACTTTGACTTTCACCTTGTCCAAGCCTCAGTCAAAGTGGGGGCTCTGTAGATACCTCATTTCTGCACCTCACGCCAGCCACCCGGTGATGATTGGGCCGCATGTTTGGTACGAGGAATGATTTATGACAGTTCGTAAGTTTATCGTCAAGTGATAGCTCAAATACTTGTTTCTACCCCTTGGTCGTCATCTACGCGCCAATACGGTCGTTTTGACAGTAATTAGAGTTCATTTGGATTCCGGGTCAAAAACCGCTTACTTTTTGATCGGAGCCATTTCGTGTTCACAATTAAGCATATGTGGTCGTTGGTCAATGGTCGATACAAAACACAATTTATACTTCACAAACAACTCTACAATTAGTAAAGAGGCAAGTAAAGGTCGGATCCCAAGGGACGGGTATTGAAATGAAGATTTTATTGTAACTAGTGGTGTCTAGGGGTGTCACAAATTGGGTTGATGTAGAAGGTTACTAAACTAAGGTAGCAATGAAAATAAACTAACAAGGTAAATAAAATAAGGGGTGTAAACAATTGATTAAAAGCACTAGGGTGTCATGGGTTCATAGGGGAATCATGGGATATGATCATACAAACATGTTCTCAAATTATAAGCAAGCAATTATTGTTGTGATGGATTGAGTTGGGTTATATCTTACAATCCTAGGAAAGTTTGGGTCCCGGAGCCGAATCTCTTGGATTGTACAACACCTACAAGTCGACTTAATCTTCCCTACTTAACACATGCATGGTCTAACAAGACTCGAGTTGGGTTATGTCTTACAAGTCAAGTTGAAAGGATAGAAGATGATAGTAAATGCAAGGATTCATAGGCTTAGCATTTCATCAAATATAACATGTGCATGTATTAAGATCAAAACAAGCAAGCAAATAAGATATGAAAGCATATTAATTTAAGCATGAATCATTCCCCATGTTGGTTTCCCCTAATCACCCATTAAACCCTAGCTAAGAGACTACTCACTCATTATCATATTGATCATGCTAGAAAGGTTGTCAATCATACTAACATAATGAAACATGATGAATAAATGAAAGTAATTAGCAATAATTAAAAAGGGATTAAGAGATTATACCTACTAATGATTCCAATAATAAAGCAAGAATAATAGAAGTACTTGAATCCTAGATTGAGAGGTTGTCAATCTCCCAATAATAACCCAAATAATCTTCAATTACCCAAAATAAAGTAAGAACTAGAGAGAGATTAAAGAACTAAAACTTGGATTAAAACTTGATTAATATTTGATTACAATATTGAAGAGAGATTTGATTGATATTAACTACACTAATTATTGATAAGAAGAACATGCTCCTCTAATTAGACTAATGGGGTATTTATAGTGAAAATTAAGGAGGATGCATTAGGGTTAACTAAGGGCTAAACTAGTAATTACACTTTTTAAGTTGAGCAAGGAGCCTCCGGGATTATCCGAGAGAAGGGCTTCTCTTATCGATGCTTGAGGAATGAAAACGTGCTGTGCTGCGATCCGTGCGGATGGGAGTCGGGACGGTCGGATCTGGGCTGAAGGATCCGAGCGGATTCTTGGGCAAGACGCTCGGATTGGCGAGGGGAAATCCGAGCGGATTCCTTTGCGTGACGCTCGGATTGGCGAGGACGGACGGATTCTCTACAATCCGTTCGGATTGTAGTTCAGCAACTTTCCTTCTTCTTTTTCTTCCCTTTTCTTCATGAATTCCTTGGGGATTTCCTTGGGGACTCAAGGATCCTTTTCTCAACATTGCTCTTCTACTATGCTATGTACAAAGGCCTTCTAGTCTTGTCTCTCCTTGATGCTTGGTCATTGAATATGATCAATTTAGCCTTGTTTTGCCATGAAAATGCAAGATTCTTACTCCTTTCCTACCAAGGGATCAAAATCTCAAAGAATATGCAAAACAAAGAACTAAAGATAAGAAATGACCCAAATAGGCACTAAAAAGCATGGAAACAATGGTAATTCGGGGGCTAAATATGCGCCAATTATGGTCACATCAAATATCCCCAAACCGAACCTTTGCTCGTCCCGAGTAAAGAGGTGACAAAGACTAGGACCAATACTAACCTAACCTAATAATAATAGCCGATATGAGACAATTAGCGGGTCTCACTCCTCCCCTTCAACTCACAACAAGACAACCATGAGGTAGGATGCCTTCTTGCAAGGCAAGGTGGGTCTTGCCAAAATGGCGACACATCCAAACATTAAGCACACAAAAACACATAATGGATGCATCTACAAAAGAATAGCCACTTTCCTCATCTAAGTGGCGGAAATTATCTACAAGGGAAGCAATTCAAGGGTACACAATCCTTCATAGATGCAATTTGTTCAAACTACTAAGCCTAGAAGGATACCAATAAATCACCTCCAAAATGTGTCAAGCTAGGGTACCTTTGTCCTCAATCGTTAAATGCTTTTGTCAAGAGTAGACTCCCTATGGTGTTAGAAACACTGGAGGATCGCGGAATTCCCCCTCTTGCCTAGACAAGAAGAAGGGTCGTCCCCTCTCTACCATGCACAAAAATGGATATGATGGATAAAGGGATCGATAGATATTTGAGTTTCACTTTGGGAGTTTGCTTTCATTTTTGTTTTCCCCCCAATTTCTTGTGGCATATAACATTTGAGAACACTTTCTTTGCCATTTCTTTTTGATTTTTGGCATTTCAATACTTGACAACTTTTTTTTTTTGCATTTCTTTTTGAACATTTTCAAAGTCACCCCAATTAGTAACGAGGGTGCCTTGTATTTGAAGCTTTAGGAGTTCTATTTTTGCTCCTCTTTTCATTTGATGCATTTTTGCAAACTTTCTTTCACTTTTTATTTCATTGAACTCAAATTGATTTCTTTTTGTTTTGTGCCCATTCCCTTTGATGACAAAAATATGGTAGAACATGGATGAATTGGTAGAAGTATGCATGGTTTCAAGGGTCACCTTGGAATAAACGGTAGCCAAGGAGTTATCACACCACAAGGTACTCTTGACTCGGCCTTAAACCATGGGTTAAAGGATACTAGCATGACACATCCTAGGGTGTTTTACAAGTATTCTAACAAGCAAAGTCTTAAGAATAAAAAGCATCTACTAGGGCCTATATACACTTGTCAAGCTTCCCAAGTAGACGGTTTCGCAAAATTTTCTAACATGCAACTACATGCCATGATGCAACTAGCATATAAACATCCTAATGCATATGATTCTACCAACTAATATGCCATATAAACTAAATGCAAGTCCTAAGTTCACATTGTTTTTACCGCATCAATCAAAATAAAGCCACATAGTCATTAACATAAAGAGGAAAAAGGAGATTGGAAAGATCATACCATGCGGTCTTCAATATCCTCATGTCTCGGATGTGGCGTAGTCAATCAAGGTGAACAAGGATGAACAAACACAATATATACAAGACAATATATACAAAGGAAATGAACTTGTTTTTGGTTTTTCAAATTTTCAAATTTTTATGATTTTTGAAATTTTTCAATTTTTATGGTTTTTGAATAAAAGTTAAGTGTTAGAATTCTCATCCCCACACTAATATGGGCATTGTCCTCAATGGCCAAAATGATGGAAATTATGCAAAGATGATGCATGATTTCTATACTAAATGCAATTCTACACTAAGCTATACTACATGATGCATGGTTTTTGTTATGACGGAGAGGATAATTTAGATTACCTCCCGTTGTGTATGCATTAACTTCCCCAAACCAAGTAAGACACTATTGCTAATGTCAAAGCATGGGGGAGTTCATGCACACACTATGCTATGCATGAAACTAGATTGTCATTTTGGATTTTACAAATGTGGGAACAATAAAGAACACCTCAAAGGAACCGAGGTGTGAGTCCTTTGATGTTGCTAGGACTAAACCAACAATGATCAAAATGAAATAAAATACAAAGAGATATAGACAAACCGTGGGAGAGTAGGAATCTCCAAGGCTAGTCTTCCATCATGCTACTATCACCATCACTTCCCTCATGAGAAGTGGTCACATTGCCACTTTCCTTGGCACTTTCTTCTTTGCTTTCTTCATCACCATCTTCACTATCTTCACCATCTCTTTCTTCATCTCCACTTGCTTCTTCCTCAATGTTGTCATCAATCTCCTCATCATTTCCAACAACCTCATTGTCTTCCACCACGTCCCTAGATGCACCCGGAAACAAGGCTTCTTTATCCGCCCAACTAGGCAAAGGACAAGATGGATCGAGGAGTCCTTGCCTAGCTAGATGTAGGAGGGGAGGATATTGAGCCAAATATGCATTCTTACGATCTTCATAAGCTTGCTTGTGCATGGCTTGCATAAGAAGAGTTACATAGTCTTTTCCAATTTCAACTCCTTGCGGTTTGAACTCTTCATACACAAAAGGGTAAGGCGGTATAACAATGGAAGAGGAGGAAGTTTCATGATCACCCTTTTGTTGTTGAATAATGTACTCGGCTTCTTCGGATAGGGGAAGTAAATAGTTGGTCCGGTGGACACTAAGACGGCAAATCTTTGCGGGTAAAGTGAATGATCGAGCCTCACTTGTAAGCCACCCATACTTGGTATCAAGGGGATTGTGAGCAACCCACTTAAACTTGTTAATCAAGATGGACATATCAATAAGATGGCCACCATCCTTAGCCTTGTACTTGCTATCCTTATTGAAATTAGGATCAAAGTGCTTGGCTAGGACCGTGACAAGGCCGCCATTAACAATTACGGTTTGACCCTTCTTCCCACTATCTACATGGAGCCATCTATCAACCAATAGCCTCAAAGAATTGTAAGGCTTGGTGTGAATTCTTCCAATATTCAAAGTTGATTCAAGGAGAATAAAATCGAGTCCCGTGAAATGATTGGTGTCTTTCCTAGCAATTATGGTATTTCCCACAACTTTGTGCCATATTCTTATGCCCGGATGATGGACCAAAAGAGCACGACAAGCTTTAAAATCTTCAAATTTCTTCCCGGAGATTGCCTCCCAAAGAGGCTCGGGATCATACTTCCCATATTGCTTATAAAATTTATGTTCATCGCTAAGACCCAAAATTTCACCCAATTCCGGAAAGGTAATGCGTCTACTAGTGTTAGCTAGACGAAACTCAATATTTTCCCTATTCTCAACTTTTGTCACTTTTAAAGAACTTAAGAATTCCAAGACAAGGGAGGGGTATGTTACTTCCTTCATTTCAAACAATTTCTTCAAACCCATGGCATTGAAAAAGACTCTTGTTTGTTCAAGAACACCCAACTTCTCTAAAGCATCTTGACATATGAATTTGGTGGATTGAATTTGTTTCATAGCAAACTTGACAAATGTATTTCTATGGGAATCGGAAATGAATGTTACCTCCGGGTAATGCAAGAGTTGATTAATTACCGGAGTAGAGGGTGATGCTTCCATAGGAATTTGTTGTTGTTGTTGCACTACCAAGCTTGGTGTTGATACCACCATTGCCAAAGCTTTCTTCATTTGTAGAGCTTTTTGCCTTTGAGAGAGAGTTGTAGCCTTTGGTGCCTTTGTTGCCTTTGCTTTTGCTTTTGTTGCTCCCTTTGTTCTTGCCATTTGATGAGCTAACCAAGAAAAAGATCAAAAATCTTCAATTTGTAGAATGCCCAAATCGATTTTGAAGGTGAAAGGCTTTGCCTTTATGAGAACAAAAATCAATTCAAAGGTGAAGATTTTGTGCTTGGTTTTGATTGTTAATGAAGATGGAGTGATTGATTTGTTATTTGAAAGATGGTTTGATTTGATTTTGGTGAGTTTTGTTGAGGGTTTTTGTTTTTAAGATGGAGAGGATGAGGGTTTTGATGTTGTGGGTAGTGTTTATGAGTGAATGAATGAATGAATGAAGGTGGGATGGGTATTTAAAGAACTCGACAATTTTAGGACGCAGGGGCAATCCGTGCGGATTGGGCGCAATCCGCTCGGATTCTTGACTTCAAAAATTTCAAAATTCCCGCCTAGAGACGGGCGGATTCGGGGAATCCGCTCGGATTCTTCCGAGATGAGACGGGCGGATTTCGTGCGGGACGGACGGATTCTTGTCCGAGAGATTTTTCTTTGTTTTTCTTCACCGCAAGACGGGCGGATTGTTCAAAAGACGGACGGATTACGTGAGACGGCGTCTTTCCGTAAATCCGCTCGGATTCTTCAACGATCAAGAATTTTTGCAATTTCAGCTTAGCCCAAGACGGGCGTCTTCTCATCAGGACGCTCGGATCTTCTTCAGACGGGCGGATTCTCAGGAATCCGCTCGGATTGGTCCTTGTGTACACGGATTGATTCCATCCGTGCACCAACGCATTCCCTAATCATTCTTTCTTTCAAATCTTGTGTTCTTCATTGTGGGGGCACTACTAAGGCATGAATAGCCTAGGCAATTGCCATCCCCACACTAAGGTAAAGCACTACATATCAATTAAAATCATTAGTCCCTCCCTCACTTCTCTCTTACATGACAATTATTTTGATCAAAGTAAAAATAAATCCAAAAATGACAAAAATGCAATACAAAAATTGAAAAGTAAGTTAGGGGGTTAGAAATATTTACAAGTGGTGGTTTAGGGAGGACTCCACCAAACTCTCATTCTTGATGAGATGTCAAGGAGGCATGTTCAAGGTGTTGTTGATGTTGCTCAACACCTTGAAGAAGTAGTCAAAAGCTTGTTCATTGTTATGGTAGAGGTCCTCAATAGACCGTGGCCCTTGTTGTTGATCATGATCGATGGCATGCCCAATGTAGGGATTAAAGATCCCTTCAAATTCGTCGTCCCAAAGACCACAAACTTCATTGAGTTGATCATTGAAAATCTCTTGCTTAGATGGAGACAACTCTCCCAATTTCTTTTCTTGGCCAATGAGGCCATCTTCTTCTTCCTTGGTTGATTTTGATGAGCTTTGCAAGCTCTCTTTGTCACAATTCACTTGCTCTTTGAATGGAGCATCTTCAATTTTCTTCCTCCATTGGAGTTCCAATTTCTTCTTCTCATCTTTCCGGCTATAATGATCAATCATGAAACATGGCTCATGCAAACGAGGAGCTCTCATGGTTTTGTCAAGATTAAAAGTTATGCTTTCATCTCCCACTTCTAGAGTGAGCTCTCCATGTTTCACATCAATCACCGCACCCGCGGTGTGTAGGAAAGGTCTTCCTAAGATGATTGGAATGTTGGAATCTTCCTCCATATCAACTATGACAAAGTCCACCGGGATGAAAAACTTCCCAATTCGCACGGGGACATCTTCCCATATCCCTAGCGGTGTCTTCGTCGATCTATCGGCCATTTGAAGAGTGATATTGGTACATTTAAGCTCTCCCATTCCCAACCTTTTACTTACCGAGTACGGCATGACACTCACACTAGCCCCTAGATCACATAAGGCCTTGTTGATCGTTGTGTCGCCAATGGTACACGGTATTGAGAAGCTTCCTGGATCCTTTAATTTTGGAGGTGAACTCCCTTGAAGTATTGCACTACTCACCTTGGTGAAGGCGATAGTCTCAAGTTTCCGGATTGACTTCTTCTTTGTGAGGATATCTTTCATGTACTTTGCATAGGCCGGAACGTGATTGATTAATTCCGTGAAAGGAATTGAGACTTCTAAGTTCTTCACAATCTCCATGAACTTCCCAAGTTGATCATCAAATTTAGGCTTGGCTTGACGACTTGGAAAAGGAAGTCTAATCACAATGGGCTCCTTTTCTTTGGCTTTGTCTTCATTTTTCTTTGAGCTTTCTTCTTTTGATGATTCCCCTTCTTTGGGACCTTGCACCACAACTTCATTCTCACTAGCTCTCACAACTTCATCCTCAACTTGCTCCTTCGGTGCTTCATACCTTGTACCACTTCTCAAGTGAATGGCACTAACCGTTTCATGTCTAGGGGGGTTACTTTGAGGTGGTAATTGCCCCTTTTGTCTTTGTGAGCTAGAAGATGCTAGTTGGGTCAATTGTGTTTCCAACATCTTGGTGTGAGCTAGAATGTTGTTGATGGTGGTGTCTTTTGCTTGGCTATCTTTTTGCATTTGGGTGAAAAATTCTTGTTGATTCTTTTGCATTTGGAGGACCGCTTTTTGGACATCAAAACCTTGGTCATTGTGGTGATTGTATGGATTTTGATTTTGGTAACCTTGGTTTTGATTGTAAAAGGGTCTTTGATTTTGATTTCTCATGGGTGGTGGAGTGTATGTTGTTTGAGGGTTTTGGACATTTTGGCTTTTGTATGAGAGATTTGGATGGAACTTGGTGTTTTCATTGTAAAAATTTGAATAAGGGGTACCACTTTTGTAAGCTTGGAAAGCATTAACTTGTTCGGTTGTTCCCCTACATTCACTTGAGTCATGACCCAAGGTTCCACAATTCTCACATATCCCGCTTGGGATTGATGAGGATGCCGTCAAGGCATTAACATGATGCTTTGTTGATTTTGAGTTTTCCTCAAGTCTAGCCATAGCTTGTTCAAACTTTAAGTTGATTGTGTCAATGTGAGCACTAAGTTGAGCACCCAATTGAGTAACGGTGTCCACTTCATACTTTCCTCCTCTAGTAGCCTTGCGAGGCCTACTATATTGCGAATTATGGACCGCCATTTCCTCAATCTTGTTCCATGTTTGATTGTCATCAACTTCGGTGAACATTCCATTTGATCCCATATTGAGAATGTTCCTTGAATCTTCATATAAACCATTCCAAAATTGTTGCACTGAAAACCATTCGCTAAGTCCATGGTGAGGACATGAGCGACAAATACCTTTGAACCGCTCCCAAGCTTCATACAAAGATTCTTCATCCCTTTGCTTAAAACCCGTAATTTGAGCTCTTAGCATATTGGTCTTTTCCGGTGGGTAGAATTTTTGGTAGAAAGCTGGAGCTAGCTTCTTCCAAGAATCTATTCCAAGGGTGGCCTTATCAAGGCCCTTCAACCATTGCTTTGCGGTGCCGATTAACGAAAAAGGAAATAAGACCCATCTTATTTGGTCTTGAGTCACGCCCGTTTGAGAGATAGCTTCACAATAATCACAAAATGTTTCCATATGAGAATGAGGGTCCTCACTAGGCATTCCCCAGAATTGGCTCCTCTCAACTAGTTGAATGAAGGCGGACTTGGCAATAAAGTTTCCGGTAAGATGTTGTGGGGTAGGAGTACCATTTGGTAAATCCTCCTCGGTGGGTATAGAGTGTGACGAGAATTTAGGCATTGTAGGTGGATTTTGTGTGGTATTGTTTAATGGGTTTTCTTCTCCTTCTATTGCGAAAGGATTGACAAACTCACTAGTGGGTTGAACAACTTCACCAACACCTCCCAAATTCCTCCTAACAAGTCTCCTATTATTCGTCAAGGTTCTTTCGATTTCACGGTCAAAAGGTAACAAATCTCTTTGTAACCTTCTAGACATGCAAAATATCAAACAACTAGAAAACAATTAGAACAAACCTTGAGGAGTTTTACTTCCCCAAGGTGAAAAAGACACAACTAAAAACAATAAAAGAAATCTTAAATCAATTAAACACCGTCCCCGGCAACGGCGCCATTTTTGATCGGAGCCATTTCGTGTTCACAATTAAGCATATGTGGTCGTTGGTCAATGGTCGATACAAAACACAATTTATACTTCACAAACAACTCTACAATTAGTAAAGAGACAAGTAAAGGTCGGATCCCAAGGGATGGGTATTGAAATGAAGATTCTATTGTAACTAGTGGTGTCTAGGGGTGTCACAAATTGGGTTGATGTAGAAGGTTACTAAACTAAGGTAGCAATGAAAATAAACTAACAAGGTAAATAAAATAAGGGGTGTAAACAATTGATTAAAAGCACTAGGGTGTCATGGGTTCATAGGGGAATCATGGGATATGATCATACAAACATGTTCTCAAATTATAAGCAAGCAATTATTGTTGTGATGGATTGAGTTGGGTTATATCTTACAATCCTAGGAAAGTTTGGGTCCCGAGCCGAATCGATTAGAATGTACAACACCTACAAGTCGACTTAATCTTCCCTACTTAACACATGCATGGTCTAACAAGACTCGGGTTGGGTTATGTCTTACAAGTCAAGTTGAAAGGATAGAAGATGATAGTAAATGCAAGGATTCATAGGCTTAGCATTTCATCAAATATAACATGTGCATGTATTAAGATCAAAACAAGCAAGCAAATAAGATATGAAAGCATATTAATTTAAGCATGAATCATTCCCCATGTTGGTTTCCCTAATCACCCATTAAACCCTAGCTAAGAGACTACTCACTCATTATCATATTGATCATGCTAGAAAGGTTGTCAATCATACTAACATAATGAAACATGATGAATAAATGAAAGT
Source organism: Silene latifolia (assembly GCF_048544455.1). Classification (NCBI taxonomy): domain Eukaryota; kingdom Viridiplantae; phylum Streptophyta; class Magnoliopsida; order Caryophyllales; family Caryophyllaceae; genus Silene; species Silene latifolia. Next base: position 216,181,810 of record NC_133537.1, on the reverse strand, counting down.
AATTAGCAATAATTAAAAAGGGATTAAGAGATTATACCTACTAATGATTCCAATAATAAAGCAAGAATAATAGAAGTACTTGAATCCTAGATTGAGAGGTTGTCAATCTCCCAATAATAACCCAAATAATCTTCAATTACCCAAAATAAAGTAAGAACTAGAGAGAGATTAAAGAACTAAAACTTGGATTAAAACTTGATTAATATTTGATTACAATATTGAAGAGAGATTTGATTGATATTAACTACACTAATTATTGATAAGAAGAACATGCTCCTCTAATTAGACTAATGGGGTATTTATAGTGAAAATTAGGGAGGATGCATTAGGGTTAACTAAGGGCTAAACTAGTAATTACACTTTTTAAGTTGAGCAAGGAGCCTCCGGGATTATCCGAGAGAAGGGCTTCTCTTATCGATGCTTGAGGAATGAAACGCGTCTTTGTCTTTGCGATCCGTGCGGATGGGAGTCGGGACGGCCGGATCTGGGCTGAAGGATCCGAGCGGATTCTTGGGCAAGACGCTCGGATTGGCGAGGGGAAATCCGAGCGGATTCCTTTGCGTGACGCTCGGATTGGCGAGGACGGACGGATTCTCTACAATCCGTTCGGATTATAGTTCAGCAACTTTCCTTCTTCTTTATCTTCCCTTTTCTTCATGAATTCCTTGGGGATTTCCTTGGGGACTCAAGGATCCTTTTCTCAACATTGCTCTTCTACTATGCTATGTACAAAGGCCTTCTAGTCTTGTCTCTCCTTGATGCTTGGTCATTGAATATGATCAATTTAGCCTTGTTTTGCCATGAAAATGCAAGATTCTTACTCCTTTCCTACCAAGGGATCAAAATCTCAAAGAATATGCAAAACAAAGAACTAAAGATAAGAAATGACCCAAATAGGCACTAAAAAGCATGGAAACAATGGTAATTCGGGGGCTATGCGCCAATTATGGTCACATCACTTTTCTAAGAAATCGTTCAAAATACCGAGTCGGAATATCCTAGAATATTCCGGATATTTATTCCATAAATTATGGTTATATATTTTGGTAAAATATATCTCGAAAATCGTACTTTAAAGAATAAGGAAGTAGAGATCCACCGCAATTCCATAAAACAAACGCGGAATTCTTTCTTCCGCAGGAGGAAACCTCTGGGGAAAGGATGCAGCACCTGTTGCGCCTCTTTGAAGGATCGCAGCAACTGCTGCGCCTCTTCCCCAGCTCTTTACTGCGTATTTTCAGATTTTTTCCGTGATTTGTTTCCAAACTTTGAGTCATTCCATAACTCTCCATATTTTTTTACAAAAAGGGACCTTCGTTCCACATATTTTTCACGCGAGTGTCCGCCCTTCTTTTCTCCCTTTGCATTCTAAGACTGTGCTCTAAACTTTCGACGCCTACATGCTTGATCAATCGACCACGTAAGCTCAGATCATTCTGAGTTCCAGTCACATTGCATGACCGACCAATTTGACCACTACACATCAATCAATTTGATGGGAGGTGTCGTCGTGTCTCCCAATCAAACACATTTATATTCTCATCAAACAACTAGTTAGTGGTTAATTCAAGGTCGATCCATGGGACGGTTTACTTTGGGTTCTAAGTCTATCTATCTCAATTTATGCTAGTGTCAAAATTGATTTGGATTTGTAGTTGGTGAGTCTAAACTAATAGAAGCAATAAAGTAAAACAAGCAATAAAAGGGAGGATGTAAACAAATGATTAAAAGTGCTAGGATATAATGGGTTTATAGGGGATTCATGGGAATTGATCATACAAACATGTTCTCTGCTAGATGCAAGCACTTATTGTTGTGATGGGATCGAGTTAGTGTATATTTTACAATCCCTAGAAAGATTTAGGTCCCGGAACCGAATCATCTAGATTGTACAACACCTACAAGTCGACTTAGTCTCCTCCTATTCAACTTTTATGCATGGTCTAATGAGGCTCGAGTTGGTTTATGTCTTACAAGCTTCATTGAAAAGATAAGTGATGGGTAAAAACTGCAAGGATTCATAGGCTCGTATTTCATCAAACATAACATGTGCATAAGTTGAAATCACAACAAGCAAGCAATTTAATTATGAAAACATATTAGATTAAGCATGAATCATTCCCCATATTGGTTTCCCCTAATTCCTCATTAATCCTAGCTAAATAACTACTCACTTATTATCATGGGAAACATGTTATCAATGGTGTCAATCATCACAACAAGTATAAACATGATAAGAGAGAGAAGAAATAAACAATAAAGAGTAAAGAGTAAAGGAATTATACCAAACTTAAAATGAACAAATGGAAAGGAAAGAATAATAGAAGAAAACTTGATTGATTGATGAAGAGTTATCAATTCTCCAATAATAACCCAATAATCTTCAATTACCCAATAATAAGAAACTTCAACAATGATTAAGGAAAGATTGATATGTAATTTTGTGGAATGGTTGAGATTAATCTATTCTAATCTACTCTTAATCTAATCTAAGAGAACTTTCTACTATGGGAACTTGCCTCCATAAGAGGGCTTGGTTTCTTGATTATTACAAATGGAGTATATATAGTAGTACATCATTAGGTTAAGAAAGGGTAGATTAGTAAATAGCATTACTAAGTGTTGAGTAGGGAAATGCAAGTCTCAAAGGGAGATGCGCATATCACGTTGCTAGTCCCGCCACAATATGCTCGTCCCGCGCGTCTGGAGTCTTGGCACGGAGGTCCTGTCTCGTGATCCGAGCGGATCGTAGAGGAGTGCTCGGATTGTCTGGCTGCAAGACGGGTGTCTTGGCTGCGGGACGCTCAGATAGTGGTAAAGGAAGACGCTCGTCTTGGAGGGGAGACGCTCGTCTTCAAGGGGAGACGCTCGTCTTGGCGGACAGCTTGTCTATTTGAGCTCGGATTGTAAAACGGATGTCATTTCCTCATCCGGACTCCTATTGGAGTGATTCAAAAGCCTAGACCACTTGATTTTTGACGCTGTTTCATCTAGAATACTTTCAGAGCCAAAGGAGCAACTCTTAGTTTGGTTCCGAGTAATATCTTCTTGTAATGGCTTCCTTCTCGTCATCCTTGCTTTTAAGCCTATGATCCTTCTATATACTCTTTATTCCTACATCCTTGGTCATCATTCTTGCCTCCTCTTCATACTAGTCCATCCAAGATCATCAACAACCTTCCCAATATGCACAAGAGATGGGAATTCGGCCCCATTATCTTCTTTTCTACAAGACATATACATTGCAATAGGAAAGCAAAATAGGAAGGAATTGATGGATAAAATGGTCATGAAATGGTCATGAAATGCTATATTAATATGCAAAATGGGTTCAATTAGGGGACTAAATGTGCGCAATTAAGAGTCACATCAAACATCCCCAAACCGAACATTTACTCGTCCCGAGTAAAGAGGTGACTAGAACTAGACCTTTATTTAAACTATCCTAGTAATATAACCGATGTGAGACAATTAGCGGGTCTTAGTCCACCCCTTCAACTCATAACAAGACAACCATGAGGTAGGATGCCTTCTTGCAAGGCAAGGTGGGGCTTGCCAAAATGGCGATACATCTAATCATTAAAGCACAAAAAACAAGTAATGGATGCATCTACAAAAATGAATAGCCACTTTCCTCATCTAAGTGGTGGAAATTATCTACAAGGGAAGCAATCTAAGGGTACACATTCCATCATAGATACGGTTTATTCAAACTACTAAGCCTAGAAGGATACCAATAAATCACCTCCAAGTTGTGTCAAGCTAGGGTACTGTAGCAGGAGCTGATACCCAGGCCAACACTCTTTTGGAGGCTGACCAGGAGCAAGCAAGGCACACTCATGTTGAGCCAGGGATACTAGGCATAAATCAAACCAGGAACAACACTCAGGCAACCTCATCTGGCAGTACAGTCTTGTCAGGCCACCAGAACAGCAGCCAGGCTGGCCACCAACAGCCACCTTGGCCACCTGACTCTCTTTTAAAGTAATATTAAATCAGTCCTAAGGAGCCAGGGACCAATCCTAAAGAATTCCACAGAAAAATCAAAACTGAAGCAAGTTGCAGGTGGGGTAATTTAGTTAAGCAAGTTTGCCATTTTTGGCAAAGCAGGTGAAAACTCTCAACAAAGAAAACTCTGGCTTATTTCAACATTCATAGATGAAGCCTTGAGCCACACAAGATGCCTGGACCAGGGCCATTTTGACTTCCAACAACCAGCCAAAGAGACACAATAGTCAAGAGGACAACTTTGTCACTATCGATCTGCAACTCTTTTTGTTCCATTCAGTTTGCCTTAATTTTCTTTTGTATCCGTTGTAAAATAAGTCCACTACTCTTGTTTTCTTTCCAAGTTTAATCCTGGCCCTTAGATGGAGTTGTCTAGGGTTTATCATGTACTGAAAACTTCATAGGAAGGCCTATATAAGGACAATTCCTCGGTCTATTTTATTCAGACTTTGATTAATGAAAAAACCTTGAGATTTCTCTCAAAATTTGCAAATCTTATTAACTTTGCTGAGTCTTAGTTGTAAGTCAGACTTAATATCTTCTTGTGCTTGCTTAGAAGGTGATTAAGGATCTGTGGTGTTACTTAGAATAGGTCTGTGCTTGCTTGAACTATTTTAAGTGCATTGTCTGATTAAGCTTGAGTTGATTCTGTGCTTGCTTGAACAATTCAGTCTTAATCTCTCCAAATTATTAAGTTTAGTCTTTGTGCTTGCTTGAGAGTAAATTTGAAAATTATATCCCTTTTATATTCATAAAATATCACAAAAACAGTCACAAGAGTCTTCCTGAGAAACTGTCTGAGATTTCAGCTATGTCAGCCTGGTCTTCTAATTATTAAAAATACTTAGAATGCGTGTAAAATTCTGAGATTTGGCACAGTTTAAGTTTACCATTTTAACTAAATTGTCACCAAGTTTCATAATTTTTCAAGTCTATTTACTATTTTTACAAAAAATCTTCAAGTTCATTGCATTCCCTGAAGATTACTCCTTTGGTTGTTTCAGGGTTTGTCAAAAAGTGTTTGTCCCCATAGTTTACGCTGCAAATTCTGGTTATCAGAGCTTAGGTTATAACACAATCCTACCTCGTGTTAGTCCTGAGTGAGAGAAAAAGTGAGTTCATTTTCCCAGCTACATCAAAACTACAAAAACAACCCAATGAGTGATCAGAGATTAGCAGGAATGGAAGCAAAGATGGATCAGTTAACCAACCTGGTTAATGTGACCCTGGAAGCTGTGAACACTGTAATGGCGAACATTCCCACTCCAGAAAGAGGAAGACCACCACCCTACAGAGGAAGAGGCAGGGGTAGAGGTATCCTTGGAGCAGGAAGGGGTCAACCACACCATCAGGATGAAGAAGAACTCAACTCAGAATCAGAAGAATCCATGATGGAAGAAGGTAACTTCTTGGCTAGAGATAAGGATGTTAAGGTAGAAATCCCTGATTTCCATGGTATTTTAAATCCTGAGGACTTGTTAGACTGGCTTAGATCTGTTGAGAGAGTCTTTGAGTTTAAAAATTATGATGACAGAAAAGCTTTTAAAGTTGCTATTTTAAAACTCAAGGGCTATGCATCTCTTTGGTATGAGAGTATGAAACACCAAAGGATTAGAGATGGAAAGGAACCAGTCAGGTCTTTGCTTAAGTTAAAAAAGAAATGAAAAGAGAATTTCATAGCCAAAGACTACACCCAGGATATTTTTATTAAACTGACTCAGTTGAGACAAGAGCAGTTATCTGTTGAGGCCTACCTTAGGAACTTTGAGCAGCTAACCCTACAATGTGAGGTTACTGAGAAGCCTGAGAAAATGATTGCTAGGTTTGTTGAGGGTTTAGATCCTAAGATAGCTAGTAGGGTAAGAATGCAACAAGTCTGGTCATTTGATGAGGCAGTTAACCTGGCCTTAAGAATTGAGAAACTGGGGAAAGTGAAGCCTGTAACACCCAAATTTCCCACCAGAACAACATTCAAGCCTTATACTGGTGTCAAAATTACTGAGATACCTAAATCAGCTACCCAACCCGCAGTAGACAAAGGGAAGGCACCCATGTATCCCAAAGCCAACCCACCTTTATCCAGGGATAAGATCAAGTGCTTTCAATACCAAGGTTTTGGCCATTTTAAGAAGGACTGTCCTTCTAACAGAGCTCTCACAGCTATGGAGATTGAAGAGTAGGAGAGGGAAAGTCTAGTTAAGTATGAGGAAGAAGAGACACTGGTTCCATCAGAAATGGAAGCTAAGGGGGAAACTGATCAAGGACAAGTTGTGGCTCACCCTGATACAGGGCACAGTTTGGTCCTATGAAGGGTTATGCACTCCCAACCAGCTCCTCTAGAAGCTGATCAGAGGTCCATGATATTCAGGAGTAGGTGTACTGTCCAAGGGAGGGTATGTAATTTGATCATTGATGGAGGTAGTTGTACCAATGTAGCCTCCACCATTATGGTCAGTAAGTTAAGTTTACCTACTCAGGAGCACCCCAGTCCATACAAGCTAAGATGGTTAAACAAGGGGACTGAAGTAAGAGTTGACAAACAGTGCATTGATACTTTTTTAATTGGTAAGGTGTACAAAGATGAAGTGTTATGTGATGTGGTTCCTATGGATGACTGCCATCTACTGTTAGGAAGACCATGGGAATTTGACAGGAACACCATTCACCAGGGAAAGGAAAATGTTTATATCTTCAAGCATAATGGCAAGAAAGTCACCCTGACTCTCTTTCCACCAAACCAGAAAGGTTATGGAAGTCCTAATATGCCAGAGGAGGTTAATGGAGTATTGTTTTTATCTGAAGCAGCCATGATCAGAGAGTTAAAACAAGAGCAACCTGTGTTGTTTCTCCTGTCAAGGGAAATCAACACTGAGGAGGATCCTGATGTGCCTGCAGAGGTTCAACCTCTGATTCAGAAATACAAGGAGGTTTTCCCAGCTGAGTTGCCTAGTGGTTTGCCACCCCTGAGGGGCATCGAGCATCACATAGACCTTGTACCTAGTTCTGTGCTCCCTAACAGGCCAGCCTACAGATGTGATCCCACAGCAACCAAGGAACTGCAGCATCAGATTGAAGAACTAATGACAAAGGGATTTGCGAGGGAATCACTGAGTCCGTGTGCAGTGCCTTCTTTGCTGGTACCTAAGAAAGATGGAACTTGGAGGATGTGTACTAATAGCAGGGCTATAAACAACATCACAGTCAAGTACAGGTTCCCTATTCCAAGGCTAGATGACATGTTAGATGAGCTCAGTGGGGCTCAAATCTTTTCAAAGATAGATCCCAGACAAGGATATCATCAGGTGAGAATAAGAGAAGGTGATGAATGGAAAACGGCTTTCAAAACCAAACATAGCCTGTATGAGTGGCTTGTCATGCCATTTGGTTTGTCTAATGCTCCAAGAACCTTCATGAGACTCATGACTGAAGTTCTAAGGCCTTGCCTTGGAAAGTTTGTTGTAGTATACTTTGATGATATACTCATCTACAGCAGCAGGCCATCTGAACATCTATTACATTTGGAGGCAATTTTTTAAATTCTCAGGGAACAGAAGCTGTATGGGAAGCTTGAGAAATGTACCTTCATGGTCAATGAGGTAGCATTTCTGGGATATATTATATCAGGAAGAGGGAGATCAGTTGATCAGGAGAAGATTAAGGCTATGAAAACATGGCCAGTCCCATAATCAATCATAGAAGTAAGAGGATTTCATGGTCTAGCATCTTTTTACAGGAGGTTCATTAAGAATTTCATCTCAATTGTTGCACCAATCACTGAGTGCATGCGAAAAGGATATTTCCAATGAACTGAAGCTGCTCAGCAGTCCTTTGAGAAAATCAAGAAGTTAATGTGTGAGACTCCCATTCTAAAGATGCCTGACTTTGAACAATTGTTTGAGGTAGAGTGTGATGCCAGTGGAGTTGGGATAGGTGTAATACTCCGTATTTTATATTACTATTTAGGTCAGGGTAATTGTTTAGTCGATAATTACGTTAAGTTATTTTACTTGACTCGCGTTGTATCGTAAGATCGAGTTGTTTCGTAAGTTAATTGAGACGGGTTTATATGGAATTCGAGATGTGAGCTAACCCTTTTACCCTCGACCCATTTGAGTTTACCCAATAACATGTTTAACCCAACTAACCCAACACCCAACATCATATTTCTAACCTAATTTTTAACCTAATTTTACCCTAACACTACACAACCCTCATCTCACCCGCCTCCCTCACTTCGACGGCACGCATTTTCAGGTTCACGTAAAACAAGAGAGAGAGAGTGAGAGAGGAAGGCGACGGCATAGGAAGGAAGGCTTTAGGGTGGTTGTCGACGTCTGTAGGCGACCCTGGTGGTTGTTATGGTGGTAGAAAAGGTATGCGCGCAACTCTCCCTTCTGTTCTCGCTTTTTCTGTCGGGTTTTGTTTGCTGTTGTGTGTCTTAGGGAGGGGTTGATGGTGGTTGTTGATGGGGTAAAAGAGTTGTGGTATGGGTCGAGTGTGGTGGTGGTTGTTAGGGAGGCTTTAGGTGGTGGTAGTGGCAGAGAGAGGCGGCATCGACACAGGGTAGCAAACGGGTTATATGCAGGTTTGCAGGCGGGTTTAGACGGTTAGGTTTGGGGTGGTGCCACCGTGGACTCGGGGGAGGTTGAAACGGCGGCTCCACGGCGTCTGTGTGCATTGTTTGACGGCGAGCAGAGTGGTGGTGGTAGGATAGGGTGTTGTTGATGACGGTGGTGGTTGAGGGGTTGTGTAGGGGCTGCTGTGGGGGCAACCACGGGCGGTGGAGTGAACCAGGGGGGATTTCGTGGCCTTGGTTCGACTCACTAGCGGGAGTCGAACCCGGTGAGGGCGGTGGTAGGAACCCAGGTCAGACCCGGTGTTTGACCTGGCGGCTGTCACGGTGGAAAGGTGGCGCGTGGGAGTTGGGGAGCGGGTTGGAAGTCGTGGGTTGGACGTGTTGTTTAGTCGGTTTTGATTCGTTTTCTTTGTTATTTAAGTTATCGTAGTTAGTTAGTTAATTTAACTCCCGAGTTATTTAAAATAATTAGAGACGGGTTTTGAGTCGGGTTTGTTAAAATGGAAAAGCTGCTATATCAGGAAAGTTTCCATTTAAGGAAACTATTCATTTTAAGAAGTTTCTATATTTAGTAACCTTGCTATTTTTGGGAACGGGAATAGTTGCAAGTAAATTAATTATTGTACGTATATGTTTAGGTGACGAGTTTCGAGTGGAGTACCTTTAAAGCATCTGCTTATCCTCTCCTTTGCTATCTTTGAGGTAGGGAAATACACTTGACTTATCAGCGTTGTTGTTAAATTGTGTTGACTTGTTGTGTTTTATATGACCAAGCTGTGGACGTTGACTTGTTTCGTGGTTGTTGATTTACGTTATGATTCATATACTGGAGTGTGGTTGACTGAATTGATCGTGTTGAGTATGTTATCACAACATTTGGTAGCTGGCATGATTTCATTCATTGATATACATATTGTGTTGCATTGATTACTGTTGAGCATTTCATATACATTGGAGTTGGAGGATGGTGTGGTAGTGACGATGTTGAGATACGATGTGATGTGGTGATAAGGCCCAGTGGTTTGCAGGACTTGCCCTGGTGTCCTCAATTGTTGGTGGTATATCGACGACGGTCGATTGTTGTGCCTAGGGGATCGGTATGGCGGGCGTTCGGGTTATGAGATATGAGTTGAGATGGAGATGGAGGTGACGGAGGAGCATGCATATCATATTTTGTTGTTTCATTGTATTCCCTACTCAACCTCGTGGTTGACCCTGTGTATTCGTGAACACCTGTGATGATCCAAATATTGGTGAGCAGACTTGACAGGTTTAAGAGATAGGACGGGAGCTTGATGGGCGTGAGACACTGGATCAGAAGACTTAGTAGCTAGATCATTATTTAGAAGACCTTAACTTTTATTTATGTTAGTTCTTGGTAATTTGATGTAAAAGAGGTTTTGTAATAATTAAGTTAAAGTAATTATATAATTTGCCTTGGAGTTTAATTTGTTATTCACTACCTGGGGAAACCGAGATGGTAACAGTCCGGTTTATTAGGGAATGTCTTGCTAGAGGCTCCTTCATAAATCGGGGTGTTACAAAGTGGTATCAGAGCGAACGATCCTCAGGCCTAAACCAATGAACCCAACGAACATAGGATGTGTCTAAATAAAATGAACCCCTGGGTAGGAACTGTTAGGAGCTCACAGTGCGGTTAAGAAGGCGCCCTTAATACGTGCTCTTTTGCCCTCTCAGTTTTGAACCAGGTAACCCGAGAGAAATTGAGTGAATGGGGTAGTTAGAAGGAAAACCTTGGATATAATCGAGTGGATGTACACCTTGAGACCCATATATTCTAACCATTCTGCAGGACAACGTTACGGTAAGTATTTTGTATGAATAATGGCGTGATCATATGATGTTGTGGAGATGAGAAAAAAAAAAGGAAAAAAAAATTTCGTGTTCAGGTTGGTAATCAATAAAGTGTTGGATTGTGGTAATCGCGAGCGTGAAAATAATTGCGAACTGATGATAATTATCTGGATGGATGTTGAATGATGTGTTGATAGTACTATTATGTCTAGTGATATGCGGTTATGTGATCCCGAAGCCATGCTAGTATATGTAAGGAGTAGATCGAGATGCGAAGGGATTCTATGGGGTAGATGTTACGAAGGTACACAGTGTGAGATTTAAGTTAGGATGGGTTAGTATCGATAGTGTGGTTGTGAGAGCTTGGAACATAGTAAATGAATGACCTAGTGCTGAAACACGTTTTGTTTGATTTTACTCTCTAATTGATCTTACTGCCATTCGTTTTCTGTTTATCGCCTATGGATGAAAATTTTATGGGAGGTAGCCTGGTGAGTTAGCTTTCTTTTGGCGTTGGTTTCATGTTCATAGGATATACGGTTAGGAGTAATAAACATTTTAGTGGTCTATGGTCAGAAAGTTCCTGTACAATTATATTTCGACCAACAATTTTGTAAAATTTCTCATTTAATTTGTACTCATGATTATTGCATAATTCCAATTGGAGTGATTAGAATACTCGCACATGTTTTCAGATTGATAAGCCACGAAAATTCTTGATACTTCGATATTAAAAGGTGAGTTTTGCAAACTGACCCAAGTTTCGGACCAATTGTTGTTACATGTTGTTTGGACCAACGGAGTTTTAAAATGCTTTAAAAATTGAATTCTTGAGCTTTGGACCTCATTCTTTTCTCACGTATTATTAACTCTCTGTATGTTATAAAAAGTAATATAACTCAAGTTTTCGTTGAACGGTTATTTATTCGTGATTTTTGGAAGTTACAACGTGAATCATAACTTTTAAAATGTGAATTCTATGTCGAGTTTTCATACAGTTGTTTGATTATCTCATGAGCCTTATTAATGTGAATTTATAATGTTCTTATATGATGATAGTAGCACGCATATTCATTGGTTATGATAATAAACAGTGTTGTTATTCCTTATTGGATATGTTCGTTATTATATTGTCATAAAATGCTAAAGTGATTCTTGCAACTGTATGGGCGTGATATGAAGGAAACTGTTTGATGTAGCACGACATTTGACATATCTATATTCTCGAGACGTTGCTATCAATTATATTATAATGAAGATTGTTTATGATAACTATGTTGGTAATTATAATGGGATAACCCTTTGATGATTCACATGATATACGTTGGTTTAAATGATAGTCGTTATAGTTACGTTTAATTGAGCCTACGAGTTGCCTAATTATTTAAATCGTGCAAATCAGAGAAGTTGTTCAAGTTGCTAATCTTTTATCATAGATAATATTCTACAAAGTATATGATGGCAAATGTATATGTTTAAGTTAGTTATGCGATGCCGTCGCCTTCCTCTCTCACTCTCTCTCTCTCTCTCTCGTTTTACGTGAACCTGAAAATGCGTGCCGTCGAAGTGAGGGAGGCGGGTGAGATGAGGGTTGTGTAGTGTTAGGGTAAAATTAGGTTAAAAATTAGGTTATAAATATGATGTTGGGTGTTGGGTTAGTTGGGTTAAACATGTTATTGGGTAAACTCAAATGGGTCGAGGGTAAAAGGGTTAGCTCACATCTCGAATTCCATATAAACCCGTCTCAATTAACTTACGAAACAACTCGATCTTACGATACAACGCGAGTCAAGTAAAATAACTTAACTTAATTATCGACTAAACAATTACCCCGACCTAAATAGTAATATAAAATACGGAGTATTACAGTCTTCCCCCCTTAAAATGAACTTCGTCCCGAAGTTCGCCACCCCGTAACGATAACCAACATCCACAAGCATAAGACAAACACAAGTAGTACATATACATAAGCTCTAAAACGCGAAGTGTTATATTCTATCCCCCTTAAGAAACTTTGTCCCCAAAGTTTTACATACGACAGAAGTATGTGGCACTTAAAGAACCACAACATTGACCGAATAATAACAAATTAAAACAGATTGTAAACCATCAAGATTTTACAATCCTACCCTCCTTAAAACATGGTTACGTCCCCGTAACCCCATTATAAAATTCCACATCCAATGTTTAAGAAGATTACTGAAACAATAGACAAAAATCATCTGATAAGCTAATTACTCTATACTGGCAACTAGCATCCGACTTTTCAAGCAACAAAACACACTTGTCAATTTCATGCTACGCATTACACAAAATCAAGGTAACAAATACTTGGATGCTTTGACACCAAATTAACACATTTACATCAATGTAGACAATCAACTAACTCATAGTTCATACTTGGCGAATTAAAATATTTCATATCAGTAATCATATCATAGAAGTAAAATCCATATTTTCGCAAATCAAAGTTTAGAGAAAGACACTAGGCAAAATTCAAGCAATGTAATAGCGTTTGTATAATTGAGACTACTTTACATAAAACCCACCGAAACAAATAAGATTATATTATCATATAACAAGGTTCATACTCATATCATATGCCTATCGTTCATGCTACAGAATTCATATCAGAGTATTATATGGTTACATCACATAATTCATATTTAATTAAACTTTTATATGAAACTCACATAACTTACAATTTCAACAATCAAACATCATGCAACGACCTTCAAAATTCATAATTAAATAACCGCTTAGCTATTTTGCGAGCTATTATCGTTTCTAGGAAATATAATGAATTAATTAACCATAGGAAAGAGAATCAATTGCAAAGCTTAAGGAATTTATTTATAACAAATTTTACAACCCAGTTGGTCGGAACAAAACTTTACAGCAATTAGACAGAAAATTGGGCAACTTGCAAAAATCACTATTAAATAACGATTCGTTAAGATTTTACGTGGCTTATCATTTTGAAGACGTGAATGAATATTCTAAACAGTGGAGTTGGAATTATGCATAAACAATAAACACGTTTTAAATGGTTTCTTTTTCGAAGACATGGGTCGAAACAGAACTGTGTAGTAACAATCTGACCACTGTCAACTAAAATATTTATTTCTCTCAAAATATAATTCATATTAGCATGAAACTAAAAGCATTGAAAAGCTAAATCAGAATGTTATCACACATAAAATTTTCACCATCATATAGAAGGGTAAAAATAACATAACAATTTAAGAAACTTCTCACATTTGTAATCATATCACAGAAAAAAGATCTAGGGAGGCTTTAGGTGGTGGTAGTGGCAGAGAGAGGCGGCATCGACACAGGGTAGTAAACGGGTTATATGCGGGTTTGCAGGCGGGTTTAGACGGTTAGGTTTGGGGTGGCGCCACCGTGGACTCGGGGGAGGTCGAAACGGCGGCGCCACGGCGTCTGTGTGCGTTGTTTGAGGGCGAGCAGAGTGGTGGTAGTAGGATAGGGTGTTGTTGATGACGGTGGTGGCTGAGGGGTTGTGTAGGGGCTGCTGTGGGGGCAACCACGGGCGGTGGAGTGAACCAGGGGGGATTTCGTGACCTTGGTTCGACTCACCGGCGGGAGTCGAACCCGGTGAGGGCGGTGGTAGGAACCCAGGTCAGACCCGGTGTTTGACCTGGCGGCTGTCACGGTGGAAAGGTGGCGCGTGGGAGTTGGGGAGCGGGTTGGAAGTCGTGGGTTGGACGTGTTGTTTAGTCGGTTTTGATTCGTTTTCTTTGTTATTTAAGTTATCGTAGTTAGTTAGTTAATTTAACTCCCGAGTTATTTAAAATAATTAGAGACGGGTTTTGAGTCGGGTTTGTTAAAATGGAAAAGCTGCTATATCCGGAAAGTTTCCATTTAAGGAAACTATTCATTTTAAGAAGTTTCTATATTTAGTAACCTTGCTATTTTTGGGAACGGGAATAGTTGCAAGTAAATTAATTATTGTACGTATATGTTTAGGTGACGAGTTTCGAGTGGAGTACCTTTAAAGCATCTGCTTATCTGTCTGCTGCTATCTTTGAGGTAGGGAAATACACTTGACTTATCAGCGTTGTTGTTAAATTGTGTTGACTTGTTGTGTTTCATATGACCAAGCTGTGGACGTTGACTTGTTTCGTGGTTGTTGATTTACGTTATGATTCATATCGGAGAGTGGTTGGTGAATTGATCGTGTTGAGTATGTTATCACAACATTTGGTAGCTGGCATGATTTCATTCATTGATATACATATTGTGTTGCATTGATTACTGTTGAGCATTTCATATGCATTGGAGTTGGAGGATGGTGTGGTAGTGACGATGTTGAGATACGATGTGATGTGGTGATAAGGCCCAGGCTGGTTCTGCAGGACTTGCCCTGGTGTCCTCAATTTGTTGTTGGTGGTATATCGACGACGGTCGATTGTTGTACTGCTTAGGGGATCGGTATGGCGGGCGTTCGGGTTATGAGATATGAGTTGAGATGGAGATGGAGGTGACGGAGGAGCATGCATATCATATTTTGTTGTTTCATTGTATTCCCTACTCAACCTCGTGGTTGACCCTGTGTATTCGTGAACACCTGTGATGATCCAAATATTGGTGAGTAGACTTGACAGGTAATAGAGATAGGACGGGAGCTTGATGGGCGTGAGACACTGGATCAAAAGACTTAGTAGCTAGATCATTATTTAGAAGACCTTCACTTTTATTTATGTTAGTTCTTGGTAATTTGATGTAAAAGAGGTTTTGTAATAATTAAGTTAAAGTAATTATATAATTTGCCTTGGAGTTTAATTTGTTATTCACTACCTCGGGAAACCGAGATGGTAACAGTCCGGTTTATTAGGGAATGTCTTGCTAGAGGCTCCTTCATAAATCGAGGTGTTACAATAGGAGCTGTCCTAATCCAGGGCCAGAGACCTGTGGCCTATTTCAGTGAGAAGTTAAATGGAGCTAAGCTGAAATATTCAACTTATGACAAGGAGTTCTATGCAATCATAAGAGCCCTTACACATTGGAGTCACTACCTGAAACCTAAGCCGTTTGTGTTGCATTCTGATCATGAGGCCATGAAATACATTAATGGCCAACACAAGCTGAGCCATAAACATGCTAAGTGGGTAGAATTCCTGCAAGCTTTCAACTTTCCAAGCAAGTATAAGGAAGGGAAACAAAATGTGGTAGCTGATGCCCTATCAAGGAGGCACTCTTTGTTGACTATCATGAGTAACAAGGTCCTTGGGTTTGAATTCATGAAGGAGATGTATGGGAAGGATCATGACTTCTCTAAGGAGTGGATTACTCTCACAAAAGGCGGTTCAACTCAGGGCAAGAAGTACATGCTACAAGAAGGATTTCTGTTTCATGGTAACAAGTTGTGTGTGCCCAAGGGATCTTACAGGGATTTGCTGATTAGGGAAGTCTATTCAGGAGGACTAGGGGGACATTTTGGGGTACAGAAGACCCTAGAGATCTTGCAGGATCAGTTTTATTGGCCTGGGATGATAGGTGATGTTCAGGCAGTCCTTAGAAGGTGCTCAACATGCCAGAAAGCCAAGAGCTCCTTCCAAGCAGGACCCTACACTCCACTGCCTATCCCTGATAAGCCTTGGTAAGATATGAGCCTTGATTTCATTGTGGCACTACCTAGGATACAGAGGGGCAAAGACTCAATCATGGTGGCTGTGGATAGGTTCAGTAAGATGGCTCACTTCATAGCCTGCCAGAAAACTGAGGATGTTGTTAGTGTTGCTGAGTTATATCTTAAAGAAATTGTGACACTCCATGGGGTTCCTAAGACAATTGTATCAGACAGAGATACTAAGTTCATGAGCGACTTCTAGAAGACCCTATAGAAGCTGCTGAAAACAAAGCTTTTGTTCAGTACCTCCCACCATCCACAGACAGATGGCCAAACTGAGGTCACCAACAAAACTTTGGGGAGGATTCTAAGGTGTCTAGTTAGTAAGACTTTGAAGGATTGGGATTTAAAGTTAGCTGCAGCTGAGTTTGCATTCAACAGAGCACCATTTGTTGCTACTGGTCACAGTCCTTTTGAGATTGTCTATGGGGTTAATCCACTCATGCCCTTGGACTTGTCTTCTGTCCCAAGGGGAGAGCTCAGTCCTGATGCCAAGAGAACAGCTGAACAACTGCTGAAGTTGCATGAAACTGTAAGGAAATAAATTGAAAGGTCCAATGAACTATACAAGAAGCAAGCCAAGAAACCTAGAAAGAAAAAAGAATTTCAGGCAGGAGATCTGGTTTGGCTACACCTCAGGAAAGAAAGATTCCCTTCCAAGAGAAAGAACAAGCTTATGCCTAGAGCAAATGGACCATTTGAGGTCTTGGAAAGAATTGGCCCAAATAATTACAAAATTGACTTGCCTGGGGACTATGGGGTTCATGGTACATTCAATGTGGATGATCTCAGTCCATTCTATGAAGATTCTGAGGAGGAGGATCCAGGCTTGAGGTCAAGCCCTGTTCAGCCGGGAGGGTTGCAGCAGGAGCTGATACCCATGCCAACACTCTTTTGGAGGCTGACCAGGAGCAAGCAAGGCATACTCATGCTGAGCCAGGGATACCAGGCATAATGCAAACCAGGAACAACACTCATGCAACCTCATTTGGCAGTACAGTCTCGTCAGGCCACCAGAATAGCAGCCAGGCCGGCCACCAACAGCCACCTTGGCCAGCTGACTCTCTTTTAAACTAATATTAAATCAGTCCTAAGGAGCCAGGGACCAATCCTAAAGAATTCCACAGAAAAATCAAAACTGAAGCAAGTTGCGGGTGGGGTAATTCAGATAAAGCAAGTTTGCCATTTTTGGCCAAGCAGGTGAAAACTCTCAACAAAGAAAACTCTGACTTATTTCAACATTCATAGATGAATCCTTAAGCCACACAAGATGCCTGGACCAGGGCCATATTGACTTCCAACAAATAGCCAAAGAGACACAACAGTCAAGAGGACAACCTGTCACTATCAGTCTGCAACTCTTTTGTTCCATTCAGTTTGCCTTAATTTTCTTTTGTATCCATTGTAAAATAAGTCCACTACTCTTGTTTTCTTTCCAAGTTTAATCCTAACCCTTAGATGGAGTTGTCTAGGGTTTATCATGTACTGAAAACTTCATAGAAAGGCCTATATAAGGACCATTCCTCAGTCTGTTTTATTCAGACTTTGATTAATGAAAAAACCTTGAGATTTCTCTCAAAATTTTCAAATCTTATTAATTTTGCTGAGTCTTAATTGTAAGTCATACTTAATATATTCTTGTGCTTGCTTAGAAGATGATTAAGGATATGTGGTGTTACTTAGAACAGGTTTTTGCTTGCTTGAACTGTTTTAAGTGCATTGTCTGATTAAGCTTGAGTTGATTATGTGCTTGCTTGAACAATTCAGTCTTAATCTCTCCAAATTATTAAGTTTAGTCTCTGTGCTTGCTTGAGAGTAAATTTGATAATTATATCCCTTTTATATTCATAAAATATCACAAAAACAGTCACAAGAGTCTTCCTGAGAAACTGTCTGAGATTTCACCTATGTCAGCCTGGTCTTCTAATTATTAAAAATACTTAGAATGCGTGTAAAATTCTAAAATTTGGCACAGTTTAAGTTTACCATTTTAACTAAATTGTCACCAAGTTTCCTACTTTTTCAAGTCTATTTACTATTTTTACAAAAATCTTCAAGTTCATTGCATTCCCTGAAGATTACTCCTTTGCTTGTTTCAGGGTTTGTCAAAAAGTGTATGTCCCCATTAGGGCAGAGTATGGATCGGGTATTTGATCCAAAGTGCTAGTTCGGATCGGATATCCATATTAAAAATCGTGAAGTTAGATATCCAATATCCAAACCAAATGTCTCGGATATCCAATGTTCGGGTATCCAAAATAATCGGATCGGATGCGGATATCCATACTTTTGAATTTACTTTAAAATTAAGTTTGAAACACGATTATATTCATAGTTTTACATGATATTTTCTTTCGTATTCTTATTCCAATATTCTCGCTATAAAATTTAAGTACCACCTAGATATTTCTCTAATATTTTAAACATTAATTAAGTTGTTGTATCAAATAAAATTTTATTTTCTCGAAATTATACTAGAAAACTATAGTTTCGGATCAGATCGGATATCCAAATGTTTTAATTCTAATATCCAAATCCAAACCAAAACCAAAGATTTCGGATCAGATATCCAAACCAATCTTAACTTTCGGATCGGATATCCAGAAATTCGGATCGGATTCGGATCGGATATCGGATCAGTTTGGATAATCGGATTTTTTGCTCAGCCCTAGTCCCCATAGTTTACACTGCAGGTACCTTTGTCCTCAATTATTAAATGCTTTCATCAAGAGTAGTCTCCCTATGGTGTTAGAAACACTGGAGGATCACGGAATTCCCCTTCTTGCCTAGACAAGGAGAAGGGTCGTCCCCTCTCTACCATGCACAAAAGTAGATACGATGGAAAAGGGATCAATAGAATTTGAGTTTCATGTGGGAGTTTGCTTTTTGTTGTTGTTATTCCCCCCAATTTCTTGTGGCATTTGACATTTGAGAACAATTTCTTTTTTCCATTTCTTTTGATGTTTGGCATTTCAACACTTGACAATTTCAACTTTTTGCATTTTCTTTTGAACATTTTCAAAGCTACCCCATTTGTAGTGAGGGTGCTTGTATTTAAAGCATAGGAGTTTTCATTTTTTTATTACTCCTCTTTTCTTTGATGCAATTGCAAACTTTTTTACTTTCATTTCAATTCTTGAACTCAAATTTGAACAATTTTGTGCCCATTCCCTTTTTTATGACAAAATGTGGTAGAATATGGAAGATGGTTGCATGGTTTCGAGGGTCACCTTGGAATAAACGGTAGCCAAGGAGTTATCATACCACAAGGTACTCTTGACTAGGCCTTAATCCATGGGTCAAAGGATACTAGCATGACACATCCTAGGGTGTTTTACAAGTATTCTAACAAGCAAAGTCTCAAGAAGAAAAAGTATCTACAAGGGCCTATATACACTTGCCAAGCTTCCCAAATAGATGCTTTCACAAAAATTTTCCTAAATGCAACTATATGCCATGATGAAACTATCATTTATACAACCTAATGCATATGCTTCTACCAACTAGTATGCCAAATAATCTAAATGCAATCCTATAATCACATTGTTTATACCGCATCAATCAAAATAAAGCCACATAGTCATTAACATAAAGAGGAAAAAGGAGATTGGAAAGATCATACCATGCGGTCTTCAATATCCTCATGTCTCGGATGTGGCGTAGTCGATCAATGTGAAAAGGATAGACAAACACAATATATATAAACACAATATATATACAAGACTACACTATAAAGGAAATGAACATGTTTTTGGGTTTTTCAAATTTTTCAAATTTTTATGGTTTTTATGATTTATGGAATAAAAAGACATGTTTTTGTATTTTTCAAATTTTTTCAAATTTTTTTTTTTTTTTGTATTTTTGGAATATAAATTCCCATCCCCCACTTTATTTTGGACATTGTCCTCAATGTACATGTAGGAGTAGGAATGAAAAAGAAATACATGTTTTTGGATTTTCAAAGTTTTATGGAAAAGAAGTACAAATGCAATGATATGATATGAATGAATGCTCTAACTAAATGCAATTCTATATGACATATATAACAAATGAATGCAATCTAAACTATACTAAATGATGCATGTTTTCTATTAAACTATGGTCACCTATGATCAAACCTCCCCAAACCGATTTAAACACTATTTCTAGTGTAGAAATGAATAGGTTTGGTCATTAGTGACTATGCATGAACTGATGTCTATATGCAACTAACTATATGAATCATGTGAGATATATTACAATGCAACTATACTATATGAACTAACTAATATAAATGCAATATGAAATATAATACAAATGCAAGCTAAATGTATATGTATATAACTAAATGCAAGTGAAAATGTAATGCAAAGTCAAAGGAAAGGATATCTTACAAATGGTGGTTTGAGATAGGATTCCACCAAACTAAGTCAAATGGCAAATTCCATTATCCATGGAGCTCAATGCTCTCAATAGTTGATCAAAAGTTTGTGAATGGTCCTCAAGTAAGCATGAATAAGTCTTGAACCATTGCAAAATAGAGTGGGGCCCATCCTTGAGGGACCTCCCTTTGAACTCCTTCCCCTTCTCCTTTGCTTTGTCATGATGGCCTTCCCGGCTCTTGAAACTAGCAAGATGGAGATTGTTGTCATAGGGGGTTTTTTGATTGCTCCTATTTCTTCCATAGTTGATGATGCAAATGCTTGGACTAGTCAATTCTCCAAGGACAGAAGGTGACCTTTCATGGCATTGATGATGGGATGCCTGAGTAGTTGGGATAGTGGGTGCCAAATTTCCACATGTAGGCTCCTTCTTAGCCTTATCTTTGAGCTTCTCCACTAAGTAATTCTTGTATGACGATTTGACTTTCGTGAGAAGGTCCATAATGTCATCTCCAACTATCATGAGCTCCATAGTGGGTGCGAAGAGGTTCTTATGAAGACATTCCTCCTCTTCATCGAAGCAATCTTCAAACTTCTCAAAGATGGGTTCCTCAAGCAAGTTGATCTCACAACTCCATTTATCATTTGAGTCCATCTTTCCCTCATCATCTTCTTCCATAGATGCGTCATCATCGCTTTCTCCATATGAATCATAAATAGGGGCTTTACTTCTCCTCAATAATTCTTCCTCCACCATCTCAATGTTCACATCAAAAGTCACACCCTCATACTCACAAAGGTTAAGAGTATTTGGCTTACTCAACCTCATATCTTCCTCATCAAATACCACACTTTCATACTCACAAGAACTCAAGGAGATTAGCTCTTCCCACTTCTCATCAAAGGTAACTTCTTCAAACTCGCATTCATGATCAATGACTAAGGAGTGGTAAGGAGTAGTTATTTGGGTTTCCTTCATTTGGGCAATTTGAATCTCCAACTCCTCACCTTGGGTAACAATGCCTTGAAAAACATTGTCCCTATTTTTGCTCTCCTCTAGCATTTGTTTGAAGAAGTTTTGTTGATCTCCCATCATTTGGATAATCACATTTTGAATGGGTTCATCTTCTTGTTGTGGGTGTGTGTGAAAGTGGTTGTATTTTGGCAATTGAAATTCATTATGAAGTGGGTATTGGGTGGGTGGTTGTTGTGGATATTGGATGTGGGGATTTTGGTGGGAAAATTTGGGGTAGTAGTTAGGATTTTCATTGTATGAGTTGTAAGGTATGTTTGTATTGACTTGCTCCTCAAAATCCCCATACCCATAGTCATACTCAAAACATCCAACACATACTCCATATGTCAAGTCTTGAGCCATCATAGCTAAGACAAGGAAATAACTACAAACATGGAGACGACACAAAAACGGTAAGAACACTCCTTGAGGAACAAGTTCCTCAAGGTTAAAGCAAAATTTGAAATAGACAAACAAGTAAGAACTTAATCACATAACACCGTCCCCGGCAACAGCACCATTTTGATGGGAGGTGTCGCCGTGTCTCCCAATCAAACACATTTATATTCTCGACAAACAACTAGTTAGTGGTTAAGTCGAGGTCGATCCATGTGACGGTGTGCTTTGAGTTCTAAGTCTATCTATCTCAATTTATGCTAGTGTCACAATTGATTTGGGTTTGTAGTTGGTGAGTCTAAACTAATAGAAGCAATAGAGTAACACAAGCAATAAAAGGGAGGATGTAAACAAATGATTAAAAGTGCTAGGATATCATGGGTTCATAGGGGATTCATGGGAGTTGATCATACAAACATGTTCTCTGCTAGATGCAAGCAATTATTGTTTTGGTGGGATCGAGTTAGTGTATATCTTACAATCCCTAGGAAGATTTAGGTCTCGGAGCCGAATCATCTGGATTGTACAACACCTACTGTTAGAAAATATTAATCTCATTAATTTACATATTCATATATGAATTAATTTATTTAGTCATAAAATAAATTGTTGATCTTATGCATGCAAACTAAATAAGAAGAGATAAGAAAATCGTTTTCTCACCATCATAAATTCGGCCAAATGGGCACAAATGAAGGTCACCTACCTTCATTTGTTCTTGAGCTTAAAATGCATTAGGATGATCATCCATGACTTCAAAATAGAAGCCCTTCAATAAGTAGTACCCAAGACTATCCCAAAATCCCACAAAATAATATGTAGTAGATATTTGTAATGTGGTTTACCTTAAAATCGGTTACTAATACTCATATAATACTACTAGTATTATTAGTGATTAATTTGTACAAATTAGATTCATAAAAATGATTTTTTAAAAAGAACAAGAGAGAGAAAGTGTTGTTTTTCATAAAACATGAGAGAATGATCAATTTTTAGAGAAAAATCTCTAATTATTTCACCCACAAAACTGGTGGGTATATGGTCCTTTAGGACCTTCTCCTTTTTCCTTTTTGTCTTCACAAGACAAATTGTGTAAGGCTTTGTCTATAGTCATGTCACTATCAAGTGTCCTAGACAAATGAATAAGACAAAACTTCTAAAATGCCCACCAATATATCGGTTTATATGTGTAATATGGAGTCCATTTTATTTTTGTCAATTATACAATTGTAAGTCATGAGACATGTGACATGTCTTATGTTATGTTTTAATTTAAAATTCATATTTAAAAAATTAAATATCATTTACAAATTAAATAAATCACATTTAACAAATTGACTAGTAATTCAAAATTACTTTCTCATAAAATGGTCATTAAAATACTAGTTAGTATAATTCACAACATCTTGTAATTATAACTAACTTATCATTCTCATCTCGCGTGTTTCGCAAACACCGATTAATTTTAGTAATATAACTTCTTAAATTACTAAATAAAATCTTATTTAATCACATTATAATAAGATGTCAATTTCTCTCTTATGATAATAATTTGTTTAATTTTAAGGAATTAATTAATCTGTATCGACATACAATTAATTAACCTTTTTTTTCAATTAAGGGAATCGTCCTTTAGGTGTGACCTCAAGAGATCAACTGATCACCACCGTCGCACGACAGTAATGTCAAACTCTAGCCAGCCAATCATTACCGATATGTGTGGACCAGTTGACTATATATGTAATGTATCATCCCTTTCGTATTCTTGTTATGAGATTTAAATAGGTGATCAATATGATCGACAATTGTGATCGCATTATTGTCGGAGGACACATATTCCAACACCTACAAGTCGACTTAGTCTCCTCCTATTCAACTTTTATGCATGGTCTAATGAGGCTCGAGTTGGTTTTTGTCTTACAAGCTTCATTAAAAAGATAAGTGATGGGTAAAAAATATAAGGATTCATAGGTTCGCATTTCATCAAACATAACATGTGCATAAGTTGAAATAACAACAAGCAAGCAATTTAATTATGAAAACATATTAGATAAAGCATGAATCATTCCCCATATTGGTTTCCCCTAATTCCCCATTAATCCTAGCTAAATAACTACTCACTTATTATCATGGGGAACGTGTTATCAATGATATCAATCATCACAACAA
This sequence comes from Silene latifolia, assembly GCF_048544455.1. Lineage (NCBI taxonomy): Eukaryota > Viridiplantae > Streptophyta > Magnoliopsida > Caryophyllales > Caryophyllaceae > Silene > Silene latifolia. The sequence continues at coordinate 216,157,817 of NC_133537.1, read as the reverse complement.
GTATAAACATGATAAGAGAGTGAAGAAATAAACAATAAAGAGTAAAGAGTAAGGGAATTATACCAAACTTAAGATGAACAAATGGAAAGGAAAGAATAATAGAAGAAAACTTGATTGATTGATGAAGAGTTGTCAATTCTCCAATAATAACCCAATAATCTTCAATTACCCAATAATAATAAACTTCAACAATAATTAAGGAAAGATTGATATGTAATTTTGTGGAATGGTTGAGATTAATCTATTCTAATCTACTCCTAATCTAATCTAAGAGAACTTTCTACTATGGAACTTGCCTCCATAAGAGGGCTTGGTTTCTTGATTATTACAAATGGAGTATATATAGTAGTACATCATTAGGTTAAGCAAGGATAGATTAGTAAATATCATTGCTAAGTGTTGAGTAGGGAAATGCAAGTCTTGAAGGGAGATGCGCATATCACGTTACTAGTCCCGCCACAATATGCTCATCCCGCGCGTCTGGAGTCTTGGCACGGAGGTCTTGTTTCGTGATCCGAGCGGATCGTGGAGGAGACGCTCGGATTGTCTGGCTGCAAGATGGGCGTCTTGGCTGCGAGACGCTCGGATAGTGGTAAAGGAAGACGCTCGTCTTGGAGGGGAGACGCTCGTCTTGGAGGGGAGACGCTCTTCTTGGCGGGCAGCTTGTCTAATTGAGCTCGGATTGTAAAACGGACGTCATTTCCTCATCCGGACTCCTATTGGAGTGATTCAAAAGCCTAGACCACTTGATTTTTTGACGTCGTTTCATCTAGCATACTTTCAGAGCCAAAGGAGAAACTCTTGGTTTGGTTCCGAGCAATTTCTTATTGTCATGGCTTCCTTCTTGTCATCCTTACTTTTCAGCCTATGATCCTTCTATATACTCTTTATTCCTACATCCTTGGTCATCATTCTTGCCTCCTCTTCATAGTAGTCCATCCAAGATCGTCAACAACCTTTCCAATATGCACAAGAGACGGGAATTCCGCCTCATTATCTTCTTTCCTACAAGACATATACAATGCAATAGGAAAGGAAAATAGGAAGGAATTGACGGATAAAATGGTCATGAAATGCTATATTAGTATGCAAAATGGGTTCAATTAGGGGACTAAATGTGCGCAATTAAGAGTCACATCACAATTTAATCTAAATCCTCTAACGAGTGCACTTTCTACATACATTCGAGTCGAGCAATCACTATACGTTAACTTAGTTAATCTCGTTTCGTCAAACATGTAAGTCTGAGGTGTGGGAATTATCTGTATGCATCCCCTTAATTTAAGGATTATAACGAATCATAAAGTGATGAATACTAGTCATAAAATTAAATTGCATAAACAAAAACATAAAGGATTAAGAAATAACCTTCGGTCCTAGCAAAAACTGCCTAAGAACAATATCAAAGTTGATATTCGCCTATCAGTTGCACCCAAGACGATATGAGAAATGCCCTTTGATTATGCTAGAATCGATCCAAAAATTAACTGATTAATTTTTAGGTTTTTTTTGTGTTTTTCGTAGAGATGAGAGGCAAGAGTGATATATAAAAATTAGGTTAAAAAATTTACTCCTATCTCTCCCTTTAACCGTGTATGAGAGAGAGATTAGGGTAGAATTTTTTTTTACTAATTACTCGGCCCATAATCCGAAATTAGGAGAGTTATTTCTCTTATTTTCGGTTATTCCAAAAATGTATAAAATGTGTAAATTGTCATCTAGTGAGGATCGAACCCATGACCTCTTGGTTTGAGTACCCTCACTATTACCAGTATGACACATTCATCTTGTTGATATTAAATATAACCGATTACATTTAATTACGAATTAACATATTAATTCGTCCAAGCTAACATTACATACATTTAATTAAATATAACTTATTATATTCAATTTACGAATTTACAGTTAATTCGTCTCAACTAATATTATTTAATCTTCATTAAATAATTGTCTCATCAACACATTGACTAACTGTTTAGTCATATAAGGCATCAATGTGATTATATTTCTATAACCACATCTCTCAAACACATCCTATAGGTGTGACCTTTAGGGACCAATTGATCACCGCCATCTGTATGATAATAACGTCAAACTTTCTAGCAAGCCAACCGTTATTAGGTAATCGTTAATCAACTGATTAAAATACGAAGTATACCCTTGTGAACCTATAAGAGATTTACAAATGTCCTCACACTAATTTGTGGAGGACACAAGCTCCAACAAACTCCCACTTGTCCTCACAAGTGTATGTGCGATAACCGATTCTCATATCCTAAAATTTCTCCCACTCAATGTAAAACAATTTTCAAATCTGTATTCACAAAGGTCGTATTTTACAAGCGATCATCATCAAGAGTGGTTTCCCCGACTAGAGAGTAACTTAACTGATAAACGAATCAACATTCGAGCATGGCCATGCATTTCAGTTACAACTCCTCGAGTGGCCCTGAGAAATAACTATACCTGATAAGGGTTGGATATTTTCCTCAACTCGAATCCTGCAGATGTAAGCACAGTATGAAATGACCCAGAAAAAATCTACTTAGCCTCCAGTTACGGCAGACCGTGAGAAAGAAACCAAAGTCACCCAAAAACTGCCTTAATCTCAAGAGACAGTCGATGGTCAAAAGAATCGACTCTAGGAACACAATGGATGTCCTATCCACGACCTGGCACCGAATGTTTTAAACATTTAGGACTCCATTACATTGTCACAAAAATTTGTCCTACGAGGTATCGTTATAATCTCGCATTTGTGATCGATCAGTCAACAGTTTGACTTATGGCTCGTTGAACCCACCATCAATCGACTGCACAATATAATAGCCGGAGTTATCAGCTCACATGGGCGATTACGGACCAAACAAATATAATGTAATTCAGTTCACTTTGTGGCGTTCAATGTTGTCAGTATAATCCACATGAAAAACAAAATATTATAATAAAACGATGAAGTTATAAATAGTATATGAAAAAAATAATGTATCAAATCCATAATCAAGTACTACAACTCAGGAACACGTTTAATTCCCATGGAAATAACGTGCCCTACATGCTTATCATAATTCAACGGTTTAGTGAGAGGATCCGCGATGTTATCATCCGTCGCAATCTTGTCTATCACTATCTCCTCTTGCTCCACGTAATCACGGATCAGGTGAGCTTTCCGATGTACATGTCTAGATTTGTTGCTAGACTTTGGCTCCTTAGCCTGGAAGATGGCACCTCTATTGTCACAATAGATGGTGATCGGGTCATTCGAACTAGGAACTACCGTAAGTCCTTGTAAGAATTGATGCATCCATATCGCTTCCTTTCTTTGCCTCCGAAGCGGCATAGTACTCGGATTGTAGTAGAATCTGCTACAACACTCTGTTTGGAACTCTTCGGTGACCGCACACCATTAAGAGTGAAGACGAACCCGGATGAGATTTTGAGTCATCTCGATCCGTTTGGAAGCTAGCATCTGCGTAATCGATTGCGCATAGCTTAGTATCGCCTCCATAAGTCAATACCCAATCCTTAGTCCTCCGTAGGTACTTGAGGATGTTTTTATGACTATCCAGTGTGTTTCACCTGGAGTCTTTTGGTACCGACTCGTCATACTCAATGCATATGCCACGCCTGGACGTGTGCATATCATGGCATACATGATCGATCCTATTGCAGATGCATAAGGAACACGACTCATGCGCTCAATCCCTTCAGCGTCGTGGGTGATCGAGACTTGCTCAATGCATCCCGTCGTCATTGGAAGGTTCCCTTTCTTGGAGTTGGTCATCTTTGAACTTCTCAAGAATCTTATCCAAATAAGACTCTTGACTAAGTGATAACATCCGTCGTGATCTATCTCGGTAGATACGGATTCCCAAAATGCGTTGTGCCTCACCAGATCTTTCATCTGGAAATGGTTCTTCAACCATTCTTTAACCGAAGATAGGAGAGGAATGTCATTCCCAATCAGGAGTATGTCATCGACATAAAATATCAAGAATAAAATCTTGCTCCCACTCGACTTGATATATAAGCATGGTTCTTCGACCGATCGAGTGAAACCATACTCTTTTATCACCTGGTCGAAACGATGATTCTAACTCTGAGAAGCTTGCTTAAGTCCATAAATGGAGCGCTTAAGCTTGCATACTTTCTTAGGATGTTCAGGATCTATGAAACCTTCGGGTTGCACCATGTACAACTCTTCCTCCAAATAACCGTTTAAGAAGGCGGTTTTCACATCCATTTGCCAAATTTCATAATCATGAAAAGCGGCAATCGCTAAGATTATCCGAATGGAACGTAGCATGACTACAGGTGCAAAAATCTCATCATAATGCAATCCGTGCACTTGAGTGAAACCTTTTGCCACTAGTCGTGCCTTATAGGTATCTGGTTGCGCGTCTACAGAATGCTTTATTTTGTAAAGCCACTTGCACTGTAGAGGTTTTACCTTATTAGGTAAATCAACTAGATCCCATACGTCATTCTCATACATGGAGTCCATCTCGGATTGCATGGATTCGTGCCATAGCTTTGAGTCGGAATAGGCCATAGCACCTTTATAGGTAGCGGGTTCATTACCCTCTAGGAGTAAAACGTCACCTTCCTCGACCATACCAATGTATATGTCCGGAGGATTAGAGACTCTACCCGACCTCCTAGGTTCCTCAGGAATATGAACCGTGTCATCAGTTGGATGAACAAGTTCCTCCATCCGTTCCTCGGTTGTTGGTTCTGGAATCTCCGACAGCTCGAAGGTTCTATTACTCGTCTTGTTCTCGAGAAATTCTTTCTCTAAGAACGTCGCACTAGCCGCAACAAAAACTCGATGTTCGGTAGGCGAATAGAAGTAATGACCAAATGTTCCTTTTGGATAACCTATAAAGTATGTCTTGACCGATCGCGGGCCGAGCTTATCCTCGTGTCTCCACTTGACATAAGCCTCACAGCCCCAAACCCGAATAAAGGACAAGTTAGGGACCGTTCCCTTCCACATTTCATATGGAGTCTTGTCGACAGCTTTAGTCGGACTTCGGTTAAGTATAAGAGCAGCTGACAAAAGAGAAAAACCCCATAATGAATCAGGCACTACGGTGTGACTCATCATGGATCGAACCATATCAAGTAAGGTTCGATTTCTCCGTTCGGACACACCATTCAATTGAGGTGTTCCAGGTGGAGTTAACTGCAAAACGATTCCACAGTCTTTCAGGTGTTGATCAAACTCATTTGAAAGATATTCGCCACCCCGATCTCAATGGAGTGCTTTAACCTTTCTACCCAGTTAGTTCTGTACCCTATTCTGGTATTCCTTGAATTTCTCAAAGGACTCACTTTTATGCTTCATTAAGTAGACATATCCGTATCTACTTAAATCGTCCGTGAAAGTGATAAAATATCTATAGCCATCTCTAGCGGTAATTGACATAGATCCACATACGTCAGTATGTATGAGTCATAATAGGTCACTACCGCGCATTCCAACACCTTTGAAGGAAATTCGAGTCATCTTGACAATGAGACATGATTCACACGTGCCATATGTAGAAAAATCGAATGCGGGAATAGTCCCATTATCGACGAGTTTCTTCACGCGTTTCTCATTTATGTGTCCCATTCGACAATGCCATAGATAGGTTTGATCTTTGTCACCAACCTTTAACTTCTTATTATTCATGTGTAATACTTCCGTGGTTTGATCTAAGATGTAAATTCCATTCATGGAAACTGCTTTACCATAAATCATTTCATTGAAAGAGAAAATACAGCTACTATCCTTTATTCAAAATGCAAAACCGTCTTTAGCAAGTACGGAAACAGAAATAATGTTCTTAGACAAACTGGGTACATAGTAATGTGATTATTTAAAAATAACTCAAAACCACTAGGGAGTTGGATTACATATGTTCCCTTCGAGACAAGACAGACAACTCGTGCTCCATTCCCGACTCGCAGTCCACATCACCTTTTTCGAGAGGTATGATGTTCTTTAGGCCCCGCAAATGATTACACAGATGAGAACCACAACCAGTATCAAGTACCCAAGTTATGAAACTTGCATGGTTAATCTCAATCATATGAATATAAGATGACATACCAACAGAACGACGCGGCTGCTTTGATGTCCTCACGGTACACGGGACAGTTCCTCCTCCAATGTCCAGTCTTGTGACAATGGTGGCACTCAATGTCACCGTCCTTGCTCTTTGCCTTGCCCTGTGAGCCACTAGTCTCACCAGCGCACTCTTCCGTTTCTGGCTTTTTGAACTTTGGCTTACCTACTGACTAGGTCGCCATGAGCCTTGCCCTTACCTTTACCCTTGTTGGAAATCGTGAGAAAATCTCGCTTCATGCTCCCACTCAATTTAATATCCTTCTCGGTCTGTACGAGAAGGGAGTGTAGCTCATGAGGACTCTTTTTCAAGTCATTCATGTAGTAGTTCGCCCTGAAAAGGGCAAAACCATCATGAAGAGAATGAAGCATTCGGTCAATGACAATGCTCTCACCGATTTTGCAATCAAGTGCCTCCAACTTCTCGACATTCTCAATCATGTGAAGAATGTGTGGGCTAACCGGTTGGCCCTTCTGGAGTTTCGCATCAAAGAAGCGACAGGTATGCTCATATGTAACGATTCTCGGTGCTTTTGAGAACTCGTTAGTGAGCGTGGTGAAAATCTTGTTCGCACCTTGGGCAATGAAGCGTCTCTGCAAATTGGTTTCCATTGCAAATATGAGTAAGTTCTTTATCGCACCCGCTTCCATAACGAAGTCACTATAAGCGAGTGACTCGTTGACTCCTACATTGAGGCCTGAATTTACCGGTATTGGCTCAATTAAGTACCTGAGCTTACCGTCAGCAATGGCAGCATTCCGTAGTGCTGCCTCCCAGTCCGCAAAGTTGGACCCGTCGTTTTTCAGACGTGTGAACTAATTCATTTGGTCCATAAATATTTTCAGCCAGGACTCGCGTCCAAGTGTGGCACTAGGCATTTGGATTGCGTTATTTCCATACATTTTGTTGTAACAGTATTATCAAAATAAACGTGTTCTACACTGCGAGAAGAAGAATAAAAATAATAAGCATGTGCATCGTTTATATTTTTAAGTCTAATGAACTACTGTCATAACGCGAAGACTCAAAACATTTATACAATTGACCTCCCTCAAGAATTATATAAATGATCCCAAGACTCAATTCTCTGTAAATTGATAAGCTAACCTTTTAGCTAATTCTACCGTTAGAATTCTTGGTCGATAAATTTCTGTAAATTCTATCTTTAGTCCATCATAATCACGAGAAACTCTTCGGACTATGATGTTGAGGTAAACTAAGTCAACACAACTACTTACCCAACGTAGAAAGGGTCATATTATGCCTACCGACGAAGAAGGGATTCATAGTTGTTTGCCCTTATAAAGACTAATCTCAATTTCCGTTTTAGAGGAAGATCCCATCAACTTCGTTTTAATTCATTTTAAGTGAACTAATATCTAGCATGCGTGAATGAATAAACTAAGGTGATGGCTTAAAAGCATGTGACATCTGTATGTCTATGAAAACTAACATACAACCTATATCTGTCAATTTTCATGCATTTTAGTAGTAGATGGTTTGGTTTTAGGCGGAATATGATGCATAAACTATCATGTGAATGAAAAGCAATATGAATGAAAACGTAAAACAATAAAAGTCCTAGTGTGGCCTATCCTATCAAAATGAACATTAAATACAAGTTTGGAATCCATCCTTGGACCCGCGAAGCTTGTCTTGATGTTCCATCTTGATCCATGTAGCGGGAGTGAGCTCCAATCTCCATCTTTAGTCTTCTTTTGAAAAATACAATAAATAAAATTTACATAATAAACCTATTTATTACATTCTAATTTCAAAACCCAAAACTAAAGAAAAATAAAGGAGATTCGAGATCTTATAATTACATAAAAATTATGTTTCCTTCATTACGAAAACATAATTAACTAAGGTCACACTAAGTATTACAAATTACAACCGATTGCAAAAAAAAATACGTAAATAAATTCATTCAGACGATTCATTCAACTAAAAAAATGCATCAACTAAAAAAAATTAAACATGCAAGACATAATTCTTTAATTATGTTGATTAATTTTATCCAAACCACCTATTTAAATCAAATTAAGTGACAATTTCTCAATTAATCACATTAATTTCAATCTTAATTCATATTAAACTTGTAATATGAATTTAATCCATCAATATTTTAAACTGCTTTAAAATAATTAGGTATCTTCAAATTGTGATCCGTTTCACAACAATTAATCATACATTGTAAAGGTAATGTATAATTAATATTGGCCAAAACAAACAAAAACAAAATCCTTTTTTTTTTATAAGTCTCGGCTAAAACAAGGAAAAATAAAACAAGCCTTTTTTTTCGGCAATAACAGCAAGAACCAAAAAAAAACAACACGTTTCATATATTGTACACGGTTTTATCTGTAAAAACCAAAACAAGACAAAAATTTTTTTTTTTTTTTTTAAATCTGTCCTCTGTGAACAGTAACCACGTGAACAGTAACAGAAAAAAAAATTCTTTTCTCGGATGCTTTTCAAATCGGCATAAACAAAAACAGCCGCAAAAACTTTAATCGATTTTTCAGGAAAAACCGAAAAAAAAAACAGAAAATATTTTTTTTTTAAATAATAATACTGTTCATCCGTGAACAGTAACAGAAACAGAAGGAAAAAAAAATTCCACGGCTATAAAAATTATCAATTCGGCAAAACCGATTTCTATTTACATCTCGATTTAATAAATCGAAACATCTACAAATTATCATATTATTATCTTAACTGATTAAAAACAACAATATTAAAATCAAATGGAAATAAAACAACAACAAAAAAAAACCCAACAATCGGCTCAAAAAAAAACCAGCCGATTATATATTTTTTTTTTCCGCAAACCCTAATGTTGTTTAACAAACAATTTTATGAAAATCATCAAAATTATAATTCGTGGCCTTGGCTCTGATACCACTTGTGGGATTTATCTGTATGCATCCCTTTAATTTAAGGATTATAACGAATCATAAAGTGATGAATACTAGTCATAAAATTAAATTGCATAAACAAAAACATAAAGGATTAAGAAATAACCTTCGGTCCTAGCAAAAACGGCCTAAGAACAATATCAAAGTTGATATTCGCCTATCAGTTGCACCCAAGACGATATGAGAAATGCCCTTTGATTATGCTTGAATCGATCCAAAAATTAACTGATTAATTTTTAGGTTTTTTTTGTGTTTTTCGTAGAGATGAGAGGCAAGAGTGATATAGAAAAATTAGGTTAAAAAATGTACTCCTATCTCTCCCTTTAACCGTGTATGAGAGAGAGATTAGGGTAGAATTTTTTTTTTTACTAATTACTCGGCCCATAATCCGAAATTAGGAGAGTTATTTCTCTTATTTTCGGTTATTCCAAAAATGTATAAAATGTGTAAATTGTCATCTAGTGAGGATCGAACCCATGACCTCTTGTTTTGAGTACCCTCACTATTACCACTATGACACATTCATCTTGTTGATATTAAATATAACCGATTACATTTAATTACGAATTAACATATTAATTCGTCCAAGCTAACATTACATACATTTAATTAAATATAACTTATTATATTCAATTTACGAATTTACAGTTAATTCGTCTCAACTAATTATATTTAATCTTCATTAAACAATTATCTCATCAACACATTGACTAACTGTTTAGTCATATAAGGCATCAATGTGATTATATTTCTATAACCACGTCTCTCAAACACATCCTATAGGTGTGACCTTTAGGGACCAGTTGATCACCGCCATCTGTATGATAATAACGTCAAACTTTCTAGCAAGCCAACCGTTATTAGGTAATCGTTAATCAACTGATTAAAATACGAAGTATACCCTTGTGAACCTGTAAGAGATTTACAAATGTTATCACACTAATTTGTGGAGGACACAAGCTCCAACATGAGGGTGTAAATCCCATCTTTTTATTATATTTTATTTATTGTACTAAACCGATTTACGTCGAAAGTATGCTTAAAACCGATTTTTAAAACTCTTTCATTAAACTGTTTTTACGGATTAACAGTGGGCAGGCGTCGAGAAGAAACGCAGCAACTGCTGCGCCTCTTCGAAGAGTCGCAGCATCTGCTGCGCCTCTTCTAGAGGCTGCCGCGGTTCCTGCTTCTCTTCTTCTTCCTCGGTTCTCTGTTAGTTCGTCTCTTTTGCTTCCTTTTCTTGTTTTCTTCTCTTTTCTCCATACATAATAATCTTTTAATACATATTCTTAATAATTATCATGTTTTATTTACGGTTTAAATCCCTTATAATCAATATTTGCGGGTTTTCGCCATTAAATCAAACCCGGATTTTTAGAGACTCGATTTGTTCATATCAAGTTTCTGGGAATCGCCTTTGTACATATTTTTACCGTTTATTTCCAGTTTATCTAGTTCTTTCAATTCGTTTCCGTCTTCATAATTTAACCTAGTTTGACATAATTTGTTTTAATTCGTTTTTAATTCGTTTTAACCCGTTTTAATTCGTTTTATCGCTTTTATGACGGTTTCACATGTTAATAATACGCTAAATCACTTTCATCCGAGTCAAATATCAATAATCAACCATCAAACACACGAACGAATGTAACAACTCGCAGTTCTGACTTCACAGCCAGAACTCGCCTCAGGAACAGACGCAGTGACCACTACGCCTCTTCCAAGAGACGCAGCAATGATGCGCCTGTTCCGGGGTGATTTCTGTCCCTGAACTTCCGTTCTTGCTTTGACCTAATCCCTTAATTACGTAATTAATCGACTATTATCTGTAATATCACCCTTAATCTACCCATATTTTCTAGTCTTACTTATTTTCCTTTCATTTTCTCAAATTGTCCGTCTTAAGCATATTTTTGACGTAAATCAATCGGATCATTGTAATTTATTGTAATTTTAATTATTGTTATTTATTTATTCGTTATCATTATTATGTATATTTATTTGTTTTTCACATGTAATTAATTCTAAACCCTAATTCGACATTAATAAGTGCTAATTATTTGTTCACCGACTTAGTTAATCTCACATGTTAGGATCAAAACATTGTTTGTTGCATTTCATGCATATAATCGACCACATATCAAGTACGAACGATTTCCCTAATCATTAGTAGATGCCGCTATCGAGGCGGGCGGGATTAGGTGTTCAGTAAAAGGACTTCCTAATACGTACCCTCACCCCTTACTCTAGATCTCTGTGAACATCCGTGTTCATTGGCATCCACGAGAGTCATTCTAGACATAGACTGCTAAGGGTAACGAGTTCTTAGTGTTCATGTCACTACTTTGTGTCTTAGCATGGCACGAGGTATTCTAACGGTTCCAATTTCCCATAAAAATTGGTGGCAACTCCACAAATGCAAACGCTTGTCCCAAGCGCCCCCGTGGCCCATGTCCACAAAGTTATAGCTAATGAAGCTATAACTTTAGAACTTAGAAAAGCCAAAAAAACTTTTGGAGTCTAAAGCCACATCTAATGAAGCAGTGACTTTAGATCAAAAGAAAGAAATAGATTTTCTCACAAAGCAATTGAAGGAATCTAAAATTAACATGATCAATGTTAAGAAACAACATTCGGATGTTGTATTTATTCTTAACAAAAGATTCCAAGACTTTCGTGACAATCACAAAAAGGATAATGACGTAGATCACACGAAATGTCTTGAGGAGATTATAACCCTGAAGGACTTACTTTTACATGCTAGGAAAGTCCATGATAAGTGGGAAGGTAGCATAAAAGTCCTAAACTTCCTAACCGAACAATCTGACAATAATATGAAGATGGGTTTAGGACATGAGTGCTATAGCCGTAGAGATCATTCTAAATGCAAATCAACACCTTCTGATCATGATTTCAGAAAAAGAAAATATGCTGATCTTCCTGAATACCTGATTTGCAATTACTGTGGTCATACGGGTCACATCCAAGACAATTGTATCAAACGTGTACGTGACATGCGAAAAAATACTGAATTTGTCAAAACGGTTGACACAACAGTCGAAGATGATGAATCCCCTATAGATGAACCTAACGAAAAGAGGAATAATAACTTTCGTTGGTTCTACGACATGGCCTTTGATTACACCAAAAAGCCTAGCACTTCACAAACTCCTTGTCAACCTAAACAAAATAGACCAACATACAAGGAGACTAGATATGTGAAACCCAGGGAGTCACCTAGACCTAGAACTCCTCCTGAACGAAACTACCCAAAGTTTAGAAGTACAATTGTTAGACAAGTTTGGATACGAAAGGATATGGTATATAGAGTAATTAACCGTAAAGGACCCAACTTAGCTTGGGTACCTAAAAACTGTATCTAATCCTTTTGCAGGTCATGGTGAAAGAAAACGACCAATGCTATCTTAACAGTGGGTGCTCAAGACACATGACTGGAGATGAAAATTTGTTTCTTTCACTCAAACCTTTTAATGGAGGAAAGGTGACGTTTGGGGACAACTGTAACACCCTCATAAACCAAGTGCCTTACCAGGACCACTCAGGTATAAGGATACTACCATCTCGGTTGCCCGAGGTACTGAATATCATAAGACAATAAAGAAACGTACTTTTAAAGTAATTATAGATTAAGTGATTACGTGTTCAAACCAAAACTAATAAAAGGAATTACAAGGTTCTCATACGGTCTCTGACTAAAACTATCAAAGCTACTAGACTTCGTCGACACGCGGAAGACTTCTAAGCGCCACGTGATGACTCATCCCGGCTATCCCATACGCGTCATATCACACTGCTCAATAAGCGCTCACCACCCCGAATGGATCACCACACGTTTTTAAAACATTTAAACGGGGTCGTACTAATCACACAATTCAATACATATATCAACAATAAGATAAGCAGACATACCGAATCGCACACACACACACACACACACCACCAACTCCCATCGTCTCAACTATCGACATCGCCCCTTTGGACCGACTACACGCGATGGGGGACCGCAGCCGTTCCCACCTAAGCCCCATTCATCGTACGAGCGATAACCCTGTCCCATTAATGTGCACATCCCCTTCCGTGGCGGGTTCCACGAAGGGCGAAACTAGGGCGTGAAGTCACTCCCCAAGTGACCCACTTTCCGAGAACGCATCTCGAGAGCCATAGACAACCAATCACAAACACAATCACAATCACAATCATCATATCAAACAACTAACTACAGCACATCACCAATATCCCATTATGGGACTAATACTGAGTAGGAAATCCTACCTGGAAAGCACAACACGCAGACGGTATCTACAATTTGTATCAAAACGGCTCCTCTACGAATTCTCCTCCTATCATACAAACACATAAAGACTACACATCACAAACTACACACCAAAACCCCCAATTCCTAAATTAGGGTTTAACCAATCTTAACAAAACATTATAAAAACTATATTAAAAGCTTACCCTCGACGCAAGGAATCCAACGACACGAAAAACGACAAGAACCGACCGTCTGAACTCCGGGAATTGCTAAGAATGCGATTAGGAAGATGAAGTGGCTGCTTTCTCTCTTAAACAGAGTTTTAGGTTTTGTAAAAGTGAATTAAAACAATGACGAATATGTTTAAATACCTTAATCGCATAATTAACAAACCCGAGAAAACTCCCCAGTAAATAGGACACTCGATCGAGTACCCAAGGTACTCGATCGAAAATTTCTACTCGATCGAGTACCCCGACTACTCGATCGAGTACCCAACAGTCGAAACTATTCTAAAACGCAACTTACCGTTACTCGTGAGTAAGGCCTACTCGATAGAGTACCCAAAGACTCATAAATACGGAGTATTACAGTCTTCCCTCCTTAAAAAGGAACTTCGTCCCCGAAGTTCAACCCCATACATAAAAACAACCATACAGACTCGACCAAGACACAACAACTTAGCTAAGGACTCAAGAACTCGACCGAACATAGAACATGAACTCTTAACACCCACTCCACCAACTATGTTTACTTCCACAACATGACTCACTATATCGTATCTACCACATATATATCTCTCACGACACCAACTCCATACATAACCAACTACCATCCTCTAATGCTGCTAGCTCCATAATATCATCAATTATCAAATCCAATACCAAGGCACTCATAGACATCAAACGGGATGTTACGTTCTACCACCCTTAACAGGAACTTCGTCCTCGAAGTTTACTCACACTCGTAACCTCATCATCCAACTGTCAATACTAGCGAAATATTCTCACACTCCTAAACATCACGCTACTACAAGCACGGTCATGACCTTTAATAAAATCACCCACAACACGAATCGATCTTTTATTCTACATCAAGACACAACTTCCGAATATATTACCATATGTACAACCATCAAAATCTGTTTTATCGCATCCTACTCCTCTTAAGACAAATGTTACGTCCTCGTAACTCACTAATACCAAACCATATCTATATCTCATTACCCTCTGTACCACCACATGTCAAATATAACCGTCTATAAACCAAACACTCACCATTCTTATATCTAAGGCTCCCATACATAAACATTTCCCATTCCTCAACTCATTCGGCAACAAGCACCTAACCTATACCATAAACTCGTAGCAAATCACCATACCCACTCTTCATTATTGCTGCCAAACAACATACCTCTCTACGTAAGGCACTTATCTCCCAGAAGCATAACTCACGGTCCGCACTCGTTACGTACACGCACACTAGATCCTCAAGTTCTTTCTTTCATTACCGCAAAATTCATACACAACTTAACATGACACTAATTTCCCCAACACCCTACACTCCTTTGTCTCAACAAAAGATTATGAACTACTGCCGCTTTCAGACTCATTACAACACATGTTCCACGAATCATTTTCCATTACCATGTCTACCGATGTCTCATCTGAAAACAAGATCAAAATTACCGTAACAACCTCTCACAACCGTGTCCCATCAACAGATTATCACTATCCCATGACAACAACGAAACACATACCACTCTATTTCACATCATACTCTACCTCATTCCCAACTTAACCTGGTAAAGAAAACATGAATAAGCAAGACAACTGTCTATCAGCACAAACTGACACTCGCAGAGAGCAACATCAACCAAAACAACAATCTATGTATAACTGGTATGTACTTTCGAAACCCGAATCATAATCATCCCTCCTACTCCACCACAACCGGTGACGGCATCACAACACCGCCACCAACAGCCACACCGTAGTGCGAAAATACCCGCATCACAGCACTATGTACCGTGCCCGGATCACCACCCGAGGCACCACAACCACACCGATAGACATCACAACTGCATACAATTCCCATAAATACTGACTTAGCATAACTTCTCAGACAAGAAAAACTTACTCAAATCCACTTTATTAAATCACCACGCAACATATTATATGGATAGACAGATAAGCATCTCATGAACATCATCTCTACCATTTCCCGGAATACACATGTGTTATGAATACACATAAAATTATAACTAGCCATGTCAAATCAATCAAATTATTACCTTTTTGGATATCATTAAATTAAATTACCGTGTCCAACATATATATTACCGAACATTCATAAAACAATTTTATAATTATCATACCATACCACTTCTTGTGAGGTCAGAACCTCACACAAACATTTACACAAATCACAGACCCGTAATCACAACCAACTAGTCAATCCTGACCACGTAAGTCACCACTCGAAAAAGGTTACTCCGCCGCCCGAGTTTAACTCATATGCCCCTCATAACATATTCCCCATTCGCACAACCATCACTTCCAGCCAAATATAATCACACCTTCACTATTCAACTAATAGCGTCCGCCTCATCTAACCACATCTTATACCCTCTCACAATCATACACAACAATCGGGTCCCTACCAAATTAACCTCTTTAGAATTGCTACCTTTCTAATATTCCATCACTCTTAGCCATTAGTGATAACACCACAATGCCACATTTGCTCGTATATCAAATCTCTTACACTCATATCAAAATAACATGGTTTTTCTACCATTTTTGGTTAACATTGCAAATAACGAACATCAAACCCATCCACAAAATTACCTCAACATTATTCCCAATGCTATCTTATTTGTATTGTCATCCAACTCTCCACCAAATATCTCGTATCGTGCCAATAGTCCACCAACTCCTTACTCCCTTAATTCCTCGAAACTCATTACCAATCATGTTGCCCTGAAACTCCTATATAACCTTTAGCTAACATCCTCGTGATACCATCACATATTTCGATGATTTCTTATCTTTATATCACATAGCTCCGGTGAACATTTTCCTCAGCTTACTTTTATCCTTCTTTTCTCTTTACACTCAATAATACCAATTAATAGTTCAACTCCTTATTCCTTCTAGCTAACTCTTTAGAGATCTGGTTACCCCTTCGTTGCTCCAAAACTTAATTCCATTATTTTCTACCGACATCATCTCACTCTTTCTTACCATGGATCTTCTCTTATTATGCTATCACTCATACTTGCCACTAATCTATCCATAGAACCAACGTTTAATGTTCAAACAATTGCATCCCCCTTTTTACATCTCTAGAAATCAGAATTCATTTAATACCGTTAATTACCCAAGGAAATCACACAGTAGTTTCATCTTTTAATAAACCAAACCTCCCAAACTCACTTACTGTCTACAAATACACCTCGCGACATGTCTCCACAAAGTTCACTATATATTACTCTTCTCAACCCCTTTAAACGAACTTTCACTACATAAATCCATAACCCACCCGACTCCTAACCATTTCCTTCCATAACTCTTTACACATCTCAAGCTGCCACTATCCACATTCTTACTTTCAATCTTTTCATTCTCACGTTCATTATACTCACATCATCCCTTGTCTATATTCACTTATTTTTACATTACTCAACACACAATCATATCACTCATCCCGTCTCGCAAAACGTGCGCCATGCCTCAATAAACTATACCAATCTTCCTTTTTTTTTCCACCATCTATCATAATCACATATAACTCATGTCCTCCCCACCGAACTCATACTCATCATAGTGCCACTCTTTACATCATAAGATTGGGTAACTTACGCTTCAGGACCAACACATACGTAAAACAATACATAAAGAAGTAATACAACACCTTTGAATTAAACATCATATGCAACGAATGTCAAAAGACAAACATATGACCTGAAATAGGCATATGACCTGCACAGACCCCACTCGATCGAGTACCAGAACCTACTCGATCGAGTGCCCAACATGCTCGATCGAGTGCCCCGACTCTTAACCCAAACAGACCTTCCGATCTCGACGATTTACTCGACCGAGTAGCCCGGCTACTCGATCGAGTGACCCCATACTCGATCGAGTGCCCGAGGTACTCGATCGAGTGCCCAAAAACACGATTCTGGTCAAAATAACAACAAGTACCCACTCGATCGAATCAAACCCACTCGATCGAGTCATGCAGACTCGTGAATACTACCCGCATGTTATCTCACATACCCTAACGTACTATGCATTCATTATTATTTCAACATTATGATTACAACTACGCATTCAAATCTGCGCGACTCCTCATACAATTAACAAAATAATCTACTTCGTGTTATCAAGTGCCACGTTATAAACAACCATCATGCTTTTCATCCAATTCGTTATATAAAACACATATCATTGAACCTCTATTCTTCATGTTACTACTTACCAAAAGTCAAACATTACCATCTATCATGCTCATATAACATTCAACTTTCAATCATGTATTACTCGCATGTTTTAAATTTTCATAACTTTTCATAACACAAACCACACCCATACACTACAAATCCTATTTCCATGTTGCTAATACAACAACATTACAAATCCACTTCATCACACATCATCATATACGAACTACTTTCTTTTTCTACCATATCATTCATCATTCTCGTATACTTTTCCAACGATTCCAACCAACATGTCAACCAACTATCATGCAACATGCTTTCAACAAACCATATACAGCACAATTAACATACACGTCGCACATATACACACGGACTCCACGTTCCCATACCATGTGACTGGCTTAAGTATCATGGGGCCAAGATTTTGAAGTGAGGGCGCCTACTCACCCAAAACCTAGCATCAGCCGGGGCTCCCATTACACATACACCAGGTTCATTTTATTAGACTCCCTATGTTCATTATGTTCATTTGTTACAGTTCCAAAATCGTCTCTCGATACCATTTGTAACACCCCCATACTCCAAGTGCCTTACCAGGACCACTCGGGTATAAGGATACTACCATCTCGGTTGCCCGAGGTAAGTCGAATATCATAAGACAATAAAGAAACGTACTTTTAAAGTAATTATAGATTAAGTGATTACAGGTTCAAACCAAAACTAATAAAAGAAATTACAAGGTTCTCATACGGTCTACAGCTAAAACTATCAAAGCTACTAGACTTCGTCTGACACAGCGGAAGACTTCTAACTGCCACGTGATGACTCATCCCAGCTATCCCATACGCGTCATATCACACCTGCTCAATAACTGCTCACCACCCCCGAATGGATCACCACAGTTTTTAAAACATTTAAACGGGTCAAGTACTAATCACACAATTCAATACATATATCAACAATAAGATAAAAGACATTTGAACCGCCACACACACACACACACACCACCAACTCCCATCGTCTCAATACCGATCGTCCCTTTGGACCGCCCGCCGGTGGGGGACCGCAGCCGTTCCACCTAAGCCCCGCTCATCGTACGAGCGATAACCCTGTCCCATTAATGTGCACATCCCCTTCCGTGGCGGGTTCCACGAAGGGCGAAACTAGGGCGTGAAGTCACTCCCGCAAGTGACCCCACTCAGCCGAGAACGCATCTCGAGAGCCATAGACAACCAATCACAAACACAATCACAATCACAATCATCATATCAAACAACTAACTACAGCACATCACCAATATCCCATTATGGGACTAATACTGAGTAGGAAATCCTACCTGGAAAGCACAACACGCAGACGGTATCTACAAATTTGTATCAAACGGCTCCTCTACGAATTCTCCTCCTATCATACAAAGACATAAAGACTACACATCACAAACTACACACCAAAACCCCCAATTCCTAAATTAGGGTTTAACCAATCTTAACAAAACATTATAAAAACTATATTAAAAGCTTACCCTCGACGCAAGGAATCCAACGACACGAAAAACGACAAGAACCGACCGTCGAACTCCGGAATTGCTAAGAATGCGATTAGGAAGATGAACTGGTCGCTTTCTCTCTTAAACAGAGTTTTAGGTTTTGTAAAAGTGAATTAAAACAATGACGAATATGTTTAAATACCTTAATCGCATAATTAACAAACCCGAGAAAACTCCCCGTAAAACCGGACACTCGATCGAGTACCCAAGGTACTCGATCGAGTACCCCTTACTCGATCGAGTACCTGACTACTCGATCGAGTACCCAACAGGTCAGAAACTATTCTAAAACGCAACTTACCCTTACTCGACAGAGTAAGGCCTACTCGATAGAGTACCCAAAGACTCATAAATACGGAGTATTACAACAACAAGAAGGGTAAAGTGATTGGTGTGGGCAAAATTGGAGTCTCTAAATCCCAGGCAATCAGTGATGTTTATGATGGTCTCAAGCATAATCTACTTAGCATATCTCAACTATGCGACAAAGGTAACAAGGTTGTATTTCATGCAGATATTTGTCGCATTATAATTGAAGGTACAAGTAGTATTATTCTTGAAGGCCATAGAAAAAGAAATGTATATATGGTAGATTTAAATGCTAATTCCTTTTCATGCATAAAAGTAACACTTGATGATCCTTACTTGTAGCACAAATGTTTTGGTTATATTAGCTCACCTATTTTGAATAAACTCAAGAGATGGGACTTGGTTGAAGGACTACCTAAAATCAGGTTCGATCAAGAGAAGATGTGTGACACTTGTGCCCGTTGCAAGTATGTTAGGTCATCATTCAAACCTAAAAGAGTGGTAAGCACGAATTAAGCCTTGGAATTGATACACATGGACTTATGTGGTCCTATGAAGGTAAGAAGTAGAGGAGGATCCAGGTATGTCTTTGTCCTCGTAGATGACTACTCAAGGTATGAATGGCTTATCTTTCTTCATTCAAAAGATGAGACTTTTGATGAGTTTGTTTTT
Organism: Silene latifolia; assembly: GCF_048544455.1. Classification (NCBI taxonomy): domain Eukaryota; kingdom Viridiplantae; phylum Streptophyta; class Magnoliopsida; order Caryophyllales; family Caryophyllaceae; genus Silene; species Silene latifolia. Next base: position 216,137,530 of record NC_133537.1, on the reverse strand, counting down.
CTTATGAAACTTGTTCAAAATAAATATAAGACTAACCTTGTCTTTATTCGTACGGATCATGGCACCGAATTTGATAATCAAGCCTTTATAGAATATTGTAGAGTTAATGGTGTAGGACCTAACTTTTCTGCACCACGAACTCCTCAACAAAACGGTGTGGTTGAACGTATGAATAGAACACTAAAAGATATGGCTCGTACAATGCTTTTGTGTAGTGGTCTACCTCGTAATTTTTGGGCTGAAGCCATTAGTACTTCATGTTATATTCACAATCGTGCTATGATAAGACCTATCCTAAAGAAAACCCCTTATGAACTTCTAAGAGGTCGTAAACCTAATATCTCTCATCTTCGTTGTTTTGGGAGTAAGTGTTTTGTTCATAACAATCGCAAAAATAGGTTAAGTAAGTTCGACCCTAGAAGTGATGAGGCTATTTTTATAGGTTATTTGGATCATAGCAAGGCTTATAAGGTTTTCAATAAAAGAACACTTTGTATTGACGAAAGTATTCATGTTATTTTTGATGAAGATAATGTGTTTGATAAGCCCTTATAGGATGAGGAAGAAGACATGGATGAACCTGACTTTCGTCTTTCCAAGAATGATCCTCCAGAATTGGAAATTGAGGACAAGGAGATTGAAGGAACAAATGATGAGCTTGATCATTCTTCAAATGACAAAAGGACGAAAACTAAAGTTATAGTTTATGATACTATAACTTTGTCTGAAGATAAGGATTCTCAACCCAATGTTATAGATGATGCTACTATAACATTGAATCCAAATCAAGGTAATGAGTCTGAAGTTATACCTGACTCAACTACAACACCAGGATTGGATTCAGGGGGAACATCTTTAAACTCTGAGTCAAATGAAGTTTGATCAAGTTCAAATGCTGAAGAACCAAGTACTTCAACAAAATGGAAATACAAGATTTCGCACCCTATGGAAAGCATTCTTGGTAATATTAAAAAGGGTGTTCAAACGCGGTGATCCTTAAACAATTTCTGCTTTTTCTATTCGTTTCTATCAACAATTGAACTAATGAATATTAAGGAAGCTCTCGCAAAATCAGATTGGATTATAGCTATGCAAGAAGAGCTTCAACAATTCGAACGGAACAAAGTTTGGCACTTGGTTCCTAGACCCAAGGATCGATCTATAATTGGAACCAGATGGGTGTTTAGAAATAAACTAGATGATGTCGGGGTCATAGTTCGAAATAAAGCAAGATTGGTGGTACAAGGTTATAATCAACAAGAAGGAATAGATTATGACGAGACCTTTGCACCTGTGGCTCGTCTTGAAGCTATTAGACTTCTGATAGCATTCGCAGCTCATAAGAGAATGAAGCTCTTCCAAATGGATGTCAAGACAGCGTTCCTAAATGGGTACTTACAAGATGAAGTCTTCGTAGACAACCTCCTGGATTTATGGATAACAAATTTAAAGATCATGTCTTTAAATTAGACAAGGCCTTGTATGGATGGAAGCAAGCACCAAGGGCCTGGTATGACAGATTATCGAAATTTATACTCGACAACGGATTTAAGAGAGGATCCGTAGATAAAACATTATTCCTAAAAACTGAGGAATCTGATCTTTTGGTTGTTCAAGTCTACGTCGACGATATTATTTTTGGGTCAACTAACCGTAATCTATGCAAGTATTTTTCGGAGTTGATGACTTCTGAATTTGAGATGAGTATGATGGGATAATTGAAATTCTTCCTAGGTCTACAAATTCAACAAACTGAGGAAGGCATCAAGATTCATCAACAGAAATATATTAAGGAGTTAATTAGGAAGTTCGGAATGGAAAATTCCCATGCTATGTCTACTCCAATGGCCGCAGACAAGAAATTGACTTTAGATGAAGACGGTAAGTCTGTTGATGAAACAACTTACCGAGGAATGATTGGGTCATTGCTATATTTAACTGCAAGTAGACCGGATATCATGTTTAGTGTATGCGTTTGTGCGAGATATCAATCATCTCCCAAAGAATCGCATATGACGGCCTAAAAAGAATCTTACGATACCTTATTGAGACATCCAAACTATATCTATGGTATCCTATGGAATGCCATTTCGATCTTGTCGGATACTCAGATGCCGATTACGCAGGATGTTCCTTAGACAGGAAAAATACGTCAGGTGTTGCCACATTTGTTGGACATTGCATTATTACTTGGGGTTCAAAGAAGCAAAATTCAGTTGCCCTTTCAACAGCAGAAGCCGAATATATTGCAGCAGGACTGGTATGTACTCAATTATTATGGCTTAAGCAACAGTTATATGATTAGGGTGTTAATGTAGGTTGTATTCCTATTTTATGCAATAATACGAGTGCTATTATAATTTCCAAAAACCCCACGCAGCACTCGCGTAATAAGCACATTGAAATTAGACACCATTTTATACGTGACCATGTTGAAAAAGGGAATATAAAACTCGAATTTTGTAGTACTGATAAACAATGGGCAGACATTTTGACAAAACCTTTAGCTAGAGGACGTTTTGAGACTTTACGGTTGGAAATTGGTTTAATTGGTGGCACCTAAGCTTCTATAAATGTTTAATCTCTTAATGATTGATTAGTATAAGATAAGATTGTATGACTGTGTCCGTATATTCCGTTGCATGAATATTTTTGTTTTATAGAATTTATTTATCGTATATATTCTATCTGTATTTAAATCATTATGGTTCATACAAACTTATTCTCTTAACAAAATAAGATACACCAAATCTTTTATTCACCAATTTCTATCCAAATTATTTTCCATATTCCTTTTCTACCAAAACTTAATCCAAAATTATTTATTTCCAATGTCCTTATGCGACATATTTGCCACATATATCTATTCTTTGTGTTCCAAATCTATACATAAATCTTTTACCAAATTAGTTTCCTAATTTGTGTAAACATCTAACTCTAACCCTACCCTAGATTCCCACCTATATTTACCCCCTAAACCGTGTGCCTTGGTCAATATCCCACTTGCTTTTTGCTTTTAACTTTACCAAACTTATATTCCATCTCCATCATCATCATTCCTCTCTCAATCATGTCCCATCCACATGCAAATACTCGTTCCTCCACCCGAAACCAACACCAACCATGGCCATGCAATCAACCACAACCACCATCATCCCATCAACCCGTCTCCTCTACTTTCACTTCAACAACTCAACAACCCAACATCCATCATCACCTTCCTCCTTGTTTCACGGCCGGGATGAGTCGGTCTCCAAGGGAAAATGAAGACGGTTAAATAAGGGGAAGAATAAGGTTGTAGCAGACGATATTGGGGAAGATAGTGAACCTGAGGTTGTTATTCGGGATGGGATTTCGAGGACTCTGTTTCGAGAGCCTTCAAAGAGCGCAACCAAAACCGATTTAAACTGTGTTCGCATGACAAAGAACGAAAGCAACTTGGTTTCTCGTGTCTTACAATACTCTATTCATGGCAGAAGGTATTATCCCAAATCTTGGTTGTCTAATATTCCGTCCTTAAAATTCTTTGTGGATTTTCTTGATTTCCAAGGGTGTAATGATGTTAGTCGGTTCTCGGGTCCTACATACCCGATTGAAGTTGTTCAGTTCTTTGCTATGGTCAAAGCTAAAGGGGGATTGTTGCATGCGGTTGTTAATGGTGTCGACATCACCGTCACCATTGCCGATTTTTGCTCTGCTTTCAAGGTTCCTCATGATGGAACCAAGATCAACCCGAGTCAAGAATGGTCTAATGTGGGTGATGACCAACAGTTGATAATTAAGAAGTATTTTGATGAGCTTGCTTCCGAAAATAGCAACATCTTGGTTCGTCCTCTCACCCCGAAACTCAAGTTCTTTTTGAACTTTTTATGGAACACAATTGTTCCAAGAAGGGGAGGACGTGACAAGGTGTCTAGCTACGAAGCTGTTATTTTGTATTTGTGGTTCGAAGGTCGAAAAGTGAGTTTGGCTAGTCTTGTATTTAATCGGATTGTTCAAACTAGCATTACCGTAATTAAAGAGAAGTATTGTACTACTCTTGATCTTCCTTACGGTATGTGGATTTCGAGATTATTGGAAATTAAGCGGGTTGTGAGTCGGGAGAGCTATGGTGTAAGTACTAAGGACGGTATGTTTGACTGGGTTATGAAGTTGATGGGGCTAGGTTTTGAAGGACCCGAGTTGGTATTTTCTAAGGGTAATGATAAGGGTGTCAATGAGGTTGGGATGACGGCTATGGAAGCAAAATTGGATGCGTTTATGGGGTCCATTATTATTTATGGCCAAGTTAGAGGATCAAACCACGGTTTTGGCTACGGTTGTGTCTAGGGTTGGGCAGCCGGGGTCCTCTGTTGGAGGTGTGAATGATGCTCGGGTTTGTGCTTGGATGGAGGACATCAACACAAGGCTTGAGGGTTTAGAAAGGGGATTAGTGACTATCCGTGAGGAAGTCTTTCACCATGGTGATCGTCTTTCTTTTCATACTAGTCAAGGAGGTGCTTTGGTGAAAAACGGGAAGGTTATGAAGGCGGATCAAGCATTGACTTTGGCGGCAACAAAGGCCTTGTCTTTGAAGGTTCTCAACTTTGAGACAAGCCTCACCGCTCAAGCTAATCATGTTCAGAGTTGTTTTGATCGTCTAGATTCGTTAGAATTCCGTACTCGTCCTGGCTATATCAATCTTCACAACATCCGCCACCCTTAATTCTATCCTGCCCCTCCCCTGTTTTCGTCCTTCCCTGTTTACATTGCTTTCTTTTGGTGTATTTTGCCTTCATAAACTAGCTTGTTATTCGGCCCATTTTGGCATACTACTTGTTATTCGGCCCGGTAGCTCTAAACATGTTATTTTCATTCGGCCTATTTGGCTTTCAAACATGTTCGTTTGGTTTGTACGATACAATAATTTCGTAAGTGCTTATGGTTGTTTACGGTTTATTTGTTTTTATTACTCGTCTTTATATCTTGCCTCGTCGTATATTATTCTAGTCATTTTATGTTTGTTCTTATTATTTCGATGATGTCAAGAGGGGGAAAGAACGACCATGGTAAGCATTTGCCTAAGCTTGCTCCTTGTCAAGACTTATTGTCTCTTGAAGTCCTTAAAGTTTTGGTCTTGAACATAATTGTTGTGATCTTGCGTTGCTCTTTATCTATAAAGATGATGGTATTATATTGAGGGGGAACTATATACTTAGTCACAATTTTAGGAGACTTGCCATCATCAAAAAGGGGGAATTTGTTGGACCATATAGATATATATGTTTATGTTTTGATGATGTCAATAGTGCTTTATATTCTATATACTCGTTGTGTGTAATTGTTTGTTTAGTCCTTTTTGATTAGACTTACTAATAGCAAGCATTAAAGAATTGTGATGGAAGTATACAAGAAAATATTATGTGATCAAGCCCTCAATCAAGGATCAAGATATTACAAGCTATTAAAGAATTACTCAAGCATTCATGAGAAGATGAAGCTCATTTAAAGATTAATCAAGCTTGAATAATGAAGAAGCTTACCTTTGAAGATCTCCTAAGAAAATTAGAATAGTGTAGGTGGTTATCTCGTAATGGTAACGTAAGAATGCACTTCTTAGATTGGTAAGGTTATAGCCTCACAGCTATAACATTACTTATATAAGAGCTCAATGTTATAGCTCTTTTACTATAACATTGAGACGTGAAGTTTATATTATGCACGACAAAAATTGTTTTTAGAAAACTGTTTTTGTTCTTTTAAATGTTTTTAGTAGAAGTATTTATTTTACAAGAAGCTTATATTCATATTGAGTGTGGTTTTATGTTAAGCTTATAATTAGTGATTATGTTGATTCAACTTATGAGTTGAGTCAGATTACTAATTAGGGTTTCTAATACTACACACTCTTAAACCCTAAATCTAACCTAATGTCAAGCTAGGGTTTTCACGAAAAACGAGGCCTATGAGCCGTGTGGATCTCGTGTAAACCTAATAATATAAGTTAAGTATTGTTAAGATTTTATTCTCTAGAATTATCTTAACATATCTTTTATATTTAGCATGATATGGTTATATATGAGAAGATATTTTTGTTATGGAAAAATCTTATCATATCTTAAGATTTAAGGAAAAGATAATAGAAGAATAATTAATAAAGTTATCTTTTAGTTATTCTTTATCATTTCCTAAGATTTTAAGGAAAGAAATAATAAGATATGATTTGTTTACATATCTTATATTTCGGCCATCTAGGGTTTTGATGAAACCGTGTGCATTGCTTTCTCTTGTTCTATAAATACTCTACACTTTGATACATTTGAAAGTAAGATCTTTGAGCATAACTTTAATTTATTTTCAAAAAGCAAAAACCGTGTTTTAAAGCAAAAACCGTTTTGTTATTTTTCGAAAAAGGTCGTGTGATTTATAAACTTGTGTATTCGTTCTTTCGTTATCGTTATAAGATAATAGTGCTTAATTGAATTCTTACTCGTTCATTAACGTGAACTTTTAGTAGAATCATTAGTGCTTTCTTATTAGCGTAAGTTAGTCACTCGAGTATTTAACGATACTCACTTGAGTTACAACTAGGGTTGGGTTAGTAAATTTATAATCCGTAGAAAGGTACTAAATTTATTAATCGAGAATAGTGGACGTAGGTTTCGATTTGTGAAACTGAATCACTTAAAAAATCGTGTGTGTCTCTCTCTTCTCTTTCGTTTGTTTCGCTTTATTTACGCTTTGTTTTAATTCGTTAATTAGTTGATTAGTTAAAGTTTAATCAATAAACTTTAAATAATTAATTATATACTTACAATCGAAAAAGTGGGCTAAGTTTTTTAATCCTAAACTAACACCCCCCCCCCCCCCCTGAGTATTTCGGCTATTGATACTCTTCAATTGGTATCAGAGCCTCGTGCTCTTGATTGCCTAACCGTAAAGAGGCTGATTTGTCTATCATTATTTATCTTATCGTTTTATATTCCGCTGTCTATCACGTGATAAATGGATTCCAAATACCTCAAGTGTCCCATCTTTGATGGATCTGAATTATGGTTTATGGAAAAACATGATGACTTACTATGTGAAGGGTCATGATTGTGAGTGTTGGAGGATTATCCAAAACGGACCGCATAAAATTTTGGTTGCATCCACTGAAGGCACTACCTACGAGAAAAAGGAAGAGGATTATATCGAGGCTGACTACAAGAAGGCCGAAAAGAATTCTAAAGCAATAAGCCTATTAGAAGGAATTAGAATCAGACAATTCGGATAACTTTCGAGTCTTGACAGTCTTAACTTTCGAGTCTTGACAGCAATAACACTACATGTCATTTGAATCAGGTCTACTAACACAGATCGTCCCAAAATAACTTGTTGATTGTTGAAAGGAATTAGAAGGAAGCGGAGAGAATAAGAAATGGAGAGGAACTAAATATGAACATAGGGCATTGATCCATTATCGAGATTATGGAGAAAGACTAAAGCTACGAAGGAAAAAGATTTGGATTTACAGAACCTTCAGTTAGAAAGAAGATATTGAAAACAGAAAACATGTTACAAGGTTGGAGACTATCCAGTCACCATTTGTTTTTATATATATATATAGAGATTGGATTTGGTGATTTTGGTTCTTATGGTGAGTTGGGGAAATCTCAACCATTAGATTAAATTAGAGATGAGTGGCCAAGATTAATCTTAGTTGTCATATAAAAGCATTGTTATTTAGTTTATTTTCTCTTTTTTCTAGTGCTACTTTTTTTTTTACTTTAATTTTTTTATCACTTTTTTTTTTTTACTCGTGTTATTATGCTTTTTTTTTACAACTTTGTTTTTTTTTTCTCTTATGTTTTTCTCTAATTTTCTCATTATGTTACCTTTTTTTTCTTTTTTTTTGTACCAAAATTTTTTTTGCTTGAATTTTTTTTCACTCTTATTTTTTTTACCTCGTGTTATTATGCTGTTATTGTGCTTTTTTTTAACTTGATTTTTTAACGACTTTGATTTTTTTTTTTCTCTTTTTTTTTACCACATGTTATTATTGTCTTTGTCATTATTGTTATTCATTTGTTATTGTGATGTTATTCTCATTGTTACTTTGATTTTTTTACGACTTTGATTTTTTTTTCCTTTTTTACCACTTTGTTATTGTCTTTGTTATTCTCCGTTATTATTCGTTATTGTGATGTTATTTCGGTGTCACTTTGATTTTTTTTACGACTTTGATTTTTTTTCTCTTTTTTTACCACATGTTATTGTGTTGTTATTGTTATTCCATTTGTTATTGTGACGTTATTCTCGTTGTTACTTTGATTTTTTTACGACTTTGATTTTTTTCCTTTTTTTACCACGTGTTATTGTCTTTGTTATTCTATTGTTATTCCGTTGTTATTCTATTGTTATTATTTGTTATTGTGATGTTATTTCGGTGTCACTTTGATTTTTTTACTACTTTGATTTTTTTAATCTTTTTTTACCATGTGTTATTGTGTTTGTTATTCGGTGGTATTGTTATTCGGGTGTTATTGTGATGTTATTAGGTGTCGCTTTGGTTTTTTTTACTACTTGATTTTTTTTTTTTTTTTTTTTTTTTCCGTGTTATTGTCTTTGTTATTGTAGTGTTATTCTGGTGTTATTGTACTATTATTCTAGTGTTATTGTAGTGTTATTGTTGTGTCATTGTCATTATTATTCCAGTGTTATTATTTGTGTTATTATCTCATGATATTGTGTAGAGAATTATTGACTTTTGACACCCGTGCTTGTAACCGTGACAAACCACTTGCTCCTCGCACCAATCCGTTTCGGAACCACCACCACAACCTCGCTCATCTCCCTGCATCACCTCCGCCCAACCGCTTCCTCAACCGAGGACATGATCAAACCTTACATCTTAACGCAAGCGCAACCGTGACTGCCATGACTTGTCTAGTTCCGTTGCGGTGCCGAAATCCAACAAATAAGCACACACCAGCCACCTTGACGAAAAATATGAGGTTATGAGTAACTCTCCTTAAACAATATTAGCACAAGAGCTATAACATGAATGTGGCAGATTGGACACACAGGCAAGTCAAATTTAGCGCTTTGGCTCTTTTCAACTCCTCCTATTCAAAATCAAGGAAAGTTGCCCCATATTAAATAGCAAGGCCGGTCAACATGAAAGCGAACATACTCATTTAGTAGGACATCAATGTTGAACTCAAGTCCCCCAAGTCTCATGAAGCTAGCAACATTAGGCACCGCCATGGAATTAAATATCGCTTTTAGTCGTGATTATGCAGCTCTGTATGGTAAGCGACCTTAAGTTTTGGATTTTTGTATGGTAAGCGCATCTTACCAAGCGATAACAGAAAGTTTGATGAATAATATGATTCCTTAATTTCCGAATCAACTAGAACACATGGTAAAGCAGTGAAATTAAATACGCCGTATGATGAAACTACCAAAGACATAATTATATCTTCGACAAATAAGACTTGTTTCAGACTTTCCATTCAGTCGACATTCGACAATTATCTTCCATTAATAATTTTCTACTCAGTGAACTTTTTGGATATCGAAGGATTCTTCATACCGGAGTCGTACTCGCCCTTTAATCCCGGATGGTGGGGCACCTCTTTTCCTAGGAGCCCCTTGCCTGTTTTGATACCAAATACAAGTGAGACACTTATAACGGTGCGAAAAAGATGTCGCAATGTCCAGCTATGAAAAGAGACAGAGAGAAAAAAGATAAGGAGCTAACCTCTTCCTGTGCATTTCCTTGACAATCTCAGACAAAGATGAAGCCTTTTCTAGTTGTCCAGATTCCAACTTATCAAATACTTCAATGAGACCCTTCCTGCAGAAAACAAGTTCCTGAGAGTTGGCTTTACGAAGAAAATTAAACAAATGCATCACATTGACAGCAGAATAAACCAGTCACAAAACCACCGTTAAAGCCGCCAACAGCAGGAGTTCACCACCGAAATTGGTGAAATTGAGATGATAACAATTGTACGACACCAAAATCAAGCGCGAAAATAGTGAAATTGAGACAAAATCGATGTTATGGTAATTCTTTTACGGAAATTTCTAGGTTTTAATCGTAGTGATTTTGGGGTTTTTTTTTTAAGTTTAGAGGGAGGTTAAGTTCAGATGCTGTGTCGGTGGGGTTGCTGTGTCGTTCGTTGTTTTTTTTTATTAGATTCAATCTAGTCTATCTATTTCCTCTTATCATAAGAATCAAACTCACAACTCACCATAAGAACCAAACTCACGAGATCCCGATATATATATATATATATATATATATATATATATATATATATATATATATATATATATATATATATATATATATATAGGCAAGATCCGGTGAGTCCACCTATATATTTGAGTCCATGAGTCCATAAAACAATATCACGCACTATACAAAACAATATCATGAATTTTTTTTTCAAATTTTTTTTCGAAATTTTTTTTTTTCAAATTTTTTTTTTCGATTTTTTTTTTCGGAAAATTTTTTTTTTCAAATTTTTTTATTCGAAAAAGTTTTTTTTTTTTTTTTTTTTTTTTTTTTTTTTTTAATTAAAGCTATGATATTGTTTAGTATAACGTGTGATATTGTATTACAAAACAATATCACGATTTTTTTTTCAAAAAAGGTTTTTTTTTTTTTATGTAAGCTGTGATATTGTTTAGTGTAACGTGTGATATTGTATTACAAAACAATATCACGACTTTTTTTTGGAATTTTTTTTTCAAATTTTTTTTTCGATTTTTTTTTTTTTTTTTTGAATATAAGCTGTGATATTGTTTAATATAAAGTGTGATATTGTATCATGGACTCACGGACTCAAAAAGATAGGGTGGACTCATGTGATCCTAATTCTATATATATATATATATATATAGATTTAGGATCCGGTGAGAACGATTACTCGGTGAGAACGGTGAGAACGAACTAATTGTGCCAACTTAATTAACACGCACTTGTTGTACTGCCCCATAATCAAAACCCAAAACTTATACTCTCCCGTCATTCTCACCCTTTATAATTTTCCACTCCCTCATCCTGATTAATGACAACCACCACCACTGATCTCACCTTAGGCCACCCAACAACCACTGAGGTCGCGCTCGTGCGCCCTTCCACGGCAACGTTGGTGACCTCGTGCAGCCTCTTTTGATCTAGACTTGCCGGGTATTTCATGAGGACGGCCCAGGCCACCATATCACCAACCCGAGGCCAACTCAAAAACCACCGTACCGGCGACGGTGATACACTTCTGTCGATAATATAGATTATGCCGATGAACCACAGGCTACTTTAAGACTCCCCGTCGACGGTTTCTCTCGCCAATAATCTAGATGACGGCAACCACTGGCGTCTGAATTGGTGAACAACAGTCAACAATTCGCCGGCGACACCTACCTCACCTCTTACCCTTTGTTGATTTCCCTCTATTTCAATGCATCTACACTATTTTTTTATGTATCTAACCATTATTTTAATGTATCCAACATAGATACGCAAAATTAATTACTAGGTACATAAAAAGTGGTTTGAGATACATCAATATAGAACCCAGATACATTAATTTTGTGTAGAACAAATTGATTTTTTACTAATGCCAACGAACATAAATGAATCGACCACTGTAGCATAAATTGATTTTTTGAGGTGTTCCTGGCAATGACACCATAAATCAACATATGAAAGTTTCCATGAGTAAGATTAAGAGACAGGGACAAGAGTGAGCGGCACTGGTGATGGTGGTCGTGTTGTCGTTGGCGTCGAACATCGATGAAAGTCGCAAAGGTGGTGATGAGCAACGCAACTTCGGGCTAGAAGATGGTACGGTCATAGTTGGTGATGCCACCGTGAACCTGAAGAAACTGCCGATTTCTTCGACTACCACGTTAGCGTCGACATCGAAAGGGAATTGATTATCGGAATCGATTGATTTTTAGGAATTGGGGTGTGATTGAGTTAATTACTTTGGTTACATAATTAATAATGTCGCATAACATATGTTATGGGGATGGGTTTGTTGAATTGTTGTTTATGATTTGGGATTTTTTTTTCCAGAAAAAGATGATCAAGACTTAAAAGGAGTAGTGATGGTCAGGACTTAAGGAGTAGTGAAGAGAGTTAAGCCGTGTTTGTTTATTAATAAGGGGGCTGATTTATATCGACGACGTTTTAGTAAATATCGACGACGTTTTTCATAAAAAAGACGATGACTGCCCTTTTGACCTTCTCTCTCTAAAAAAATTTCTCTCAAACTCAACTAAATTAAAAACAAAAAACAACAACAACAATTAACAATATGTCAGCCTAATTAGTTCATGACATTAATTTTGTAAATAACATATTGTTAATTGTTTGCGTAAATCTGAAATTTTTACCCCCAAGATTGAACCATGGACCAAACGTTGGAAATCAACATTTGCCGTGGTCCAAACGTGGGAAACCAAGGTTGGCCGTGGTCCAAACGTTGGAATCCCACGTTTGGCCACGGATTTTTTTTTTTTTTTTTTAAAAAAAAAAAAAAAAAAAAAAATTTTAAAAAAAAAAAAAATTCTCCGTGGCCAAACAACCAATTCCCACGTTCAGCCACGGATGAACGTTGCATTCCAACGTTATACCCACGGCCAACAACCATTTCCAACGTTTGGCCGCGGTTTCGCCCTAAAAACCGTACAAATTCACTCCCAATTCAATTAACAACAACAAATTTCGACTCAAAAATCAATCCCAATCAACTATATTTCGCAAACAACATATAACAATACCAAAATTTACATAATAACAACTAATTAACATGAATTTTAATCGAAAAACTAACAAATTCTACACTTACTTGGTTTCAATTTCTAAACTAATTTAACAAAAAAAAAAAAAAACCACACTTACTTGGCAACGTGGGAGGCAGCAGTGTGGTGGCGGTGGAGGCGGCAAGGTCGGCGTGGTGGTGGCAGCAGTGTGGTGGCGGTGGTTGTGGTGGCGGTGTGGTTGTGGTGGCAGTGTGGTGGTGGTGTTGAGTGTTGGTGGAAGTTGGAGGTTGAGTAGAGAGAATAGAGAGAATAGGGAGAATGGCTAGTGAGAGATGAGGGGCAGTGAGCGTCTTTTTTATGAAAAACGCCGTCGACGTTTACTAAAACGTCGTCGATATTAACGAATCCGGATTAATAATTGGGTTAGGTAGTTCGTTCTCACCGTTCTCACTGAATGATCGTTCTCATCGGATCCCACCTCTATATATATATATATATATATATATATATATATATATTATACTGCATTCAAGCTCTTGTTCAAGAAAATAAAGAAGAGAAATTAAAGTTATCGGCAGAAATTAACACAAATTTATTTAAAAATTTGGTGAACAGCTACAAATTTGGTGTTGGGAGACAGCAGGCTGTTTCTCCTTCACAACTCAAGTTAAGAGACGGAGAATTCGGGAGGAAGAAGAGGAAAAAAATAATCTGTATGGTAAGGACCTCGGCCTAGACGGGAACCGGTTCGGCCTCGTCAAGAGCTAGAACTCCAGGAAGCTCTTTGCCTTCTAGCAACTCCAAACTAGCACCACCTCCAGTTGATATGTGGCTCATTGCCTCCGCCACTCCTACTTTCTCTACTGCTGCCACTGAGTCACCACCCCCGATAATTGTGGTAACTCCTTTCTTGCTAAGCTCTTCAAGCTTCTTAGCAATGGCCTGCACAAGGTAAGGGCATAAGAAGATAAATGGTTTTATTTTTATTGATGACAGACGAACCCTAGCAACTACATTTAGTAAGCTATATTTTTCAAGTGATTTTTAGCGTCGTAATCCTAAAGTCTTTCGTCCCATTTATATAGTCTCTCTTTGACCGCTAATATCTCACAAGATACAATTAGTTAACTTTTTTAAAAGTAAACAAAATGCTAACAATTGTATTGATAGTGTGTTAAAAATGCAAAAACACTATTTCGTCATAGCCTTTTATAAAAATTACGTCAGAACATTACATCAATCAAGTGCTACTTCACACGAGTTCACAGTATAGGGACAGACATTATATAACCAAAGTGCATATAATGTGAAGCACTTTCGCTTACCTCTGTTCCAGCAGCAAACTTCTCAAATTCAAATACTCCCATGGGACCATTCCAGATAACAGTCTGAGTAGTGTCCAAAGCATCGCTGAAATTCTTAATAGAATCAGGTCCAATATCTAATCCCATCCAGCCATCTGGGATTTCGGATGAAGGAACTATCTGCAATATGCCATACAATAAATGTAACTAAAATCCTTCTTCCATCATTTCAAACAACAAAAATAGAATGTTAGTTCTCTATGCTCAAAATTGAAATAATTATCAAGTCGGTTTGCCTTACAACTATTATTAAAAGATGATTTCATGTACACTTTTTTTGATTCTCGATTGGAGCATCTTCGGTTCTTCACTGAATCGCTAAGCAAAGACGATCATGAAACGCTGACTAACTGAGCAAACATGAACTTCAATCACTGAGTGGATTTTCGCATATAATTTGAGGATTTTTTAAGCAATTGGTTCGCTTAATCATTCGCAAAGAATACTTTTGATAGTTGTGCGACTCAGCAAAGTTGTTCTAAAAGAATCAACCGAATCCTCAGTGGACCCATTTTTTCTAAATAATTTCTAGCCCCAAACACATTTTGTTAATTACTACTCTATACTTTTCAAGATTAACATTTCAAAAAAAAAAACGATAACAAAGACAGCAGAAAGCCAAGCAAGTTTACCTTGCTGTTTGCATCAGGAGCAAACTTGTCAGCAATTACTACATCAGAAGGTAACAAAAGAGAGACCCCTTTTGCCTTGGCCTTGGCAAGGAGAGTTGTTGCAAGATCCAGTTTGTCCTCTTCCACAAGGGATGATCCAACCGAAAGACCTTGAGCTTTGTAGAATGTGAAGATCATTCCTCCTCCAAGAAGTAGAATATCACATTTCTCTAGGAGTGACTCGATAACACCAATTTTAGAGGACACCTTTGAACCCCCAACAATAGCTGCAAATGGTCTCTTGGGAGTTGAGACTGCTCCTACAAGGTAATCCAGTTCCTGCTCAAAGCAACGGTTTTGATTAAATGATCATGAAATAATACAGTAAGACCAACTTAAAAATCATCATTTAATGTTATGAGCCACAGAAAATAGGGTAACTGTTTGGCATGTGTTGACGATGCTGTACATCCAGGAGTAAAATTGATCAAGTATAATTACATGATACTCCATATTAACAAATGATGGGCACAGGCAAAGCTATTATTACTTCAAATCTCAATCTGAAGTCAAACAGGTTCAACGAAACATATATGCGGAATAATTTATAATAAAAATGGAAACCAGATTTTGTTTTTGAAGATTTATCAAGCGAAAAGTTAGAACTCACAATGTTGCTAAGAATCATATGAAAAAGAGAAGATGAACTTGTGTGAAAGATACCACACACCAGCTAATACAATTGGCAAGGTCATAGAGGAGCGGGTGGTATTTATGACCTTTAAACCGTCTGCAGCAAAACTGCCACTGTGGCTCACTTCTCACCATAAAAATCTAGTGTGCATCTCTGGATAAATACACTAACTTGTTCACATGCACAATTCAACCACAGTCAAGTATGATAGAGAAATATCAAAGGTTTTCTTCCCAAAACAATTTTCTGAATGCAGCAACTGTGCAGAACAGGAAAAGAAATACTGCCTACCTTCTGCAAAAGGAACCCAGCAACTGATGGCCTCAAAAACTTGGTAACTCCTTCAGTTGATGCATGTGCTCTGTGAGCAGTACCAAAGGCATCATTCACAAATAGATCGGCCAAGGAGGCAAGCTTCTTTGCAAACTCGGGTTCATTCTTTTCTTCTTCCTTGTAGAATCTGACATTCTCCAGGAGCAAAACACCCCCTTCAGGAAGTTCAGCCACCAATTTCTCAACCTCGGGACCAATGCAATCATCAGCCTTGACAACCTGATAAATTGTAGGCACTATTAGAAAATATATCCTACAATGGAAGAGCATGACCAAAACATGGAAAATGATTTTTAAAAAAAATGGTCTTGCAAACGCAGCTCTTCATATCTTACCATCAGAAGCATTAAGCTCCCTCCATTCACTCACTAGAATTCATTACAATTACTTTACGATCAAAATTATGTGATAGAATATTGGGGGAGTGTTTTTGTGGGATACTCTATATTTCTTTCTCAAAATGGACATGTAATGAATTGATTTGTATGTCCGAACTCCAAAACAAAAAAATTCAGTAACAAATATGAATGTGAAGTTAAAGCAAAAGATGTACCTGGATGCCGAGGAGTTCAGAAAGCCTAGGAACCAGAGGCCCCAAGCTGTATTTTGGAGTGACGCCTTTAGGCCGCCCCTAAATAAAGAAGGTAAAAACAAAAATCAGAAATTTAATGCCTCACAATGAAGCAGGTCACAAAAGAGGAATGTAGTGTAGGATATGAGATCAAATGCTCAACTTATCGAATACCCCACTGAAATACCCTAAAGAAGCTTTTTGAAGATAATCACTGCATTATAGTATATTGGGAAATTGGGAGGAAAGGGGGGGTCGGATGTAAGCAGCTTAAAAGAAAGAGTTTGAGAGAGTGGGGTACCAAATGGCTGGAGAGAATGACTTTAGCGCCATTATTGATCAAATACTTAATAGTAGGAACAGCAGCACGAATCCTAGTATCATCAGTGATATTCTGAGAGTCATCAAGAGGGACATTCAAATCAGCTCTAACAAAAACCTTTTTACCCTTCAAGTCTTCCGAGGTCAAGTCACCCACACTCTTTTTCGCCATCGAAACAATCCCTCTTACACTCCCCGTCTTGCTCCTATGTAAAGATGGGATCTTTGATAAGAGGACATGGTTTGTGAATGTGGGGTCTGCTGCGGCGGCGAACCCAAGACGGCGGACCGAGGGTCGGAGGGTGGATGATAGTCTGACTGAGCTGCTGCTGCTGCTGCTGCGGACTCCGGATGAGGTTGAGGGTGTTGATTGAAGGAGGGAGAATGATGATGATTGTGTTATTGTTGAGGATGCCATTTTCGTTTTGATTTTGGTTGGACAATAACAATGAGAGTAGTGGTGATGGTGAGTCTGAGGGACTAATAATGATAATGTGTGGATGTTTGAGGAATTGGATTGGGGATGATGTGGGGATTTCTTATCGATGCCCTGAGGTTCAAGATGTTTGATGATTTTTATTGTCTTTATTCTAGCCACTACTCTGTTTTTACCAACCGCTTTGTTTTGTTTTTGTGACAATAGATTCATCATCATCGATCATCAAACTACCTAATTACCTATAGGCTACACCTAAATCCTAATGACCTAGAGAAAGCAAAACTGATCCGATCTGACGATACCCGACCCATTAGAACACGGAAATTGGGTGAATTGAAACTGATCCGACCCGATGTTATCCCGATAACCGATTGCAACCTTATTTTTTCCAACCCAACCCCAACCTGAACTGACCCAACCCCGTGACCCGATTTAGATTCAACCCGATGAATGACCCGATTGTGAACTAGTTTAATAATGGTGTAAATAAGATTAAATTGAAATTTTTTTAAATTATTTTCACTTAAATCTACAATTAATACACCTACACATTGTTTGAATATAAAATTACCCATCAAAAACTAAATGCAGATGATAAAATATATGCTGATGACCGACCCGACTTACCACCCGCTGATGACCGACCCGAAGTTAACCCAATGTGAGTTGTAACCGACCCAAACCCGTCACTGGCCCGACACAACCCGAATCCGATATGACCCGACTTGCTTTAACCAAGACACGTAACCGACCCGATTGCCACCTATACTTATACATAGCAAACCAGTTCTTTGGGCCGGGTAAATTTGGACCGTGTCATTTTCGGGGCAGTTATAATCAAGTTATGTTGATAATTAGAGTGAACCAATAAACATTCGGATCGGCTTCGGGTCTATTCGGGTTCGAGTCAAACTCGGGTATCGAGTCGGATTATTCCGGTCGGGTTTGTTAGGTCTACCTACACTATAACACTCGCGAATTTCCGTTTCAGAATTTATTATTTAATTACCTAATTTATTATTTAATTATTTATTTTAACATTAGTTTTATAAAAATAACATTTTTATGGTTGTTGGGCCAAGTTTGGCCACTTTGACCCCTTTTAAGGTTTCACTAGTATGAATAAAACCCTAGTACATCTACTTCTACCTCCACATTTTTCTGAAATTTCCACATCTCCTAGCACCTTTAATCCTCTTCTCCTTCAAAAGCTTAAAACTTACACAAGTTCCTCATTCCTCCACCAAATCGCTTCATTCTCGCGCCAATCTTTACCTTTTTTCGTCCTCCATCTTTCTATGTGAAAGTTATAGTGTTCCGAGGTTGAACTTGGTCGGGATCTTGTTTATTGAAGTGCGAAAAAAGGTAACGGTGATGGATTACTCGATATTACATATGTTTGAAATATTTTTGTGTTTAGATTAGTGTTTCACATGAAAAAGATTGGTTCTTTATGTGTGTTCTCTCTTAGAATTTCTTGTTTATGTTGGTTAATAATATGTGAGTCATGTATGATGAGATTTGTTGGATTAATATTGTTAATGATGAAGTTTCTTGCATTGTTATTGTGAAACATGTCTTAAATGCTGTAAAGTTTGAGCTTCAACTCGTTGTGGTTAGCATTTCTTTTAAGGTTGTTTTTCTCTTCAAGTGATTATCTACTTGGTTAAGTTAAGTGTTTTTATAGGTTGTTTTGTATGATTTGTTTCCTATGCTTCTTAATCTTGGTTCTAATGCTTATGTATGGTACATTAACACTTGTTTGTCACTAGAACACATTGTTTATGTTCCATTCACATGTTTAATGACGGTATTTTGATATTTTACCCATGTGTACCATATTTGACCCATTCACATGTTAATTGACGTCTTTGTATGTTTGACCCGAGTATGTCATAGTTATAGTGATTGGTACCACGTATGCATAATAGCACCATGGGTAAGTCCTATGTGAGTCACTTATATGCTTGTTAACGGTTTGGTTGTTTGGCTCAAATGTGGCACGTTTACCAAGAACGGCCTTTAAACGTATATTGTTTTCATATGGTAGTGTCATTGTACTTAGCATGCTATTTTGACTTTTGTTTACGCAACTTCTGTTGCCATTCTGCCGGATTTGGTAAGCTCATTCTCTTTCCGCCCTTTCGTGCTGTTCTGCCGAATTCGGGGTACTCGATTTTCGTTCTGTTGCATCGAGTCTTGGATGCGAAACGTTTATCCCATGTCGAATCGGGAAATATTTATTCGGAGAGTCTAGCAAGGTTTAGACTAGGACCGTATTATTATCCCAGGAGTTTGGTACAACTCTTGCGTAGTTGATCTTTGCATATGTCATATACCGTGAGACTTATGTCTTGGATTATTTGGATGGTAAGAGTCTTTTGGTCTTATTGAGCACTAGGGGGTGAGATGTAAGTCACCTTGTATCGATATGATCGGCAGGATTAATGTTCCCATTCGTACTTAGGGTGAGATGCAAGCCATAGGTATGCATGTTACATTAGTAGTCACGTCTCGTAAATTGTATGTTAAAATGTTTTCAAAGGAAATGGCTACGGTTTTCACTCATATGTATTATATTTTTGACCTCTCATTATCCATGTTACATGAAGCTTCTATTGGCTTATGGTTGCGATCTGTCTAATTTATATATGATTTTACTCCCTATTTTAGCTCGGTTTTATTTGATTATTACACTTTTATACAGTGGCGAATCCAGGATTTCTAAAATGGAGGTGTTATTTAATAAAATTTATACAATAAAAGTAACAACAAAAAATCATTACTTGAATACCTCACAATTCAATTTACGTTAAGGTCGAGGGGGCAATAAAATACGATGAGTTTTCTTAAAAACTATCTACTTATCTAGTATGTCATTAGTTTCAACATTGGTATGAGTTTATAACCATTATAGTGACTTGAGTGACTTTTTACTAAACAATACACACAAACAAGTACACAATCACTCAACATAATATAAAAAAATTAAAAATTATTACTTTTCACACCTTCAAGGCTTCAATCCGATAAGCTTTAGTATATCGGTAATTATAGTATGAGACGGTCTCGGCCTCTCGTATGGTAAGATGGCCCATTTTTATAAAAATTACTCTTTTCATTGATAGTCCATTTTGTAAATACATGGCATTTGGACTTTCATTAGTTCAGACCAAACCAATAGAGGCCCAATACAAATTTGGACCATATAAACACTCTTTTTTTAGACAAAGCCCTAAGATAGGACAACAAAACAAGGAAATCAACATAATCAGGCAAATCTAATCACTACTCATCTTCTCCAATCACTCCCTGTAAATTACTTTCATTTTTTTTCTTAAAATTAATGGGGGTGAGGGTTCACCCCCATCACCCCCTGTAAATCCGCCCCTGCTTTTATAAGTGTATTTGTGAGCTAATTCCGTGTTCTAGGTGTCTTTGCTTTTATTCATTGCATTTTGTAGGAAATGAAGCATTCGGTAGCTTTTTCCATCAAATTAGAAAGCACTAAAGTTCACGAGGCTAAAAGAAACAAGACTTGACCATGGAGGGGCGTTTTGGGAAAATTCGAGCATAGAAATCCCGAGCATGAAGAAACTAACTTGGGTTGATGCACAAGTAAAGAAATAAAAATGAAGCCCAAATGAAGTCTAAATAATCAAGTGAAGTTACAAGCGCAGGATTCCTAATTGTGCAATAAGTCGAAAGAATTAAGGAGCATTAAGACGGAGCCTTGAATTCCATTTACCAATTAATCAAGAATTAAAGACAATAATTCGGATTACTGCGTCCCAGATCGGGGTCACCTGCATTTAAGTTGTTTACGTTTCACCCCCTTAAGTCCTATATAAGGGATGTCTAATCTGTCATTAGGGGATACTTTCATACACTTAAGCACACAATAACTCTAGTTTTCAGAATAGTTTACATTTCCTTGAAGCATTTCCTTATTGTTATAAACAATTTACTTTAACATTTCAAGTTATAATTCAAGCTTTCCATTCAAGTTATTTGGGTTTTAGTTTGTGTTCTTCATTATTCAAGTTCTATTTCCTTTGTTACGATAATTTCATTCCTAGCATTACTTCGTTAATTCACTCGTCATTTTCATTGTTATATTGTTTTCATTATCGTCATTGGCATTTTTCATATTGTTATTAGTCCATTACATTTTATTATTAAGTTATTGTCATCATAGTTTATTCATAGCATTTTCATATATATATTTCATCATAGTTATTTTGCCAATTACATACTACTACCATTCCCTAGTTATTCTATTAAGCATTGTTTCTAATATTTATATTTTTATCATCATTTAGCATTATTCTAATTCTTAAATATTCATTTAGTTATAATTCTATTATCATCATGTTTATCATATCATATGTTATTAGTTTAGTTTTTAATATGAGTGAGTAGTTCATTATTTTGTCTAGGGATTAGGGAAGCCATCCATAAATAATATTTCTAATTGTTGAATTAGGATGCTATAATTTTGTTTAATAGTTTTCACATGCTTGTTTTATTTTCTAGTCTTTGATAATTGATTACTATCTTAGATTAAATTTGTTAATTCACTTTTAAAAGTCGAGAGGCACGAAATTGAATTAGACTAAGCATGTTTTAGTAGACCGATCTAGTAATAGCGAGAGCTCGCTAGAACCTGTTCTATGGTTGACAATAAGGCCAAGAGGTGGTTGTCAATAGACCTAAACAATTAACGTTATTATCAATTCCTAGTTTAACATGAGCATTTACATAATTGCATGTGTAACCCGACTCCTCTATATTCTTTTATCATTATTAATTCTACATCATTTTATTATAAGTTTACCAATCAAACCAAACAAACAATCGTAACCGACCTTGATAGAATTCTATTCATAGCATTTCACTACGCAAATCCCGTCTCCTTGTGTTCGACCCCTACTTTACTACATTCATTTGTTAGCCAAGTCTAGGGTGTTTTTGTTAGGTGTGCGATAGCCTATCAAAATTTGGCGCCATTTCCGGGGAGCACGGTTTTGTTGCATTTTGAATTGTTGATTTCTATCTTGTTTTCTTTTGTCTTAAGGAACACTTGTTCCTTGAGACCATTACTCACAAGTTTCTCGAAGTTGTTGTCTTATGCCCAAGTCCTCTCGCATCGGAGAATTGCTTCCTTTTGATCCGGAGCCCGAGAGAACTTTCCATAGCCGACTCAATTACTTCGAGGAGCTTGCCCAATATTCTAGTCCTGGTAGTTTGGGTCGCCTTCGTGCCAATTATCCACTACGTGACGAAGAAGAAGTTTCTAGTTCATCATCTTCACCACCTTCACCAATCAAGAAGATGGTGAAACTTTCCGATCATTCCAAGCCCACCGCGGCTATGCTTCCTAAGGGTATCACAACTACCCAAATTGGAGCCACCGATTTCGAGATTAAACCGGCTTTCATTAGCCTTGTGGGGAGAAGGCAATTTGTGGGGAGGTCCTTTAGAGGATCCCAATTTGCATGTGCAAAACTTTTGTGACTATTGCTCAATGATTAGGCAAACGGGAGTCACACAATCTCAAATAAGGGAGATACTTTTCCCTTTCTCGTTGAAGGACAAGGCTAAGCTATGGATCAATAGCCTTGATAGAACCGCCATGGAGATCACCAATTGGGATAATTTGACTCTTGCTTTTTATCAAAAATATTTTTCACCGGAGAAAAGAAAAACTTTGAGGAGTCAAATCACGGGGTTTTGTCAACAAGGGCTAGAGAGCCTATATAAAGCTTGGGAAAGGTACAAGTAATTTCAAAGACGATGCCTACATCATGGGTTGGATCCTTGGTTTCTCGCTATTACATTCTACAAATGGATGTTGTGCCGAGTCTCAACGTGTTTTCGATTCCGCTACCAATGGGAGGTTTGATCAAATTGACACCGATATTGCTCATGCTACAATTGAATCCATGACGATTCATGATTCACAATATGTCAATTCCCGAAGTACACCATTGAAGACAAAGGAGGCCAAAAGTACATTCGTCTTGAAGACTCAAATTACCTTGCTTTAACAAAAATTGGAGGCCAAAAGTGCAGCTTCATCTCTTCAACAAGTCAATGTTATGTCCACTACCGGCCAAATACTTGTATGTGAAGATTGCGGAGGTGCGGGACATTGCACCGCCTTGTGTAGGGCAACCATTAAGGAGGTAAATGCTTTTCAAAGTTTTAGACAAAATTCACTTCCACCGGGTACTTTTTCAAATACTTACAATCCTAATACAAAGTACCACCCAAATTTGTCCTACAAGAGCACAAATGTGCTAAATCCTCTACCACAAAATAATTTTGTGTCCCAACAACCACAAAACACTTTTGTGCCTCAACAACAACAATAAAATTGTAACACCCCCATACACCAAGGTGCCCTACCAAGGACCACCCTAACATGTTGGAGTGCTACCATCTCGGTTGCCCGAGGTACAGTATATCAAAAGTGACCGTAAAGAAACAACATTTAAAGTTTATATTGTTTAAAGCATACAAACATAAAACCAAACCAAACGTACTACAAGTTATCATAACCAAATATCCCAAAACAAACTGTGATAAAGTGTCAGCGGAAGACTAGCTATCAAAACTATGTAGAGACTCCATCCCAGCCGAGACCTGCGAGCTATCCATAAGCATACCTGCTAGATTCAGTGCTCACCATCCGCCAAATGGATCACCATAGTTTTGAAAATAATACCGGGGTCAGTCAACTGATTAACTAAAATAAGAAACACAACAAAACAAGCATCTAATCAATACATCGCACATTCCTCCAATTTCAATAGTCTCCAATCACTGACTACACACTAAAGTGTGTAGCCCTGCCAGATTACTCATCGCAACATGCAATCCTCGCCGCCAGTGGAGACAGCAATAAACAACAACTATACATCATAATCCGATTTCTACCCAAAACCCCCAAATCACCCAATTAAGGTTTGCCAAAACTTAAACAAGATACTAAAATAACAAGGGTATAAAGCTTACCAACGACTGACACGAGACTAGATGTGAAAAAATCAAGGAATGAAGGACCCTAACTTAATGGAGAAGCAGTAGAACATCATTCTTCTGTAAAAAGTGTTTTTAGAAATAATATAAAATGATAAAAGATTGAGGAAACGATTTATATACTTCTCCAGTTATTATAAACATCACGGGATAATAAAAAAGAACCAGTTTTTAGAGAGAGAAAACTCTCTTAAAAAAACCCCAATAAGAATTAGAGATCTGAAATTAATTTTCATGGTTTTCTTTCTCAAGCTCTTCTTTTTAACTTTTCTTTAATCTTATTTCTTCCTAATCATGTTCTTCCTTCCTCATGATTATGTAGATTGCTAGTCTCTTTTTTTCTAGCCTTTCAAATGAAAACTTTTTTCAGAATTTGTTCTTGATTTTCACCTTCCTAAAAGACTCGACTTTAATTTGCTCTTCATTTTAGCCTAGAAGAGCTTTTTTCAGTCATACGTCTTAGTTAAAGAAGGTTTAAATCAAGGATTTAACAGCAAAATTTCAAGAGTTAACTTTAGAACATGATTGTGCCAAATGGTTGATTCCTTCATATTGAAAATGTTTCTTTGTGATGAATGTTTTTTGGGGGGTTTTAGAACATGACTGTGCCAAACGAAGCTGAATTTTTGCATCCTTGGGGGCTCTTCCTTTTGGATCTCCTTGTTCCCAGTGTTAGTACTAACTTAGATTATTTCTAAGTTTATTTTTTTTCTTTGGGGTCTTTAAGTGTCGTATTTTCTCGGAGAGAATTTCCTGCTTTGTGCCCTTTTGTTCTTTGGTTTCTTGTGATAAATGAAGATTCTTTGAATTTCGTTTATTGTTCACATCCGCAAGGATGTTATAGGTTGATCAAATAAACCTAGTTTCCTTACCTTATCAAAAAAAAAAAACATCACGGAAAAAAAACTCGTCAGACCTGTTACTCGGCCGATTACTCGATGTACCCGACCGACTACGCCCTACTCGACCGAGTAACAACAAGCTCGGTCGAGTTCCAACGCATCAGAACCCATACCCAGGATACCAGACACCCTACTCGACCGAGTAAGCTCTACTCGACCGAGTAACCCATGGTCAGAAACCTGTGGCATTACAGTCTTCCCTTCTTAAAAACGAACTTTGTCCCCGAAATTCACACATATACCTACATAGAAAGCACACTTAACTCCATAGCATCAACCATAGAGTAGCCCACCTAACTCCAAAATTCTATCGAATACCAACAACAGAAGTGCCGCCAACTTTGTCTTACTTCCATACCGCTCACTAGCAAATCCAATATCACCACCATCTACCAAGCGAGTTGTTACATTCTACCACCCTTAAAATGAACTTCGTCTTCGAAGTTTACTCACACTCATAAACGTCACCACCCAAAACTGTCAACACTATCGTAACCATACTTACCTACAACCGTACTCCATAACCATACATATAAAATATATACTACTACAAGCATAACCTTTACCTTTCATAATATCAACCATAAGTCTATCCTTTATTCTACATCAAGACTCAAAACTTCCAAATATACCACCGTAAGCATAACCATCAAACTCTCTTTATCGCATCCTACTCCTCTTAAAATAAATGTTACGTCCTCGTAACCCAACTAGTGCTACATCCTTAGCTATTCCTCCCCCTTATAACCATCTCATGTCACTGATACCTGACTATAACCTCAACACCGATAACCATTCCCAATTCCAAGGCTCCCTCTCTCTACCAGTTTCCATACTTCTAATCATTCCGCACACCACCTAACATATACCACAAAATCCTCAACATAACCACCACCACAACTCTTCCACATTACCGCACAACCACATTCTTTTCTATTCACGTACCTATCCCTACCACCTAATTCACGACACAAAATTGTTACACACCCACTTGATCGTCAAATTCCCTTTTTTTATTGTCGTCAAACTCGTTCATAACTTAACATGATACTAATTCCCAAATACTCCATACTTACTGCTTCGATAAAAGACTGTGAACCAACTGCAACTTCCATCTCAGTAACCACATGTGCCGCTAATTACTTGCCACAACTATGTCAACAAAAATCTCATCTGATATAAGATCAAAAGTGTTCTAACCACCTCCCACAACTATGTTTTTTCAACAAGGTATCACTGTAACTATGACAACATTGACCACATGTGCAACTCTCTTCCATATTATACTCTAGTCTAACCCCACAAGTCAAAATTATAGGAAACAACAGTAAACAGAACAACAATCTATATGCCCATACTAGACTAACATAATCTTTCAAAAGTTCATCTCACAAGTTGATGTGACCATAATTAGAGCATATTTAGTCCCCGAATTAGCCTTGTTCCCATGCTTTTTAGTGCATATTTGGGTCATTTATTGTCTTTAGTTCTTTGTTTTGCATATTCTTTGAGGTTTTGTGTCCTTGGTAGGAAAGGAGTGCAAACCTTGCATTTTCATAGCAAAATGAGGCTAAATTGATTGAATTCAATGACCAAGCATCAAGGAGAGACAAGATTAGAAGGCCTCTGTACATACTATAGTAGATGGGCAATGACGAGAAAAGATCATTGCATCCCCGAGGAAATCCTCAAGGATTTTATGAAGAAAAAGGAAGAAAAGAAGAAGGAAAGAAACTGCCTGACAATCCGTGCGGATTGCCTAGAAGACGCCCGTCCACCACCCCACAATCCGAGCGTCTTCCCCTAAAGACGCCCGGGCAAAACCACCCAAAGACGCCCGTCCCGAAGCTGCCAAATCCGCCCGTCCCGTGTTAAAGACGCCCGGATTCCCAGACAGTCCCATTTCGTCTTCTACAAGCTTCAAGGAAAGATGCACATCTTTTTCTAGAGACCGGAGTCTCCCTAGAGACCGACGATTCCTCAACAAGGGACTTAATCGTCATTTAAGCCCTTAGTTAACCCTAATTCATGCACCTAATCCCCACTATAAATACCCCATTAGTCTAATTAGAAGAGCATGTTCTTCTTAGCAATCTTTAGTGTAGTTAATATCAATCAAATCTCTCTTTAATCTTGGAATCAACATTTAATTAAATTTTAATACAAGTTTTATTTTCTTAATCTCTCTCTTGTTCATCCTTTATTTTGGGTAACTGAAGATTATTTGGGTTATTATTAGGAGATTGACAACCTCTCAATCAAGCATCAAGTACTTCTTTTATTCTTTGCTTTATTATTGGAATCATTAGTAGGTATAATTCTCTTAATCCTTTTTAATTATTGTTAATCACTTTCATTTATTCATCATGTTTCACTTTGTTGGTATGATTGACAACCTTGCTAGCATGTTCAACATGATAATGAGTGAGTAGTTTCCTTAGCTAGGGTTAATGGGTAATTAGGGGAAACCAACATGAGGAATGATTCATGCTTAAATTAATATGCTTTCATAGTTTATTTGCTTGCTTATTGTGATCTCAACTTATGCACATGTTATGTTTGATGAAATGTGAGCCTATGAATCCTTGCATTTTTTACCCATCACCTATCTTTTCAATGAGACTTTTAAGACATAAACCAACTCAAGTCTCATTAGACCATGCATATTGTTGAGTAGGGAAGATTAAGTCAACTTGTAGGTGTTGTACAATCTAATCGATTCGGCTCCGGGACCCAAACTTTCCTAGGATTGTAAGATATAAACCAACTCGATCCATCACAACATTAATTGCTTGCTTATAACTTGAGAATATGTTTGTATGATCAATTCCCATGAATCCCCTATGACCCCATGACAACCTAGTGCCTTTTATTAATTGTTTACACCCTTTTTTATTCATCTTGCTTGTTTACTTTCATTGCTATTTAGTTTAGTGATCTTCTACTTCAAACCCCAATTGTGACACCCTTAGACACCACTAGTTGCAATATAAATCTCATCTCAATTCCCGTCCCTTGGGATCCGACCTTTACTTGCCTCTTTACAAATTGTAGAGTTGTTTGTGAAGTTATAAATTGTGTTTTGGTCTAGGTGCTCCTAACGACAAGTACTGAAAACTAAACCCCACGAGGGAACACGACCAAAAATGGCGCCGTTGCCGGGGACGGTGTTAACTTGATTTAGATTTTCTTACATTGTTATTAGTTGTGTCTTTCTTTGCCTTGGGGAAGTAAAACCCCTCAAGGTTCGTTCTAACTATTTTCGAGTTGTTTGATATTTTGCAAGATGGACCTTATAGATTGTTTTGTAGAGGACCAGTTAAGTATACCTTTCTTCAAAGACCCCATGCAAGCATTGGAAGCCTTGGAAGCAAGTGAGGCTAAAAATATGTATTGGGAATTGGAGGTAGATCTTTTTGAGGCCGCTCTAGCTAACAAAGAACTTACTCATGCACAATCCGAATTAGTGCATAACATCCTTGTGGAAGCATGTCAACCTATAGAAGATGAGCAATCCATCCTAGAAGACATCTTACAAGCTCAAGAGCAAGAGGAATTCACCATGGAATTCGAAGGTGATGAGATTGATGAGAACGAAGAACAAATTGAATATGCCATGAGAATGGAATGCCTAATGGAGATGGAGCAAATTCTCAATGAACCTTCAAAGGAGGAAAGTGAGGTACAAACTCCTACTTTAAAACCCCTTCCCCCAAATTTGAAATATGCTTACCTTGATGAATCAAAGACCAAACCCGTGATTGTTAATGATAGACTTGATGAGAACCAATTGGGAAAATTGCTTGATGTGTTGAAACAACATGAGAAGGCTATAGGTTATAGTCTAGATGACCTTAAGGGGATAAGTCCCAATTTTTGCATGCATAGAATTCATCTAGAGGAGCACCATAGACCTACCATTCAACCTCAAAGAAGATTGAACCCCCACATGCAAGAAGTTGTCAAAGGAGAGGTTATGAAATTACTTGATGCGGGAATCATATATCCCATATCGGATTCTTTATGGGTTAGCCCCGTTCAAGTGGTACCTAAGAAAGGAGATACCACGGTGGTGACAAACGAAAAGAATGAGCTAATACCCACAAGGAAGATCACCGGTTGGCGTATGTGTATCGACTATCGAAAATTGAATTCCGCAAAAAGAAAGGATCATTTCCCCTACCATTCATTGACCAAATGCTTGAGAGGTTAGCCTCCAACAAATTCTTTTGTTACCTTGACGGGTATTCGGGATTCTTTCAAATCCCTATACACCCGGATGACCAACATAAGACCACCTTCACATGCCCTTATGGTACTTTTGCATATAGGAGGATGCCTTTTGGTTTATGTAATGCCCCCGCAACTTTCCAAAGATGCATGATGAGTGTCTTCTCCGACTACCTAGAGACCATAATGGAAGTTTTTATGGATGATTTTAGCGTTTATGGAAAGGACTTTGACTCATGTTTGCATAATCTTTCTCTTGTATTGCAAAAATGTGAAGATGTTAGTCTTGTTTTAAATTGGGAAAAGTGTCACTTCATGGTCAATGAAGGAATTGTTTTGGGTCATTTAATTTCGGAAAAGGGCATCGAGGTCAATAAAGCTAAGGTTGAGGTGATAGAGAAACTCCCACCTCCCGTGAATGTTAGAGGGGTGAGAAGTTTTCTCGGTCACGCGGGTTTCTATCGCCGTTTCATAAAAGATTTTTCAAAAATAGCGAAACCCCTCACTCAACTCTTACTTAAAGATGCCCAATTCCATTTCACTGATGAGTGTGTTGAAGCCTTTAATAGAATCAAGGAAGCACTAATCTCGGCACCAATCATTCAACCTCCAAATTGGGAACTACCGTTCGAGATTATGTGTGATGCTAGTAACTACGCCGTTGGAGCGGTTCTTGGCCAACGGGTAGGAAGAGCTCTTCATGCCATCTATTATATAAGCAATACTGATCCCTCCCAAGTGAACTACGATACCACCGAAAAAGAGCTTCTTGCCATTGTCTATGCTTTGGACAAATTCCGTTCCTACTTACTTGGATCCAAGGTGATTGTCTTTTCGGATCACCGTGCTCCCCGACATCTCTTGATAAAGAAGGAGGCAAAACCAAGGTTGTTGAGATGGATTTTGCTTCTTCAAGAATTTGACTTAGAGATAAGGGACAAGAAAGGAGCCGAAAATGTAGTGGCGGATCACTTGTCAAGGATCCGGTTTCATGATGAACAAGGAGAAACACCGATCAATGACTCATTTCCCGACGATATCTTGATGACCATTCAAACACAACTTGAAAGGCACATCACCCCATGGTTTGTCGATTATGCCAACTATATTGTTGGAAGAGTACTCCCTTTAAATTTGAACCACAACCAAAGAAAGAGGTTCCTATTCGAAGTAAAGAGGTACTTTTGGGATGACCCAAACCTCTACAAGGAGTGTAGTGATGGGCTCTACCGGAGATGCATCCCTCAATGGGAAGTCTAAGGAATCTTGGAAGGGTGTCACTCATCACCCTACGGTGGGCACCATGGAGCAAGGAGGACCATTGCAAAAATTCTTCAATCGGGCTTCTATTGGCCTACAATGTTTCAAGACACAAGGGAATTCATCATTCATTGTGATGCTTGTCAAAGAACGGGGAATATCTCTTGGAGGAACGAAATGCCACAAAGGGGCATTCTAGAGGTGGAGATCTTTGATGTTTGGGGGATTGACTACCAAGGTCCGTTTGTGACATCCAATGGGAATAAGTACATCCTTGTGGCCGTAGACTACGTCTCAAAGTGGGTGGAGGCAATTGCCACTCCAAATGATGATGCAAAAACGGTCACCAAACTCTTCAAGAAAATAATCTTTCCAAGATTTGGAGTTCCTAGAGCAATCATAAGTGATGGAGGAACACATTTTCATGAAAAGAAACTCGCATCTCTTTTAACCAAATATGGTGTTCAACATAGAACCGGCTTGGGATATCATCCTCAAACGAGCGGTCAAATTGAAGTTTCGAATAGAGAGATCAAGCAAATCCTTGAGAAAGTTGTGAATAAGACCCGAAAAGATTGGAGCACAAAGCTTGATGACGCTCTTTGGGCTCATAGGACTGCCTATAAGACTCCCATAGGAACCTCCCCTTACAAGCTTGTCTATGGAAAAGCATGCAACTTGACAATCGAATTGGAGTACAAAGCTTTTTGGGAAATCCGAGCACTTAACCTTGATCTCAAATTGAGTGGTCAAAAGAGGATGATTCAAATTCAAGAGTTGGAGGAATTCTGGCTATAATCCTATGAGAATGCCAAGTTCTACAAGGAAAGGACAAAATTGCTCCATGACAAGAGGATTAAACAAAAAGCCTTGCACAAAGGGGATAAAGTCCTTCTATTCAATTCCCGCTACCGACTCTTTCCGGGAAAATTGAACTCTAGATGGATGGGTCCCTATGTAATAACCGAAGTTGGAAAATATGGGGATTTTGAAATCAAGGCGGAAGATGGAAGCAAGTTCAAGGTCAATGGTCAAAGGTTGAAGCCATACTATGAGGGAGCGTTTATTGGAGAGGTCGAGGTCACCTACCTCGGGCCTTCTCATCCTTGAAAGAATCATCAAAAGGGAGAGTTTGGTGGAGTCCTCCTTGAACCACCACTTGTAAATATACTAACCCTCTAACTTGTATTTATAATTTTATTGCATTCCTTTAATTATAAACATAAACTCTTTTCATGAGAGTAAGTGAGGGAGGGTCACTAACGAATTTTGAATTAAGGAAGGAACCAATCTTCAAGTGTGGGGAAGCAGTTGTCGAAGTCAAGGAAAACAAAGAAAAATCCGCAGCAAGGAACCCGAGCGTCTTCCCTGGAATCCGCCCGTCCTGCTGGAATCCGGGCGTCTTTGCCAGAATCCGCCCGTCCATTTTAACTGAGAATTTGAAATTTTGGGACTGTCGAAGAATCTGAGCATCCTGGTAGAGAAGACGCTCGTCCTGAAGAACCCGCTCCTCTCTGCAGAAAGACGGCCGTCTTTTTACCTGTGAAAAACAAGAAAGGTTACTGTCTCAGAATCCGCCCGTCTTTTGGAAAAGATGCTCGTCTCCTTTCAGAAAATCCGAGCGTCTTGGGCTCGAGCCGCCCGTCTTGGCGGCGTCATATTTTTGGAGAATCAACTGTGACAGAATCCGGGCGTCTTCCCTCAAAACCGCTCGTCCCGAAATGCTGGAATCCGAGCGTCTTATGCTCGAATCCGCTCGTCTTCCTACGGTAAATCAACCACGATTTTTCCTATTTTTATTACACCCCACCACACAATTTGTGACACATCACCCTTCCTTCCACTTGTATTATAAAAATACACCTCCTTATGACTCCAAAGCATATCCCAAGCACTCTTTTACCCCACAAAATCAAAAAGCCCCAATTTTCTAGGGTTCCAAAGGCAACATTCAATCCACAAGGAGCATCTTTATACTTTAACAAATCAAAAATTCCAGCTCAACAATTAAAGAATGCCACCAAAGGGATCTTCCTTTAGGGATAGAAGAAGACCAAGGGTAAGAGGAAGCTCTTCTACCTCCCATATCAACACAATAAGAAGGGAGCATGAAGAAATTGTGGATCTTACAAGACTTGATGATTTCTCAAATGTTGAATTCGTCAATGATGTGCAAAGACTCGTTTTCCACCGGCTTCTTCGTAAGAACATTCTCCCTACTAAGTTTTTATGTCATGACACTTTAAGGAAACTTGGGATTTATCGTCAAATGGAAGCTCTTTTTGAGTTGTTTGGTCTCTCTACCCTTTTCCACATGCATGAGCAAACTTACCGATCCCTTGTGCTTGAATTTTTGAGCTTCTTGAAGATTACAACCTTGAATAGAACAATATGCATAGAATTTAGGTTGGAAAGTGTTTCAAGAATGATGACTATAGTGGAATTTGCTAATGTGCTTGGTCTCGATGTCTCGCCTACCCGGACATCAAAACCGAAGAGATATAGTGTTGCACCCCTATGGAGGGCCATGACCGGCCGAGATTTCATATACATCAAGGAGTGTCTAGCTTTCCACATTCAAAATCCTATTTTGAGACTTACCTACCGGTTCCTTTCCGGCACTCTACTTGCTCGCCGAGATCCGGCAATAGTGAACGAACTTGACCTTGTGTTCATGGAGTCTTATCTCAATATCCAAGGAAGGGGTGGGTACAGCTTTAATGCGCCTCTTGTGCTACTCGAAAAATGGGCAAAGTTTAGGAACGGTGATGATGATGGGATGAGACACATTGTTAATGGAGGGCTCATTACAAAGATTGCAAAGCATTTCAATCCAAAATTCAATGAGAATAATGAGTATGCTCCTCTTTCCGGAAATACAAGGATAAATGAAGACCTTCTTCTTATTCATCATCATTGGATAACTCTTGAAGGGGTTGATAAAAGAATCAAGTGGATAACGAAAGGAAGTGATCCAATCTACCTACCAATGACCGGTCTACCAAGAATCTCACCAAGAAGAGGACCTTTATCACCAATCCCATCCTACCTCATCCCTCCAAACCCAACCCAAGCAAGGCAAGCACCACCACCTCCAAATCCCCAACAACATCAACAACAAGAGCAACAACCGTAAGATGAGAAAATCAAAGTGCCTTCCTACCCATTTCCTTACCAACCGTACAACCATCCCAACCCCTTTATCCTTCCCCGTGATGACTTTGTAACGGTAATTCTACAAGATTTGCACTTCCGATAATATGAAGCTACCGTGGACAATTATTATGCACTCTATCCTCAATACCACGATATGATTCAAAGGGGAAAGATTAGTGAGGAGGGAGCATTTCCCTCTTGGGCACAAATGGATTTACTCTTCCCCAATTCGGAGAGGGCAAATGAAGGGGCAAATGGGCGACAAGAGGAAGGGAGCAACAACTCTTGCGGAGGGGACACGGTGGAGCTTGGAAGTGAAGAGGACGAGTTCATGGACCCGAATACAAGTGATGCATTCAAGGAAATATGGGATAGTGATCTAGAGGGAGATGACGACGATCTCCAGAGGATCTCTTCATAGCTAGATGGAGCGGGCGTGAGGCACCCATCTCAAGCTTAAGTGAAGTTTCCTCATCTCCTCTCTTTAGTTTCAATTTTCATGAAAGAAGTTTATGTTTTGTTAACTTGTACATTATTTTATCTTGATCATGGTTGGAGAGTCCTAGCAACATAGAGGACTAACACCTCGGCCCCATTGAGGTGTTCTTATTTCATTGTTCCCACTTTTGAAAATCCAAAATGACAATTTAGTTTCATGCATTGCATCTTGTGTGCATGAACTACCCCAACTTTAGGACATTAGAAATAATGTCTATCTCGGTTTGGGGAAGTACATGCATACGCAACGGGAGGTAATCTAAATTACGCTCTCCGTCATGAACAAAAACCCATGCATCATGTAGTGTAGATTAGTATAACTTGCATTTAGTGTAGAATTCATGCATCATGTTTGCATGATTTCCCATCATTTTGGCCATTGAGGACAATGCCCATATTAGTGTGGGGATGGGGAATTCTAACTTGACTTTTATTCAAAAATCCAAAAAAATCAAAAAATTGCAAAAAACCACAAAAATCTGAAAAATTTGAAAATCCAAAAACAAGTTCATTTCCTTTGTAGTGTAGTCATGTATATATTGTTGTATATATTGTGTTTGTTTTATCCTTGCTCACATTGATTGTCTACGCCACATCCGAGACATGAGGATCATGAAGATCATATAGGATGTTTATATGCTAGTTGCATCATGGCATGTAGTTTGCATGTTAGAAAAATTTTGCGAAACCGTCTACTTGGGAAGCTTGACAAGTGTATATAGGCCCTAGTAGATGCTTTTTCTTCTTAAGACTTTGCTTGTTAGAATACTTGTAAAACACCCTAGGATGTGTCATGCTAGTATCCTTTGACCCATGGATTAAGGCCTAGTCAAGAGTACCTTGTGGTGTGATAACTCCTTGGCTACCGTTTATTCCAAGGTGACCCTTGAAACCATGCATCCATCCATCATCCATGTTCTACCACATTTTTGTCATCAAAGGGAATGGGCACAAAAAGAAATTGATTTGAGTTCAATGAAATGGAAAGTGAAAGAAAGTTTGTAAAATGCATCAAATGAAAAGAGGAGCAAAAATAGAACTCCTAAAGCTTCAAATATAAGGCACCCTCACTACATATGGGGTGACTTTGAAAATGTTCAAAAGAAATGCAAAGAAAATTTGAAAGTTGTCAAGTGTTGAAATACCAAAAATTAAAAAGAAATGGCAAGAAAGTGTTCTCAAATGTTATATGCCACAAGATATTGGGGGAAAAACAAAAACAAAAGCAAACTCCCAAAGTGAAACTCAAATACTATCGATCCCTTTATCCATCGTATCCATTTTTGTGTATGGTAGAGAGGGGACGACCCTTCTTCTTGTCTAGGCAAGAGGGGGAATTTCGCGATCCTCCAGTGTTTCTAACACCATAGGGAGTATATTCTTGACAAAAGCATTTAACAATTGAGGACAAAGGTACCCTAGCTTGACACAACTTGGAGGTGATTTATTGGTATCCTTCTAGGCTTAGTAGCTTGAAGAAATTGCATCTATGAAGGAGTGTGTACCCTTGAATTGCTTCCCTTGTAGATAATTTCCGCCACTTAGATGAGGAAAGTGGCTATTCTTTTGTAGATGCATCCATTACTTGATTTTGTGTGCTTAATGTTTGGATGTGTCGCCATTTTGGCAAGACCCACCTTGCCTTGCAAGAAGGCATCCTACCTCATGGTTGTCTTGTTGTGAGTTGAAGGGGCGGAGTGAGACCCGCTAATTCTCTCATATCGGCTATGTTATTAGGTTAGTTTAAATAATGGTCCTAGTCTTTGTCACCTCTTTACTCGGGACGAGCAAAGGTTCGGTTTGGGGATATTTGATGTGACCATAATTAGAGCATATTTAGTCCCCGAATTAGCCTTGTTCCCATGCTTTTTAGTGCATATTTGGGTCATTTATTGTCTTTAGTTCTTTGTTTTGCATATTCTTTGAGGTTTTGTGTCTTTGGTAGGAAAGGAGTGCAAACCTTGCATTTTCATGGCAAAATGAGGCTAAATTGATTGAATTCAATGACCAAGCATCAAGGAGAGACAAGATTAGAAGGCCTTTGTACATACTATAGTAGATGGGCAATGATGAGAAAAGATCTTTGCATCCCCGAGGAAATCCTCAAGGATTTTATGAAGAAAAAGGAAGAAAAGAAGAAGGAAAGAAACTGCCTGACAATCCGTGTGGATTGCCTAGAAGACGCCCGTCCACCACCCCACAATCCGGGCGTCTTCAGGCCGGGCAAAACCACCCAAAGACGCCCGTATTTCCCTTCTGGACGCCCGTCCAGAAGCTGCCAAATCCGCCCGTCCCGTGCTAAAGACGCCCGGATTCCCAGACAGTCCCATTTCGTCTTCTACAAGCTTCAAGGAAGGATGCACATCTTTTTCTAGAGACCGGAGTCTCCCTAGAGACCGGCGATTCCTCAACAAGGGACTTAATCGTCATTTAAGCCCTTAGTTAACCGTAATTCATGCACTTAATCCCCACTATAAATACCCCATTAGTCTAATTAGAAGAGCATGTTCTTCTTAGCAATCTTTATTGTAGTTAATATCAATCAAATCTCTCTTTAATCTTGGAATCAACATTTAATTACGTTTTAATACAATTTTTATTTCCTTAATCTCTCTCTTGTTCATCCTTTATTTTGGGTAATTGAAGATTATTTGGGTTATTATTGGGAGATTGACAACCTCTCAATCAAGCATCAAGTACTTCTTTTATTCTTTGCTTTATTATTGGAATCATTAGTAGGTATTATTCTCTTAATCCCTTTTTAATTATTGTTAATCACTTTCATTTATTCATCATGTTTCACTTTGTTGGTATGATTGACAACCTTGCTAGCATGTTCAACATGATAATGAGTGAGTAGTTTCCTTAGCTAGGGTTAATGGGTAATTAGGGGAAACCAACATGGGGAATGATTCATGCTTAAATTAATATGCTTTCATAGTTTATTTGATTGCTTGTTGTGATCTCAACTTATGCACATGTTATGTTTGATGAAATTTGAGCCTATGAATCCTTGCATTTTTTACCCATCACCTATCTTTTCAATGAGACTTGTAAGACATAAACCAACTCGAGTCTCATTAGACCATGCATATTGTTGAGTAGGGAAGATTAAGTCGACTTGTAGGTGTTGTACAATCTAATCGATTCGGCTCCGGGACCCAAACTTTCCTAGGATTGTAAGATATAAACCAACTCGATCCATCACAACATTAATTGCTTGCTTATAACTTGAGAATATGTTTGTATGATCAATTCCCATGAATCCCCTATGACCCCATGACACCCTAGTGCCTTTTATCAATTGTTTACACCCTTTTTTTTATTCATCTTGCTTGTTTACTTTCATTGCTATTTAGTTTAGTGATATTCTACTTCAAACCCCAATTGTGACACCCTTAGACACCACTAGTTGCAATAGAAATCTCATCTCAATTCCCGTCCCTTGGGATCCGACCTTTACTTGCCTTTTTACTAATTGTAGAGTTGTTTGTGAAGTTATAAATTATGTTTTGGTCTAGGTGCTCCTAACGACAAGTACTGAAAACGAAACCCCACGAGGGAACACGACCACAAGTACCCCACCTACTCTACCACAACCGATGACGACATCGCAACACCGCCACTACACCTGGCAAAAGTATACCGAACTCGAAAAACCGATCGAAAATAACTGAATCGACACGTAACCGTACATCCAAAAGGTATAACTGAACTTCACCCCGAAACCTGAATCGACCTTAATTAATTCGAAATCGATCCGAATTTGTAATATCCGAAATAGACCCAAGATCGAATGAACCTGAACCGTTTCAACCTGAATTGTTTTAATCCGAACTGATATATACCTGATAAGTGCATATTTTATATACTTTCATCCCCTATATTAGCTCCATTTTATTTGTCATTTAGCACTTATCATAGTGTTTTGAGCTAATATTTGTTATTCTAGTGCATTTGTTTATCTCCACATGTTTTGTAGGATACTTATGCTTTTTGGAGCTAAAATACTACAAGATGAGCTACTTGAGTGCAATGGCTAAGCAAGACCAAATATTGGGCTATCATGGAGTGTTTGCATGGGTTTTTCATGAAGAAGTTGATGGACTAATGTGTGCAATACAATTGTTGTCAACAAACCAAAGTCAAGCCCAACTTCAAATCCAAGTCAAGGTGGAAAAGATAGGATTCCAAGCTACCTAGGATGCCAAGAATTAAGGTCTTAACCGGGTGATTAATCGCACAATTAATCACCAACATAGGATTCTCCAAGCAATTAAGAGGAGAATTAAGGCAAAGGAGCTGGAAACACACGACCCCGATCGGGGTGGGGTGGCCCCGATCGGGGTTGCATGCCTCTTGGCTTTTACGTTATGCCCTCATCTCCTATAAATAGGAGAGGTGTTCCAAAGCTTTAGGCATCCAATTTTCACGTCTCATTTTAGTTCTTCATAGCCTAAGGCATTATATTTCTCTCATTTGTTTTCTCATTAGTTTTCAATATCGTTAAGCTTGTAGTTATTAAACATTTGGTTATTTATATATTCAAGCATTTGGTTTCCGAGTTAGTCTATCAAGCTCCTACTTTGGTAATCTTTCTATTATTTACATTTTGTATTTTGTTTATGAGTTTAGTATTAGGCCTTTACATTTCATCATTAGTATACAATTTCCACTTTAGTTATAATTACTACAATATGCCTTATAATCTAAATAT
The DNA here is from genome assembly GCF_048544455.1 of Silene latifolia. Lineage (NCBI taxonomy): Eukaryota > Viridiplantae > Streptophyta > Magnoliopsida > Caryophyllales > Caryophyllaceae > Silene > Silene latifolia. The sequence continues at coordinate 216,098,649 of NC_133537.1, read as the reverse complement.
CATTTGCATTTCCTTTACAAATATGAGTAGCTAAATTTCCTAGTCTAAGGGCTAGGGGAGCCATGTAAAATCAAATATATAACATGATGAAATAGATTAATAATAATATTGTTCATATTGCTTCTATCACATGCTTGTGCCACAATGTTTAATCTTTGTTTAGGGCCCTATTCATTTGATTAAGTTTGTTTATTCGTTCTATAAGTCGAGAGGCACGGAATTGAATTAGACTAAGCATGTATAGTAGGACGACCTAGTCATGGACGAGAGTTTCTCTAGGACCCAGTCTATGGTTGATGCTAATATCGTAAGATGGGTATCTTTAAGCCTAAGCAATTGACAATGTTATTAGTACCAAGTTTATCATGATTATATGTTTACCTTTGCATGCGTGACCCGAACCCCTTAGACTCCCTTTTATTATATAATTTACATCATAATTCTTATTAATCATCAAACAACCAAACCAAACCAAATCGTAATGGACCTTGATAAAAATCTACCCATAGCAATTCACGAAGTAATTCCCGTTTCCTTGTGTTCGACCCCTATTGCTACATTAACTTGTTGTTTAGGGAATTTATCTTTGCATAGGTACGCGATAAGCCTATCAAATTTTGGCGCCGTTGCCGGGGAAACGGTTTTATTACATTTTGAATTGTCGGTTTTTATCTTGTTTTATTTTGTCTTGAGGAACACTTGTTCCTTGAGACCGTTACTTATCATTTTCCTAGAAATTTTTGTCTTATGCCCAGGTCCTCTCGTAGTGGAGAATTGCTTTCACCGGATTCCGAGCCCGAGAAAGCCTTTAGGAGAAGACGACGTTTTTGGAAGGAAGTGAAAGAAGCCACTTCTCCCGTACAAGTTGAAAGTGCTAGAAAGTCTTACTTAGACGATCTAGAAGCCCTTGAAGAGGAGGAGGTTTCAAGTTCATCATCTCCACCACCACCACCATCTACTACCAAAAAGATGGTGAAACTTTCCGATCACTCAAAGCCCACCGCGGCCATGCTACCGGCCGGAATCACAACTACTCAAATCACCGCCCCGGACTTCGAGATCAAACCGGCTTTCATTAGCCTTGTGGAGAGAAAGCAATTTGGAGGAAGTCCTTTGGAGGATCCCAATTTGCATGTGCAAAACTTTTGTGACTATTGCTCCATGATCCGTCAAACGGGCATCACCCAAGCCCAAATAAGGGAAATACTTTTCCCTTTCTCTTTGAAGGACAAGGCCAAGCTTTGGATCAATAGCCTTGACCGCACCACCTTGGGAATCACCAATTGGGAGACCTTGGCTCTTGCTTTTTATCAAAAGTTTTTTCCACCGGAGAAAACTCAAACTTTGAGGAGCCAAATTACCGGATTCCGTCAACAAGCTCTTGAGAGCTTATATGAGGCATGGGAGAGGTACAAGGAGTTGCAAAGGCAATGCCCACATCATGGGCTAGATGATTGGTTTCTAGTAATAACATTCTACAATGGATGTTGTGCCGAGTCCCGAAGGATTCTTGATTCCGCCAACAATGGGCGGTTTGATCAAATTGACACCGATCTTGCTCATTCCACGATCGAATCTATGGTGATCCATGATGCCCAATATGTCAATTCCCGAGTTGTGCCATCCAAAGGTAAAGAAGAATCCTCTAACAACTCCGTTTTGCTAGCTCAAATTGCCTTGCTCCAACAATAATTGGCGGAGAGAGATGCTAAGGATTCCATTCAACAACTCAATGTTGTGTCTTCAACGAGCCAAATCATCATTTGTGATGGATGTGGAGGTGCGGGCCACTATGCCGCTCATTGCCGAGCTCCTATGGAAGAGGTAAATGCTTTTCAAGCTCTAAGACAAAGTTCATATCCACCGGGTACATTTTCCAACACATATATCCCGAATTCAAAATTCCATCCGAACTTGTCTTACAATAGCAACAATGTGCTTAACCCTCAACCCCCACCACAACAAAATGCCTATGTCCCTCAACAACAAAAGTATACCCCTCCACCGGGTTATCAAAATCAACAAAGGCCCCCACAAAACAATTACCAACTAAATCCACCACAAAATGGCCAACAAAACAATCAAGGAGTGGGTAAGCTCGAGGGCATGATCATCCAAATGCAAAGGGAATTATTGGCTCAAATTCAAAAGAACGATCAAGCTCATAGTGCCGCGGTCAAGATGTTGGAACAACAAGTGGCTCAACTAGCCGCTTCTAGCTCTCAAAGGAAGAACGGCCAACTACCTCCCCAAGGTGAGCAACCACATGAAACCGCTAATTCTATTTCCTTGAGAAGTGGTTCAAGCTATGATGGGCCATCCATGACTTTGGATGATGAGGTGGTTGTCAAAAAGGCTAAGCTTGGGGGAAATGACAAAAAGAAGGCTAGTGAAGAGCCTATTGTTAAAGATCATGTGCCATTTCCTCATCGATTGTTGATGCTTAAGAGGAAGAGCAAGCTTGATGCCAAAGATGTTGGGTTTCCTATGCCAAAAGAAAGTGATGAGTTGGTTATTGAGGAAATCTCTCCTAATGCTAAGGAGAGTCATGTCATTTCAAAGAAAGTGGATGCTCCTAAGGAGAATGAGAAAGAGATAGTGAAAGATGTGGAGGATGCTCCTCCCAAAGAAGTTGTTCAAATACCATTTCCTCATCGTCTAGCAAAGCACAAGGAGGAAGGTAAGTTTGCTAAATTTTTGGAAGTTTGTAAGAATTTGCAAGTCACCGTCCCATTTTTAGAATTGCTTACCCAAGTCCCTTCTTATGCAAAGTTTATGAAGGAAATCCTCTCAAAGAAGCGATCCTTCAATGAGGTTGAGACCATTGCTTTCACCGGAGAGTGTAGTACACTCTTACAAAACAAGTCTCCCCCGAAACTTAAGGACCCCGGTAGCTATTCTATTCCTTGCACTATAGGCACATATACCATTGATAAGGCCCTTTGCAACCTAGGTGCTAGTGTGAGTGTCATGCCTTACTCCCTTTGTGAAAAACTTAACATGGGTGCTTTAAAATGCATAAGTACAACATTGCAAATGGCGGACCGTTCTTTAAAGCGACCCTTAGGTGTCTTAGAAGATGTACCCGTCAAAGTTGGCAAGTTTTTCATACCCGCTGACTTCCTCATACTTGACATGGCCGAGGATTCACAAACCCCAATTATATTGGGTAGGCCATTTTTACGCACCGCGGGTGCGTTAATTGATGTGAAAAATGGGAGGTTGACGTTGGAAGTAGGTGATGACCGGGTTTCTTTTAGCAAAAACAACACCATTAGGAGCCCAATGTTACAAGAGTCTTGTTATTTACTTAGCACTGTGGACTCTTCTTATGCCTCTACTACGCTTGAATCCTTACTAACGGATCCGTTGGAGGACGATATGGGTGTTGTTTGCTTTGTAGGTGATGATGCTATGGACGCTATTGCTAAAAGTGGAAAAAGGAAGAAAGGGAAATTTTATTTGAAGAATTTCAAATGGTTGAGAAATGCAAAGATAGCTATGAAATGGAGCTTGGTTGGTGGCGAGCTCAATGACAAAACTTGAATCAAATAGCTTCTTACGTCGTGCGGGACGTTAAACCAGCGCTTCTTGGGAGGCAACCCAAGCTTTTTATTTGTTTTTATTTATTTTCTGCAATTTATTGTTTTTCGTAGATTAGTAATAAAATGTTCGACTTGTTGATGTTTCTTTTTGTGATTTTTAGGTGAAAATGAAGAAATGAGGTTTAGAAGTGAATATGGCACGCTTCCCCATGCAACAACCCCGTTCGGGGACGTGGTTTTCGAAAAAGAGAAGGAAATTACATTAACGCGGAGAAGAGGCAAAACCTCAAGAGGAGGTCAACCCCGATCGGGGTTGGTGGCCCCGATCGGGGCCATGGTTCTGTGAAATTATGGCCTTTCTTCCTTATGCGGGTAAAGAGTGAATCGTTTTATCATTCTTATATAAACCCGATGGTACCTCCATTCTCTTTCTCTACCATTTTTCTTCACTATTTTTCATTTTGGTCACAAAGAAACATCTTCATCTCCCCCCGAATTCATGCTAGCTTGGGGGAGATTAGCAAATCGAATAAGTTTTTAATTGTTTTGCATTTTAGTTTAGATCTTGCATCCCATTAAACATAATCTCTAGTCCTTCTTGTTTTGTGCTTTGAGCCATTTTTATGGTTTGATTGCGTGATTTGGATAGTTGGCACATTGAGGACAATGTGATGTTTAGCTTGGGGGAAGATATTGCATTTGCATATAGCATAGTTTGCATATAGTGTAGAAATTTTGAAAATTTTTGAGAGAAATTTTGCTTTGTGCTTGCTTGTAACCTACTTTCCTCTTTGCTTATCCTAATAATAGCTTGTTGCTAATGATTTATTCTTTAATGATGGGATATTAGCTACGTGGGGATGTCTTGACATAGTAGGTGGGAGATGAAGAATGAACCGAATAGGCTTGATCTTGACTTGCGGCAAGCTACAAATTGGTAAGGTAGAGCCTCTTTTGACCGATGCATCCATATCCGGTCTCTCTTAGGTGAGTGTAGGTGTCTCCTTATGATGTGTGTTTCATCAATACGCACAAGTATGGTCTTCATGTCATCTCTTGGTAAGCATGCATTCATTTGTTATAGCATTTTGGAGCCATTCACATGAATATAATTGCCTTTTTGACCCCTTCACAAAATTTATCCTTAGCTACATCATTGAAATTTCCTACCCTTGTTGAGCTAGTAGCTTAGTTGGATAGTGTTTGGGTGCTCATTGGGATATATTTGGTTGTTTGAAGTCATGTGAGCATGGTCTTAATGTTCAAAAAAAAAAAAAAGAAAAAAAGAAATGGAAAAAAATTGAAAAATTGGAAATGAAAGAAAAATGAAAAAAATGAAGATGGAAAAAATGAATGAATGATAAAAAGCATGAAAAAAAAGAAGTATGCATTGAAAAGAAAGAAAAAAAAGAGAAGAAGAAAAGATGTGGGAAATTCTCAAGCATTATCCCTATATTTTGGAGGATTTTCTCATGATTTGAATTGCAAAATTGGGTTGGAATTGGGATTGAGCACCTTTACAATTTGGTAGTTGCTAGCTTGACTTAGCTCCACATTACCATAATTCATTTGTTCCCCCTTCTTACCCATCACATATTGCCTTCTTCCTACTCATTTGGCTTCTTTATCATGCTTACATTTGCTTGTTTTGGCTTACTAGATTTGACATGTTTACCATATTAGATTGCGGGCACATTATCATAAGTCGAGGATAGTTGAGTGTTTATTCACAAAATTGTCCTTTCACATATAAAAGAGTTTGAGTGTCCCGTGAGAGTCCATAAGTCAAAAGATCATGCAAGAGCTTAAAGGTTCATTCAAAGTTTTCTCTATGCTACGCCGTCGTGTAAATCTCAACCATGCTTTGCTTTATTCCTTGCCCATGTTGTTTCGGGTTTTTAAATCGTTATGCTTAGCTCATTGGGATATTGCAATTGATGGGATTTGGTTTCTTGCTTGGGGACAAGCAAGGGTTTAGCTTGGGGGAGTTTGATAAGTGCATATTTTATATACTTTCATCCCCTATATTAGCTCCATTTTATTTGTCATTTAGCACTTATCATAGTGTTTTGAGCTAATATTTATTATTCTAGTGCATTTGTTTGTCTCCACATGTTTTGTAGGATACTTAAGCTTTTTGGAGCTAAAATACTACAAGATAAGCTACTAGAGTGCAATGGCTAAGCAAGACCAAATATTGGGCTATCATGAAGTGTTTGCATGGGTTTTTCATGAAGAAGTTGATGGACTAATGTGTGCAATACAATTGTTGTCAACAAACCAAAGTCAGGCCCAACTTCAAATCCAAGTCAAGGTGGAAAAGATAGGATTCCAAGCTACCTAGGATGCCAAGAATTAAGGTCTTAACCGGGTGATTAATCGCACAATTAATCACCAACATAGGATTCTCCAAGCAATTAAGAGGATAATTACGGCAAAGGAGCTGGAAACACACGACCCCGATCGGGGTGGGGTGGCCCCGATCGGGGTTGCATGCCTCTTGGCTTTTACGTTATGCCCTCCTCTCCTATAAATAGGAGAGGTGTTCCAAAGCTTTAGGCATCCAATTTTCACGTCTCATTTTAGTTCTTCATAGCCTTAAGCATTATATTTCTCTCATTTGTTTTCTCATTAGTTTTCAATATCGTTAAGCTTGTAGTTGTTAAAAATTTGGTTATTTATATATTCAAGCATTTGGTTTCCGAGTTAGTCTATCAAGCTCCTACTTTGGTAATCTTTCTATTATTTACATTTTGTATTTTGTTTATGAGTTTAGTATTAGTCCTTTACATTTCATCATTACTATACAATTTCCACTTTAGTTATAATTACTACAATATGCCTTATAATCTAAATATCATTTGCATTTCCTTTACAAATATGAGTAGCTAAATTTCCTAGTCTAAGGGCTAGGGGAGCCATGTAAAATCAAATATATAACATGATGAAATAGATTAATAATAATATTGTTCATATTGCTTCTATCACATGCTTGTGCCACAATGTTTAATCTTTGTTTAGGGCCCTATTCATTTGATTAAGTTTGTTTATTCGTTCTATAAGTCGAGAGGCACGGAATTGAATTAGACTAAGCATGTATAGTAGGACGACCTAGTCATGGACGAGAGTTTCTCTAGGACCCGGTTTATGGTTGATGCTAATATCGTAAGATGGGTATCTTTAAGCCTAAGCAATTGACAATGTTATTAGTACCAAGTTTATCATGATTATATGTTTACCTTTGCATGCGTGACCCGAACCCCTTAGACTCCCTTTTATTATATAATTTACATCATAATTCTTATTAATCATCAAACAACCAAACCAAACCAAATCGTAATCGACCTTGATAAAAATCTACCCATAGCAATTCACGAAGTAATTCCCGTTTCCTTGTGTTCGACCCCTATTGCTACATTAACTTGTTGTTTAGGGAATTTATCTTTGCATAGGTACGCGATAAGCCTACAAAATTGGTAAGGTAGAACCTCCTTAAAGGCCATTTCATCTTTATTTGGTCTCACTTAAGTGAGTGGTAGGTCTCCTTATGGCGTGTGTTACATCAAAACGCACAAATATGGTCTTCTTTTCATCTCTTTTAAGCATTACTTTCATTTTGCTATGCATTTTTTGAAGCCAAATTCACATTGATAAATTTGCCCATTTTCTAGCCCTCTTCACATATTCTTATTCCCTAGCTACATTAAAAATAGCCTACTCTTGTTAAAGCTAATAGCTATGTCTTTTGGTGATGGGATGCTCAAAATTGGGATGTTCTTTAAAATTTATGTCATTATGAATTTGTTTGCCGGATGTCATTGTTTTCCGGTTGTGCTATGAAAGAAAAAATTAGTGTTGAAGAAAAAGAAAAAGAAAGAAAAAAGGATGAGGAAAAAAATGAAAAGAAAAAAAAGAAAAGAAAAGATTTGTTTGATGAACTTAATGTTAATAATAAGTGGTAGAAGAACAAGAAGAAGTTAAGATTTCTCATATGGTTAATTATATATTTTGGAGAAATTCTTAAGGTTTGTAATGTAAGAAGTCATTTGTCAATTTGATTTCTATTTGGGATATTTGGGTTGGATTAAGCATCTTTTTATGGTTGTTATTAGCTTAACCTTAGCTCTACATACCATAATTCTTTTGTTCCCCCTTATTTCCCATGTCACAAAAAGCCTTCTTCTAACCCTTTGGCTTCATTATTTGCTTGCATTTGATTGTTTTGGCTTATGATTTGATTGATTACCATATTAGATTGCGGACACACTCTCATGAGTCGAGGATTGTTGAGTGTTTAATCACAAAATGTCCTTTTACACAAAGTTGAGTTATGAGTGGATCGTGAGAGTCCGAAAGTCAAAAGATCATGCAATAGCCGAAAAGTTTACTTGAAATCGACCACACTATGCCGCCATGTAAATCTCATCCATGATTTTTGCTTATCCTTATGCCCATGTTGTTTCGGGATTTGAATCAATTGCTTGTTAGCTACTTGGGATTTGCAATGTTGAGATGATCTTGCTTGAGGACAAGCAAGGACTTAGCTTGGGGGAGTTTGATAAGTGCATTTTCTATACATTTTAACCCCTTATATTAGCTTTATTTCACATGTCATTTAGCACTTATCTTAGTGTTTTATAAGCTAATATGTGTATTCTAGTATCTTTGCTTGTCTTGTCATATTTTGTAGGTACTTAAACTTTTTGGAGCTAAAATATTACAAATAAGCTACTAGAAGAAATAAGCTAAGTAAGAGCACAAGTTTGGGTTAAGTGTTGGAAGTGCATGGATTTTGCATGAAGAAAGTGTTGGATCAAAATGAAAATACAAGCAAAGTCATTGTGCGAAGTCAAGCCCAAATTCAAAGTTCAAATTATGGTGGAAACTATTGGATGCTAAGAAGAGCTTAGGATGCTAATATCACATTTAACCAAGTGAATTATGATGGAATTAGTGGCTCTTAGGATTCCTTTGGTAATTAATCAAGCAATTAAAGGAAAATATTTGGGGTTGACTCCTTGTATTTACTCTATGTTTCACCCCTTATTTCTTATATAAAGGGTGTAGACTTCAACACACCACACACCATTCACATACACAATTTCTCATAATTCTCTCTAAATTTAGTAGTTAGTTTAGGTTAGCTTTTAGTTTAGTTTAGTTTAGATTTACTTTATGTTATTTACATTTCCTATTTACATTACAAGTTATAAAACAATTTACATTTACAAGTTATTTATATTACAAATATTGTTCTTCCATTTTCATTTCCAATTTCAAGGTAATTTCTTATTCATGTTTTTATTTATCATTAGTTTAATTTACATTTCCACCATGTTAGAGTAGTATCTTTTGTCTAGGGAATGAAGGGAGCCATGCATAAAAAGTATTTGTAAAATGTTAAATTAGGTTGATATAATATTGTATAAGTGTTTCTATCACATGTTTGCACCATAATGTTTAATCTATGTTTAAAGGCCTTATTCATTGATTACGTTTGTTCATTCGTTCTAAAAGTCGAGAGGCATGGAATTGAATTAGACTAAGCATGTGTAGTAGGACGACCTAGTCATGGACGAGAGTTTCTCTAGGACCCGGTCTATGGTTGACACTAATATCGTAAGATGGGTGTCTTTAAGCCTAAACATTTATCGTAAAATCAACTTCTTAACTTGTCATGAGCAATTACATAATTAGCATGTGTGACCCGATCTCCCTAGACATTTTATTTATTATTGTTTTATCACTTCAACCCAAACCAATTCAAACGTAATCGACCAAGGTAAAATTCACTCCATAACAACTAATTAACAATTCCCGTCTCTCTATGGTTCGACCCCTACGTACTACATTAATTTGTTACCTAGGGTATAAATATTATCTTTGCATAGGTGTGCGATAGCCTATCAATACCTGAACCGATTTCAACCCGTACATTGATGACTGAAACCCAACATTGAAACCCAAAATGACCCAAATGTACCTAGGCGTCACATGTAAGGTTTCTTTTTGTACATGATTGTCACCTATTTGACGTCAATGAATTAATATTATATCGTAGTTATTAAAAAAACCTTTATATATTACTTTTTTTTCTAAAAATAGTGTATTATATTCAATGTTTTGAATAAAGACCTAATCCTTTGACATCCGATCCTATTATGACCTAACTCGAATCTCATCTGCTCTGATATTGACCCGACTCGAACCTTATTTGCTCCAATATTGACCCGACTCGAACCTGAATTGACCTGAAATATCTACAACCGATTAAAAGTGAAAATTGAATCCAACCTGAGTTGAAGCGAACTAAAATCGAAAAAAAAGATAAACCGAAAGAACCCGATCCGAAACTGATCCGATTGACCCGTTTGCCACCTCTAACCGCCACCAACAGCCGCGCCGCAGCACGAAAGTACCCGCACCGCAACACTGAGTACTGTGCTCAGACCGCAACCCAAGACTCGACAACCACATCGTTAATCATTGCAACGTATACAACCTCATAATTACTGACTTAGTATAACTTCCTTGATAAAAGAAAACTTCCTTAAAACCGCTTTACTTAATCATCGAAACAGAACATATTACTCGGAATAATTAGATAACAACTTTATGAATATCATATCATGCCACTAATCATGAGGTCACAACCTCACCCAATTACTTACATACATCATAGACTCATAATCAAATCTAACTAGCTAATCCTGATCACGTAAGTTGCCACTTGATAATATATATCTCTCTCATGAGGTTAAACTCATATGCCCTTCATAACACATTCTCCAATTCGCATAATTACCACCACCTGCCCAAAGTGACCATATAACCAATACTGGACTACCAGCAAACGCCCTCTATTTCAACACCATATGCTCCCTTGCAACCATGAATACCAATCCCCAATAGCAAACTCCATTAATCCTATTAACATAATTACCTCAATATCCATACTAATTCTGTCCTTGATCATATCATCACCTAGCTCACCACCAAAGTCTCACACCATCTAAATACTCTACTAACTTCTTACTCCCTTAATTCCTCAAGACTTATGATTAACAAGTCATCCTGCAATTCATATATATTGCTTAACTCACACCCTCATGATAGTATCCTACATCTCCATGATTCCTTACTTTTATGTCCCATAACCTTTTGTGAACATTCACTCGACTTACTCCCATTCTTCATGTCCCATTGCCCTTGACAACACACCTAATCCACTCAACTCATTACCCATACTGCCTAGTCCTTTAATCATAACGTTACCTTCTCATTACTTCCCAAAAATCAAATCCCATTAGCATATATCGGTAACTTCTCATTCATTTCTTATCAACAATCCCTCTCATCATGCTACTCACTTATACTCACCCACAATTAAGTCCATCCACTTAATGTTTTCTCCTTAATTGATTACATCTTCTTTTAATATATCCAGAAAACAAGATTCACCTTATCCCGTAACTTCCCAAAGAATTACACACTAGGATCACCTCCTAGTAATCTAAATTTCCAAACACAACCACTACATACAAATCACCATTGCGGCAACCATCGATCTAAGCTCACTAAACACCAATTTTTTCCATTTTCTAAAATGACCTTCCATTACACATATCCTCACCCAACATAGTCATAATCATCTCCCTCCAGAAATCCCTACATATCTCAATTTACCATAATTCACATCCCTCATTTTAAACTTTTATTCTCACATTTCTCGGACTTACATTATAACCCACGTTACCACTCGACCATATACGCTTATCATTACATTACTCAAGCCCACGACCATATCACTCACCATACCTGTAATACAACGGTTTTCTATACTGTTGGGTACTCTATCGAGTAGGTGAGTTTTGGTTACGAAATAGTATTCTGTCTGATGGGTACTCAATCGAGTAGGGGGCACTCGATCGAGTAACTAACTTGCACGATCGAGTAAGTTGGTTTTACGGGTTATTTTTGACGGGTTTTGATAGCAACGTGAGAATGATATAAAAACTTAATCCGTCAGTTCTTTTCACTTTTTACCCTACTTTAACTTTCATAAAGATTAAAACAAGTTACATTGCTTCTCATCTCTCTCATTGCTATCAAATCCCAAGGCTTGTTTCGTCGGAATCTCAAGTTCTTTACGCCGTTGAGACCGTCGCATTGTGGGTAAGATCCTAGTATAGTTTTTATGTTGTTTTATTGATTTTGGTTGAAACCCTAATTGGGTATTTTGGGGGTTGTGGGAGTATTGTGATTGTTAGATGGTAATTGTATGATTGTGTGATTGATAGGAGGTGATTTCGTAGAGGAACGTTTCTGATTGCTGGTTGTGACGATATTGGTGATTGCTTTTCTAGGTAGGATTTCCCTACTCAATTATTGGTTACATTGTATTCGATGGTTGGTTGATTATTGATGGTTGTTTAATGTTGTTGATCTATATCGTATTATAATTAGTAATGGGTAATTGTTGATGTATAGTTGGTTGGTTGTGTTTATCTGTGGTTCGCGAGGTGCGCCCTCGGCTGAGTGGAGTCACTTGCGGGAGTGGCTTCAAGCCCTTGATTCGTCCCTTGTGGAACCCGCCACAAGAGGGGATGTGCACATTAAGGAACATGGGTTTGCGCTCGGCATTGATGAGCGGGGCTTAGGTGGGAACGGCTGCGGTCCCCATCGGCGGTGTGGATTTCGGTTGCGGCCAGATCTGGCGGGGACTAGACCTTCAGGCTAGTCAGGTGATTGGTGATGTGACGGTGTTGGAGGATTGTATGTATTTTTGATATTGCTTTATCTTATATTGTGTAATCAGTAACTGACCCGTTTAATTGTTTTAAAAACTGTGGTGATCCATTCGGGGATGGTGAGCAGTTATTGAGCAGGTATGAGATGGATTGCGCGAGGTATAGCTGGGATCGAGTCACCACGAGTCACTTAGAGTTTTTCGCTGTGTTGTTGAACTTTATATTTCTTTTAGTTGGATTTGGTATTTGGAACAGTTGTATTTCATTCTACAGTTTCGGTTTTGGTTATGTATCGCACTAAACTTATTTAATAAAGTACGTTCTTTTATGGTCCTTTTGATATACATTGCCTCGGGTAACCGAGATGGTAGCACTTCCATGCATTAGGTGGTCTTGGTAAGGCACCTTTGTGTATGGGGGTGTTACAAAGTGGTATCAGAGCGACAATTTTGGAATTTGTAACTATTTAATCTAATTAACCTAGGTAGTCAAACTAAAATGAACCCATATAGGAGTTGTTAGGAGTTAATGCAAAGACTTAGGAGGCGTCCTAAAGTCGCGAACTTGCCCTACAACTTTGAACCGGTCACTATGGGGTGTCATGGGATCAATATGTGTTTACTAATGTTTAATTGAATATGTTGGATGATGTGTTGTATGGAAATGTTGGAAAATGATTGTGGTGGAATGGGAAATGTGGTGGAAGAAGATGGTGGATATATATGATAAAGTGTTGTCAATAAGCATGTTGCATGATAGTTGGTTTATAATGTGGCATTATAGTAACATGTGAATAGGATGTTTGCGTTTGATGTATACATATATATATATTTTGTTGCGAAAAGTTAGTAAGTTAAAGCATGCGGGTAGCTAGAAAAGTCGGCATGACTCGATCGAGTGGGGGATACTCGATCGAGTAGGGTGGACTCGATCAAGTGGGCTGAACTCGATCGAGTGGGTTTATGGCAATGTTGGGCAGTAGCTGCTGTTTTGGGAAACTCAATCGAGTAGGAGGAGTACTCGATCGAGTGGGGGCTACTCGATCGAGTACGTAAGTGACTCGATCGAGTGGGTTTTTGTGTATGTTCTGGTCAGGTTATAGAGTTGAGGTACTCGATCGAGTAGATGGGCATCTCAATCGAGTGGCCTCTACTTGATCGAGTAGGTGATGTTACTCGATCGATTTAGTGCTATACAGGTCGTATATGCTTTGAGCCATAGGCTATGTGCTTACATTTGTCTCTCCTCTTATAGCTCAAAGATATGCCGCCAAAGAAATCTGCTATGTACGCTAGGGCGCAAGAGATGAGTGTTGATGATATAGCCAAGATGCTTGAGCATCAAGATGCGCTTACCGAGACCCTAAAGAGGTTTGGGAAAGACAAATATGCCGGGGTAGACTTTGCCAAGATGAGCACTACGATATCCCGCTTCAACCCAAAGGAATACATGGGTACTGGTGCGCCAATTTTGCTCGACAATTGGCATAGGGAGATGGAGAATATCTTGAGAGTGGTTCATTGTCCCGAGGAATTAAAAGTGGAAAAAGCTGCATTTTACTTGAGAGATGCTGCAGGAGAGTGGTGGGATAAGGTAAGGGAGAGTGACCTAGACCTATATCTGAATCAGGGAAAGTCAGTTATACCATGGATTGAGTTTAAGAGAGCTATGCGCCGAGAGTTTGTTCTAGAACATGTTCGTACTAAGCTGAGGGAGGAGTTTTATTCTTTCAAGATGACCTCGGATATGATAGTAGCTGAGTACTATCATAAGTTTAATGAGAAGTCGAGATATGCTGAGGACATGGGGCTGAGCCAAGAGAAATTGGCATTGCGGTTTGAGAAGGGGTTGACCTATCAGATAATGGAGAAGTTACTGGTTGGGGTCCTTACAGATGTTAAGGAAGTTTATGAGAGGGCAGGGAGAGCTGAGAGATTGGTTGAGATGACCAAAGAGAACAAGGAGAGAGGTCTTGAAAAGAGAAAGGCTAAGAGTGAGGGAGTTAGCCAGTCTTGCTACAAGAGGGGTAATCATAACCAGGCAAGGGCTTACTCATTGGGATCGGGTTTTAGTGGTGGAGCTTCTTATGGGCGTGGTCGTGGTGGTAGCAGTAGTAGTAGCAGCTGGAGTATCTCTTATTTCAACTGTGGCAGTATGGGCCACAAGAGGCATGAGTGTACTAGTGCCGGGGGGAGAGGTTTTCAGAGGCCATCGCAGAGGAGCTTTTCGTAGGGTCAAACTCAGAGTTATGCTACTAACCGACCGGCTGGATCATGGAATAACCAAGGAGGACATGGTAGCAACAACGGTGGATCTAACCGTAATGGCGGTAACTCTTATAAAAAACCGGCAGCCAACAACAATCAGGGGTTAGCTGCCAAGCCATCTACTTTAACGAGTACAGTTCAGGGTGGTGGGCAAAAAACCAGTGGCAAGTTATTCATGATGGACAAGAAAGCTGCTGAGGATGATGCACACGTGATCACTGGTACCTTTCTTGTTAATGATGTTTCTACCTTTGTTTTGTTTGATTAGGGGGCGTCACACTCTTTTGTATCATCGAGTCATGTTAAGCTTTTGGGTTTGAGAGAGTTTGAGTCTGTAAAAGATGAGGTTTTTATACCGTTAGGTGAGTAAGTGTCTTGTGGGAGGTGGTATAAGGGTGTATCTATGATAGTTGGGCAGGTTGACTTTCCAGTGGATTTGTTAGAATTTCCTATGGACGGTTTTGAGATGATAGTTGGTATGGACTGGTTGGGTAAGTACAAGGCTAGAAAAGATTGTCACTAAAAGAAAGTCTCTTTGAAAGGTCCTAAGGGAGTTAGTGTGTCTTATCTTAGGTTTGTTGTCAAACTCAAAGTTAAAGTGATTGCAGCGGTGACCTTGAAGTCATATATGAGGAAGGGGTGTCCGTTGATCTTATGCCATTTGAGAGACCATAGTATGGTGAGTTCGACAGTTGATTAGATACCAGTGGTGGGGGAGTTTCCAGATGTCTTTCCGGAGGAGATACCAGGTTTACCACCAAAGAGGGAGATAGATTTCAGTGTTGAGTTGAAACTAGGGACGAGACAATTCTCTAAGGCTCCGTACCGCAAGGGTCCTAAGGAGTTGGAGGAGCTGAAGAAACAGCTAGATGATTTGATTGATAAGGGGTACATTAGACCTAGTGTATCACCGTGGGGAGCACCAGGGCTGTTTGTGAAAAAGAAAGATGGGAGTTTGAGGCTGTGAATTGATTACAGAGAGCTGAACAGGGTTACCGTGAAGAACAGGTATCCTTTACCAAGGATAGATGATTTGTTTGAACAGTTGAACGGGGCAGCAGTCTTTCTAAGATTGATTTGAGGTCGGGTTATCATCAGGTAAATATTCGGGATGAGGACATACCAAAGACAACTTTTACATCGAGGTATGGTCACTATGAGTATGTTGTGATGCCGTTTGGGTTATCTAATGCACCTGCAGTGTTTATGGATTTGATGAACCGGGTCTTCAGTCAGTTTTTGGATCGGTTTGTTGTGGTCTTTATCGATGATATCTTAGTCTATTCTAAGACTAAGGAGGAGCATGAGGAGCATTTGACGTTAGTGTTGTAGACTTTTTGAGACAATTAGCTGTATGCAAAGTTGTTTAAGTGTGAGTTTTGGCTCGAGGAAGTTGCTTTTCTGGGGCATGTGATTTCAAAGAAGGGTGAAGCTATGGATCCGGCAAAGATAGAGGCAGTTACTCGGTGGGAAGCACCGAAGAATGTGGCAGAGATCAAGAGTTTCTTGGGTTTGGCAGGGTACTATCGTCGGTTTGTGAAAGATTTTTCCAAGATAGCCAGACCTATGACAGCATTGATGAGGAAAGAGAATAGGTTTCATTGGGATGAAAGTTGTGAGACGGCGTTCCAACATTAAAGGAGCATTTGACCACAACTCCAGTCTTAGCATTACCTGAAGGGTGTGAGAACTTTGAGGTATATACAGATGCTTCAAAGAATGGTTTGGGATGTGTGTTGATGTAGAATGGGAAAGTAATTGCTTATGCTTCTAGGCAATTGAAGCCTTATGAGGAGAACTACCCGACACATGATTTGGAGTTGGGTGCAGTTGTGTTTGCTCTTAAGATTTGGAGGCACTATCTTTATGGGGCGACCTTTAAGGTGTTTTCAGATCACAAGAGTCTCAAGTACATCTTCACTCAAAAGGAGTTGAACATGAGACAGAGGAGGTGGATGGAGCTGATTGGGGATTATGACATGGATATTATATACCTTGAAGGGAAGGCAAACGTGGTTGCAGATGCGTTGGGTAGGAAGAGTGTGCATTCTCTATGCACAACCATGTCTTTGATGAGGCTGGGAAGATGGGGATACATATGATACAGAAAGGGGATACTAGAGGGGACTTGACAGTGGAGCCAGATCTTTATGATGATATTCGCAGGAAACAGGCTTTGGATCCTAAGATCGAGGAGTGGAGAGCTGGAGTAGAGAAAGGGACAGTGTCTCGGTTCTCTATTCATATAGACGGCAGTGTGAGATTTGATGGGAGATGGTGTGTTCCTAGTGATGAGGAGTTGAAAAAGATGATCATGACAGAGGCTCATTGCACACCATATTCGGTACATCCAGGCGGTGACAAGTTATATAAAGATTTGAAGAAGACTTTATGGTGGCCTGAGATGAAGAAGAAAATAATTGAGTTTGTGGCTCGTTGTTACAGGGAGCTGAACAGTGTTACAGTGAAGAACAAGTATCCTTTGCCAAGGATAGATGATCTATTTGACCAACTGAGTGGGGCATGAGTCTTTTCGAAGATTGATCTGCGATCAGGTTACCATAAGGTGAGGATTTGGGATGATGACATACCAAAGACAGCTTTTCGATCGAGGTATGGTCACTATGAGTATGTGGTGATGCCGTTTGTATTATCTAATGCACCAGCGGTGTTTATGGATTTGATGAACCGGGTCTTCAGTTAGTTTTTAGATCAGTTTATGGTGGTGTTCATAGATGATATCTTAGTCTATTCCAAGACTAAGGAGGAGCATGAGGAGCACTTGAGGTTGGTGTTACAAACTTTGCCCGACAATCAGCTGTATGCAAAGTTTTCTAAGTGTGAGTTCTGGCTCGAGGAAGTTGCCTTTATGGGGCATGTGATTTCTAAAGAGGGTGTATCTGTGGATCCTAAAAAGATAGAGGCGGTGTCTTAGTGGGAAGCATCGAAGAATGTGGCCGAGATCAGGAGTTTCTTGGGTTTGGCAGGGTACAATCATCGGTTCGTGAAAGACTTTCCAAAGATCGCCAGACCTATGACATCGTTGATGAGGAAAGAGAACAGGTTTCAATGGGATGAAAGTTGTGAGACGGCGTTCCAAACATTAAAGGAGAGTTTGACTACAGCTCCTGTCTTAGCTTTACTTGAAGGGTGCGAGAACTTTGAGGTGTATAGAGATGCTTCAAAGAACGGGTTGGGTTGTGTGTTGATGTAGAACGGGAAATTCATTGCTTTATGCTTCTAGGAAATTGAAGCCTTATGAGGAGAACTACCCGACACATGATCTATAGTTGGGTGCAATTGTGTTTGCTCTCAGGATTTGGAGACAGTATCTTTATGGGGCAACCTTTAAGGTGTTTTCAGATCACAAGATTCTAAAGTACATCTTTACTCAAAAGGAGCTGAACATGAGACAGAGGAGGTGGATGGAGCTTATAGAGGATTATGACATGGATATCATATACCATGAAGGGAAAGCAAATGTGGTGGCTGATGCGTTGAGCAGGAAGAGTGTGCATTCCTTATGCACTGCTATGTCTTTGATGAGGTGGGAAAGATGGAGATATATGTGATACAAAAAGGGGATGCTAGAGGAGACTTGACAGTGGAGCCGGATCTTTATGATGATATTCGCAGGAAGCAGGCTCTTGATTCTAAGATTCAAGAGTGGAGAGCTGGAGTAGAGAAATGGACAGTGTCCCGGTTCTCTATTCATTCAGATGGGAGTGTTTGGTTTGATGGGAGATGGTGTGTTTCTAGAGACGAGGAGTTGAAAAAGATAATCATGATAGAGGCTCATTGCACACCGTATTCATTACATCCAGGTGGTGACAAGCTGTATAGAGATTTGAAGAAGACTTTTTGGTGGCCTGGGATGAAAAGGGAGACAGCTGAGTTTGTGGCTAGGTGTTTGACATGTCAGAGGGTTAAGGGAGAGCAGCAATGACCACAAGGTATGATTCAGTCTCTTGAAGTACCTGAGTAGAAGTGGGAGTCTATCTCCAAGGACTTTATAGTGGGTTTACCGAGGAGCCAGTAGGGTAATACATGATATAGGTGATAGTTGACTGTTTGACTAAGTGAGCTCACTTTATTCCAATAAAAGATACATGGATTAAGGTTCAGTTGGCTAATAGGTATAGGAAGCATGTGGTGAGGTTACATGGAGTCCCAAAGGACATTGTGCCAGATCGAGATGCAAGGTTTATCTCTCGGTTTTGGCAAAAGTTGCAGGAGATGATGGGAACTACCTTGAAGATGAGTACTGCTTTTCATCCTGTAACAGATGGACAGATAGAGAGAACTATTAAGACTTTGGAGGATATGTTGCGAGCTTGTGTGATGGAGTTTGGTGGTAGTTGGGATGATAGGTTAGATTTGATCGAGTTTTCTTACAACAACAGCTACCATACGATTATTGGGATGGCACTGTTGGAGGCTTTGTTTGGGAGGAGGTGTAGGAGTCCGATTTGCTGGGATGATAGAGCTGAGGCAGTGGATTTAGGACCACAGATGGTACAGGAGATGATAGACCAAGTAAAAGTGATTCAGCAGAAGATGAAAGCGGCCCATGATCGACAAAAGAGTTATGCAGACTTACATCGTCGTGACATCGAGTTTCAGGTTGGGGATAAGGTTCTTTTGAAAGTGTCACTGATGCGTGGGGTTATGAGGTTTGGTAAGAAAGGGAAACTGAGCCAGAAGTTCATTGGACCATATGAGATTTTAGATCGTGTGGGAGAGGCTGCTTACCGGTTAGCTTTACCAACGGCTTTGGATCGTGTACATAATGTGTTCCATGTGTCTCAGTTACGAAAGTATGTGAGTGATCCTTCCCATGTGTTAGAGGTGGAGAACATCGAGTTGGATGAATCCTTGTCTTATCTTGAGGTGCCAAAACAGATTCTTGATCGCAAGGTTCGTAAAACTAGGTCCGGGGAAACAGTGTTGCTCAAGGTTCTATGGTCTAATCATGAAGATGAGGAAGCTACTTGGGAGGCGTAAGAGGCTATGAGGGAGCGGTATCCATCTCTTTTTGATCAGGTTTGTGTGGTTACGGGGACGTAACCATGTTTCTTTTAGGGGGGTAAGAGATGATCGCATAAGGTTTTGGTATGGTTTTGTGTTGGTTTTAGTACAGTTAGTGGTTGTTTTGAGTCGGTATGAGTTGTAGTTAGGGTTTTGTTTCGAGTTTTGTTACTGATGTGAACATTATTTGCGCACATTTAGTCCCCTAATTGAGCCTATTTTGCATACTATTATAACATTTTATGGTCATTTTATCCGTCAAAACCTTCCTATTTTCTTTCCTAGTGCATTTCGTATGTTTTGTAGGAAAGAAGATAATTAGGCGGAAATTCCCGTCTTTCGTGCATATTTGGAAGCTATTTGACGATATTTGATGGACTAGTATGAAGAGGAAGCGAGAACTAAAGACCAATCCTACGAGAATAAGAAGAAAGTGAAGAAAAGGGATTCTGACACAGAATCCGAGCGTCCAAAGGAACAAGACGGCCGTCCAGGATGACAATCCGAGCGTCCAAGCCCCGAATCCGCTCGGATTCCTTTGCTACAATCCGAGCGGATTTGCAGAAAGACGCCCGTCCTCCCCTGCATGAATCCGAGCGTCTTCCCCTCATGGACGGACGGATTGCGACGTTTTCAGCCGAGATGCTCATCTTTCCAAAAAGACTAGCATTTCCCTGCTTAAAACTCAAAAATGTAATTACTAATTTAGCCTTAGTTAACCTAATGAAGCTCAACTATATATACCCCATTTGTAAATAATCAAGAGGGAGTTGGAGATTAGGCTAAGCCTCCACATTAGAAATTTCTTTTTGATTCAATTAGGAGTAGATTAGAATAGATTACTCTCTAATCTTTCCACAAATCTCACATTAATCTCTCCTTAATTATTGTTCAAGTTTGTTACTTTTGGATAATTGAAGATTATTGGGTTATTATTGGAGGATTGACAACCCTTCATCAATCAATCAAGTTTCTTCTTTTATTGTTTGCATTATTATTTTGGAATCTCGATAGGTATAATTCTCTTAATCCTTGTTTTAATTATTGTTAATCTTTCTTACTTGCTCATCATGTTTTACCTTGTTAATATGATTGACAACCTTGTTAGCATGTTAAACTTGATAATAAGTGAGTAGTCTCTTAGCTAGGATTAGTGGGTAACTAAGGGAAACCAAACATGGGATTGATCCATGCTTAATCTAATATGTTCACATAATTAATTTGCTTGCTTGTTGTGATGTCAACTTTATGCACATGTCATGTTTGATGAAATGCTAAGCTTATGAATCCTTGCATTTACAACCATCTCTTATCTACTCAACAAGACTTGTAAGATATAAACCAACTCGAGTCTTGTTAGACTATGCATAGAAGTTGAATAGAAGGAAATTAAGTCGAGTTGTAGGTGTTGTACAATCTAATCGATTCGGCTCCGGGACCCAACTTTTCCTATGAACTGTAAGACATAAACCAACTCGGTTCCCCCACAACACTAATTGCTTGCTTATAATTGTAAACATGTTTGTATGATCAACACCATGAATCCCCTATGAACCCATGATATCCTAGAAATTTCAATCAATTGTTTACATCCTTTATCTTATTACTTGTTTTACCTTATTGTTTGCATTAGTCTAGACACAACTACAAACCCAACCAAATTGTGACACTAGCATAAATTGAGATAGATAGACTTAGAACCCAAAGCACACCGTCCCATGGATCGATCTCGACTTACCGCTAACTAGTTGTTTGTTGAGTATTATAAATGTGTTTGATTGGATATGACCCGACGACATCACCCCACATCAAAATGGCGCTGTTGCCGGGGATGGTGCTATGTGATTAAGTTCTTACTTGTTTGTCTATTTTGATTTTGCTTTCACCTTGAGGAACTTGTTCCTCAAGGATTGTTCTTACCGTTTTTGTGTAGTTTCCATGCTTGTAGTTGTTTCCTTGTCTTAGCTATGATGGCTCAAGACTTGACATATGGAGTATGTGGTGGATCTTTTGAGTATGACTATGGGTATGGGGAGTTTGAGGAGCAAGTCAACACAAACCTACCTTACTACTCATACAATGAAAATCCTAACTACTACCCCAACTTTTCCCACCCAAATCACCACATGCAATATCCACAACAACCACCCACACAATACCCACTTCATAATGAGTTTCAATTGCCACAATACAACCACTTTCACACCTACCCACAACAAGAAGATGAACCCATTCAAAATGTGATTCTCCAAATGATGGGAGATCAACAAAACTTCTTCAAACAAATGCTAGAGGAGAGCCAAAAGAGGGGCAATGTGCTTCAAGGCATTGTTGCCCAAGGTGAGGATTTGGAGATTTAAATTGCCCAAATGAAAGAATCCCAAGCAATCACTCCCCACCGTTCTTTGGACATTGATCATGAATGTGAATTTGAAGTAGTAACCTTTGACATGAAAAATGAAGAATGGGAAGAGCCAATCTCCGTGAGCTCTTGTGAGTATGAAAGTGTTGTGTTCGATGAGGAAGACATGAGGTTGAGTAAGCCAAATACTCTTAGCCTTTGTGAGTATGAGGGTGTGTCCTTTGAAGTGAATGTTGAGACGTTGGAGAAAGAGTTGAATGAAGCCCCCATTCATGATTCATATGAAGATAGCTACGATGATGACGAGCCTAAGGGATGGACTTGTAATATCACCTTGCTTGAGGAACCTATCCTTGAGACATTTGAAATATCCTATCATGAAGATGAATGTCCTTTCCCTATTTCCCATGATGACTACTTGACACCTACCATGGAGCCAATGATCGTTGAAGAAGATATGGTGGACCTTCTCCAAAAGGTCAAAGCATCATACAAAAGCTACTTGGTGGAAAAGCTCAAAGAGAAACTTGCTCGCGAAGCTACTTGTGGAAATTTGGCACCCACAATGACAACTTCCAAGGAACTCAGTCATCAATGCCATGAGAATTCTCCTTCTACTCTTGAAGGATTGACAAACTCAAATGCTATCATCGTTACCAAAATTGAAGAAGAAGTTGGTGAGTGGAAGTCTCCGGACAAATATGAACCATACTTCATATCTAGTGTTGACAAGAATCATGGGCTTATTGGTTTAAAGCATTGGGCAAGCTCTAGTGCCGAGGACAAGATGAAACAAAGAACATATGACAAGCTTCCTTGGCCAAATTTCATGTTAAAATGGAGCAACCCATACTTGTGTTTATTTGGAGTTTGTTCACAAGCTTTTGATCTCCTATTAAGAGCCTTGAGCTCTATGGACAAAAATTTCTACAATTCGAACTAGTTTGGTGGAGTCCTATCTTAAACCACCATTTGTAAGATATTTCTTGGATTACTTACTTTGTATAATATTGTACATTTTTGCATTTGTATTTGATTTCTTGCATGAGAGTAGTGAGAGAGAGTTTTCTTACATTATTATTGAGCAAAATTTCAGAAAAAGATAAGGAGGAATAACAAATCGGTGAAAGGGTATGATTATGCAAGGAAAAGAAAGAAAAAGGAAGAAAAGCAGCCAAAGACGGCCGTCCCGAGGGCTGGACGCTCGTCCAGGGCCCTCATCGCATCACTGTATAGCACTGTCTCAGAACCCGAGCGGATTCGGCACAAGACGCTCGTCTTCAAAGAAGATGCTCGTATTCTCCACGGGACGCTCGTCCTAAATGACACCTGAAGCAAAGTTTTGAAACTGCCAGAAAATCCGAGCGGATTTTTGAGAAAACGCTCGTCCCGAGTAAGACGCCCGTCCAAAACAGAAGACGCTCGTCTTCTGCGTGCTCCAGAAATTGCTGAGGTCCTGTCTCAAAATCCGAGCGGATTTTAAGAGAGACACTCAGATTCTACAGACCAAAGACGCCCGTCCCTCATGAAAGACGCTCGGATTGGGGTCTTTTTCTCGAACCATCCGACCAGGCCCCACTCTTATCCGCTCGGCTTCCCCTTTTCTTCTATAAAATCACCTCCTTTCTCCCTCATTTCTTCACCTTATCTAACCCTAAAACACTCATCTTCATCCTCACAAACACTCCCCTCACATCAAAAGCCAACAAAAAACCCCATTTCCTCAACTTCAAGATGATGAACCTCAAGGGCAAGGCTAAGAAGTTTGTTGAATCTGCCAAAAGGAAACACAAAGGATCATCCTCTTCAACCCCGCGAGAGGTAGTACCACCAAGGAACTTCCGTCCCATCATAAGAGGAGGAATAGAGCAACTTGAGTACTACCCAGAGGTACTTTTTGAATCCGATGCCCACCGCAAGAAGTTTGTCGAATTTCTAGGTAAGAACTATGAACCCACTCAATTCATAGATACTAAGGTGTTGGAATTCCTTGGGATAAGGTACCACACCGAGATATTCTTTGATGGCTTAGGGATTGGAAAACTTTTCCATGCCCATGAGGAGACGTACCTTAGTCTCACCCTGGAATTTTTGAGTAGCCTTCGTATTGTCACGAATACTCGAACCAATGTGGCCATGGAGTTTAGGTTGTGCAACCTAGACCATAGCCTTACACTTGATCAATTTGCCCACATTTTCGGTCTTGTTGTTCCCACCAACTATACCGAAAAACCTGCTGATTTCGATGTGGACCTACTTTGGAAGGCTATTTCCGGGAGGGATTTTACCCATTTAAAGCAATGCCATACCTTCGCCATCCAACATCCGGTGATTCGGATCACCGAACGCTTTGTGGCCGGTACCATCAATGGGAGGTACGAACAAGATAGATGTACTCTCATTGATTTAACATTTCTTGAGTCCTATTTAAATGTCCGGGGGACGAGGCACTATAACTTCAACACCCCCCTTGAGATACTTACAAGGTTTCATGATTTTGCTCAAGGGACCGCCCAACTCAAGACCTTCGTAATGGGAGGTCTAGTTACTATTTTGGCCAATTACCTTTACCCCGGGTTCAACTCCCGTGGGATTTATGCTCCTCTTGAGAGGAGTACTTTGATTGATGAACACGCCGTCTTCACCCACCATCGGTGGTGTAACTACACTCAAGAAGGGAGTGTAGAATGGCACACAAAAGGGTGCACCTCAATCATCCTTTCGGGTTGGAATATACCGGGCACCGACCCAAGATTGAGCCCATATTCGCCTACGCCAAGCTACCTCCTTGATATCCAAATCCCCGGCAATCCCCCTCAAAGGGAAGAGGCACCCCGCCAACAACAAGTACCTCGTGGGATACCGGCAAGGTCTACTCACCCACCTTCCTATGTGCCTATCCCACTATACCCTACTCCTTATACCCAATTCCGACCGGAAATCCCCAATACCCCGGGTATTAATGATTTGATGAAACTCATGAATAGAGTGGACCTCGGGGTATATGAAGGTAGGGTCGACAACTACTTGGCCCTTTATCCCAAATACTATAACATGTCTCAACAAGGGTATGTTGACCCTAATGGCCCTTTGCCCTCTTGGGCCCAACCACAACATTTGTTCCTTAATCAAGGGGACCAAGCTTGGAATCTCGGCGGTGGAGGGTACTCGGGCCAAAGAGGAGGGTATGACCAAGGAGGGTATGACCAAGGCGGGAGTTCTCACCGGTATGGCTACCCCCAAGATGAGGATGATGACGAGTGAAAGAGGCCTACCTCATCACCTCCGTTTGTATAATACTCCTATCTCCCTCTCTCTTTTGTATATACATTGCATTTAGTGTAGCTTTCGCATGCATTTGTATTATATTGCATTTGCATTATCTAGTTCATATAGTATAGTTGCATTGTAATATATCTCACATGATTCATGTAGATAGTTGCATGTGTTAGAAATCTATATCTCATTATACGACATATTCATATATGTGACAATTAATTTAGTCATAAAATAAATTGTTGATCTTATGCATGCAAACATAAATAGAAATAGAGAAGAAATCGTCTTCCTTACTTTGGAATTTCGGATTAAAGGGCACAAGTAAGTTCTCCTTCTTACTAGTTCTTGAGCTACAATGAATATAAGGTTGATCCTCCAAAAATCTCAAAGTAAATATTCTCCTCTTGATTGCACCAAAGATTATCCCTTATCCCCACTAAATAATATTAGCTAGATATTAGTTTAGTAGTTTACCTTAAAATTGATTACTAACACTCATATATTACACTAATAATTTTAGTAATCTTTTATGAACAATTTGAATCAAAAATCTCATGTTTTGATGAAGATTAAAGAGAGAAGAGAGAATAATTCATGAACTTTTGCATGTGATATATTAGAATGAAAAATAAGAGAACTAATTCTTTTCATATGATGGAGGGTTCACGGTTGGAGTATCAAAAATAGGGCATCTACTTTTCACTTTTTGTCTTCACAAGAAATAGATGTGTAAGATGTGTAAGAGTAGGTGTAAGGCTAGTTGTAAGTAGGCATCATCATGCCATTTTATCAAATAAAATAAAACAACCAAAACCCACTAACACTCCTTCCATATTTTGGTCCATCTATATAAAATGGACTATCATTTTATTTTGTCAATTTGTCATTTGTCACACAATATGTCACATGTAGTATGATACATGTTATTAATTAATTTAATTCATATTTATCACATAAATATCATTTTATAAATTAATTAAATTACATACAACAAATTGACTAGTGATACTTGATCACAAAAATAAAATGGGTCATATAATTATAATTCACAACATCTTGTAATTATAATTAACCATTCATTCTTATCTTTATTGTTTCACAAACAATAAACAATTTTAGTAATAAAGTATTTCAATTACTAAAATAAATCTTATTTAATCCCATTACAATAAGATATCAATATTCTCTCTCGCAAATTGAATTGTTCAATTTTAAGGAATTGATTAACTTGTATCGTCATACAATTAATCAAGTTTACGGATAAGGGCATCATCCTTTAGGTGTGACTTTAAGGGATCAACTGACCACCACCGTCCCACGACAGTAACGTCAAACTCTAGCAAGCCAATCGTTACCGATAAATGTTGATCAGTTGACTATAAAATGAATCATCCCTTACGTATTCTTAAAAAATGAGATTTAAACATGTGATCATCATGATCGACAATTGTGCGCATTATTGTCGGAGGACACATATTCCAATAATCTCCCACTTGTCCTTGACAAGTGTGCGTCACCAATTCTCTTGTCCTATTACTATCTCCCACTGAATGCAAGGTGTCTTTCGGGTCGTACTTGTAAGTGATCATATCGGGAGTGGTTTCCTCGATCTGGAGAATAACTAATTGACCGGAATTTATCTACCATAGATACCTTCCGAGCGTGGCCACGCATTTCCTGTTCATTACTCCTCGAGTGGCCCTGAGATATTGTTATAACCCTGACAAGGTGTAGATACCCGTATCCGTCGATATTGGAATTTATAGAGAACCCGACAAACACCCGATGATGATAGGACACATGTATTCTTTAGTTGTCATTGTCATTATTTGGGCTCGTTTTACGATGTAGAATGAGCGTTGTCGACGAAGTATTTTATTAATTTAAATGATATTTAAATTAAATGTTTTTTTAAAAAAAGTGAATTCATTTTATTGTTTTGAATTTATTTTCTTAAATTTATTTTATTGAAAATAAAATATATTTTTGATTTGAAAAATCATTTATTTTAATGTGTTAATAGATTTGAAAAATCGAATTTGAAAATCGAAAACTCGTTTTAATCACACGTTTTGGAGCTCGATTATAGCTCGGTTTATGAGCCCATTTTCTTTACGAGTTGGCACAAATCTCGAGTACACTAACCAACCTAGGCCTCTACCCATCCAACCCCAGTTCGAACCCCCATACCCACGTCCCAAATCTCGCCCCAAACATACACAAAACAGCCCAACTACTTCCCCTTACCCGCGTTAGCCCTTCCTCTTTTCCAACCCGTTTTGTGTGCTTCAAAGCTTGACCTAAACCCGCCACAACCAACCCAATTCCTGCCCCTCATTACCTACAAACAACCCATCACTAAACCCACCACGAAACCCATCCAATTCCCGTCCCAAATACTCCACAAACAGCCCGCAAATAACACAAGCAGTTCTCCATACATACTACCATCACTTACAAGCTTTCAACTCCAGAAACAAACCCTAATTGCCTCCCAAAAACCCTCGACAAAACCGACTTACAAACTGAGAATCAGTTTGTGTGTCCTCTTTGAAACCGTTCGTTCAACCATCAAACCTCCACTAAATTCGAGTTTCTTGTTCCAAATTAACCATACAACATCCACCTGCATCTTAGACAAAGATTTACGAGCCAAATTGCCCTTGAGAGTACACGAATCCCCTCGAAAAACAGAGTGTTATACACTCTGTTTTCGCGGCTTTTCCTGTCTGTCCAGTTCTGTTTGTGCTCGTTTTTCGTGCCCAATAACTCAAAACTAGCAGGGATTGTTTTAAGATCTCTGTTCTCCTCTCTTTCTAGTTTTCAAAACATCTTTTAAATCTAATTTTCTCCATGAAATGAGTGAGAAATTGCAGTTTGAAAGTTGCTGTCCAGATTTGCAAAAAACGTGTTATTGCTTTGTTCCTTCGTCGACGATGGCCTCTCGAGATAAAATCTACGATCGATTACGACCCAAGACGGTGTCAACGATACATGTAGGTTGAGGGTGCATAAAATCCTCCTCTTCTCCCTTTTATTTCGTTTTTTTATGTTTGTTTTTTATTGTTTCGTTTTATTTTGTTTATCGTTTGTTATCGTTAACTATGAAACTAGTTTAGTCCGAGTATGAGTTAAAGTACCACCACGAACACCCGCGTTGATTTGAGATGGGAAAGAAATCCGCCACATTGGTCGGTCGTATCCCCCGTCTCATTTACATATCCTCGTGTTCAAGGTAGGGCATTAATAAAACGAATTCTAACTTCGTTCCTCGCTTTTGACACCTTGCTTGTTTCGTTCAATTCGACCTATCCTAGGACCCGTTGCATGTTAGTTCGACCTCTGATTGTTAACATATGACTCATTTAGACGACATTATATCAATTTAATAACCTAATTAGACATATTAGGTGGCATCGACATAGCTTTAAAAATCAACTAACAATTCTATAACTTAATTGAACGCATCTCTCTTTTCACTCGATTTCTCGCTAGCATAGGAGTGCGTGATTAGCACCTTCCTATTAACACTCGATGAGTAGCGTTAATATCGTAACTTCGTGACCTAATTCGACCCCTTTAGGCCGTGTAGAATACACATTCGCGTGACATCTTTTCAATCGATCAACGTCATTTATAACTTGTTTTCTAGCCCGCTTTCGAACTCGTTTCGCAATTATTTGATCTAACTAATGAACTTGACCTAGGAACTAGGATGGCCGTGGTTTGGCCGTGAGGTTGGCCGATTCCTTTGTCCTTCTTGCTTCGTTTTTTGTACCAATTGTTCTTTGTTGTTTCGTTGCTTGTGATTTATAATTTGTCCATCGAGTTGTAACTTTCAAGTTTGTTTTACTTTTATCGAGTCAAAACTTCTTCAAAAAACCTTAGTCTCATTTGGTTAGATGGTTGTGCTCCAATTCATGTAAGAGCGTAGTAAATCGCATGTTGTTTAAAGCAACATGGCCCGATTTATGCTAATGCGTGCTTAGGTGTGTGACCCTATGTCTAATTCGATAAGATTAAGTGAAAGCACGCATTACGAGGAGTGACCCAAGGCCGTGGGTCACGTAAGCCGTGGGCCACCCCCCTTGTGCATGTTTCCCTAGGCCGAATTGGCCGTATAGTGTGTCGTGTATGGTTTTGTGTATAGCATTGTATTTAGATCGAGTTGTATCTTTAATTTCTCGTTGTGTCGGCATGAAATGCCTGGGTTGTAATAGGGTAGATCCCAACGGCTCCCCCATTCCCCCTAAGCCTTGTTTGCTTTGTTTTGTATGTTGTTAGATCAATCAACCCACATGCTAAATTACAACTTTGACAAAGTTAGTTTAGTTGCATCTAAATCAACATAGAAACTTCACATGTTAGGGTTTAAAATGATGTTTGCATATCATATATCGTAGTAGCTATGACCTTGTTTGAAATCCGATACTTGACTTAGTAGAGGCCGTTACCGACGGGCGGGGTTAGGTGTCCTTATGGGCTTCCTAACACGTACCCTCACCCCTTACTCAAGATCTATGGTTTGTGGATCCGTCTAAATACCATTGGATTACGAGAGTCATTCAAATCGAGTGATATAGGGTACAAGTCTTTATCTTTAATCACTCGTAGTCGATTGGCTTTATGCTTTTCGACGAAAGGTGTAAAGTTGACTTGAACGGTTCCAAGTTACCAAAAAACTTGGTGGCGACTCTAATTAGTCTTAATTCGATTCGAAAGAACCTCGAGTCGATTATGCCTAGTGTGGATCCCGCGGACGCAGTTCCCGAGGGCCTTGTCCACAGTTTGGCGACTCCTCTGGGGAAAAGAGGACTGGTTACACTTTGTTTCTAGGGTCTTTTCCTCCGAGGTGAAACTTGAAAAGAAAGTATTGGAAAGTAAAACATTACTCATAGTGCTACGATTCATGCATAAACCCTTAAGGACTTTCCCGGGCCGTCCCAGCGTTTCTTTGTGATGCGTGGGGGGCGACGTCCCACTATGCCAGGAACTCGCACATTGCTTGCTTCCGCTCCGCCTCGTCGTGGTTCTTGATGGTGGGGATGCTCTTCTAGGTACTCTACCTAAAGGCCCTTGCTCTATAAGACCCAAAAAGGATGGAGGGCATAGACCTTCTTGTAGAAGACTTGCCGAGACTTAGAGATGTCTAGGAGCATACATCCTTATAACATGAGAATGACAACGTGCGAAATGAATTTCCCGAGTCTTTTCAAAACTTTCCGTATCAATTTCAAAACCGAACTTTCGGACAACTTACTTTCAAAATAGCATGGTTTTAAAAACGCGGAATGCTGCCCAAGTAGGACCAGAGTTTTCGGCCAAAAATGAGCTTTTATAGCCGGCATGCTGCCCATTTCAAGTCTCATTTTCAAATCAATCCTTCGTTTTTCAAAATCAATCCAAAATATTTCTCGAGCCTTAACCAAGCATGAAATGTGTCGAGTCGTGTCCGGGTCCTGGCCGTGTTTGGCCAGGCGTGTTTCGTTCTAAGAGTCTAGAACACGACCTTGTTGGGTCACCCAAGCTCACCTCTTGGGCTTTGAGTCATGTGGGTCGACCAATTGGTCTAGGATAGTCCACAGAAGCGTCCAAGCTAGGCCATTTAGGGCATTTCACTTGAACCTAAGGACTATGTTAGTCCAATCATGGGTTTAGTCACACCGAGTCCAGTTTAGAATCGTGCTATGACAACTTGAGTCATGTCGTCTTGTCGAGTCTAAAATGAATCAAGGTCTAAATTCAACCGTGAGTCGAACCTTTGGTTAGTCAGTCTCAAGTCGAGTCTTTGCTTGAGTCAAGTTGGTGTCGTGTCCTTAAGTGTGTAGGGGCTCTTACATTCGAATATTGACTCAGTTCGGGGTTTTCTTGTAGAAAGGCCGCCAAAAACCCGACGTCAAGCAATGGAAGATGCTGTTAACAAACTCACCGAGGCCGTGAACCTCATGATGACCCGAATGGATGCAATCGAATCTAAGCTGGGTGAAGATTCCCCTCCATCCACCCCACCTCTGACTGATCTGGAGAAACGGTTCAAATTCATTGAAGACCGTCTGAAACTCTCCCAGGGGAAGAACATCCACTACGAAAATGCTAGGGCCTATGCCCCAGTTCAGGATAAGTTGCCCACAAACATGGTACTCACTGATATCCCAAAGTTTAAGGGCACAGAAGATCCGGTCCACCATTTTAAGGCCTATAAGGGGTACTTAGCACTGAAGGGAGTACCTGCTGATATGCTCTCTGAAATTTTCGCTCAATCTCTGGATGAACACCCGAAGGCGTGGTTCTACAATCTGGACCTTAAGAACTTCCCCACTTTTGAAGATATTACGGTGGAGTTCTGCAAGCACTATGCTGATAATGTCGAGATTCAAACCAACATAAGAACGCTAGAGGTTATGACCCAGAAAGATAAAGAAGGCTTTACTGAATTCCTTGCAAGATGGCGCGCTGAAAGCGTGAAATTAGCCAAGAAGCCTGATGAAGTTGAAATGGTAGATAAGTTCGTAAAGAATCTACGACATTTGTTTACCGCAAATGCTCGAAATACAGAATTTTGGCTCTTTCAAAGAATTGATAAGAATCGGGATAAAGGTAGAAGATGATGTCATAAGGGCAGAGGCTGAAAAGCCAAAAGGATACCAAGGGGCCTCGTCATCTAAGACAAAAGCCCCAGCAACGACCCATATTGATGAAGCCATCAATCTCTTAGAAGGGCAATCGAAGAAGTCGCAGAGCCAAACACCTAGGGCATTCACTGATATTGGATGCACTTATACATACGCTCTCCAAAGGCTCATAGCCCAAGGAAAGCTGAAGCCTATTGGTCCAACTCCGGACCCTCCCGCTGAACAACAAGGCAAATGGTAAAAACCAAATGCCTACTGTGCTTTCCATCAAGGGAAGGGACACGATACTGAAAGGTGATTTAGACTGAAGCACGAAATCCAAGACATGATTGAGAATGGAACACTCCCGATCCCAACTGTTAAACCTAATAACATCACCAATCCATTTGGCGATCACGCCAACTTTGTTTCTGTCGAAGACAATGTCGATTATTCCCATCTTATCCGACCATGTCACTTTAAAGGGGTGTTTATCGGGAAAATATTTGTGGATTGCTTTGAATTCTTGCCAAACCCGAAGAATGAAATTCAAGTCGGGAGTCTTGCTCTAGAATGTACTCCTCTCGTTAACGAAATTAATAAAAGACAATTCGGTTCACCAACCTTTATCACTGGCGTAGATCCTCAGAGGACTACCTCGGGATGGAGGCAGACCATCAAAGGGATCAAGGACCGAGTAGGGCATCTAAGCGACAATTTGAACAAGAGAAAGCTCAAGACCAGATTTGAAAATTATGAGTCGGGATCTGTTTTCTTATCTTAGTCGAGTCGAGTCTAGAACTTTCTTTTTTTGAATTTGAGTCGTTTGTTCCGCGATGACCTAGGATGTGTCTTAGGAATCGTTTCTTCGAGTCTGTTAAGCATTTCTCATTCCAATAAAAAAGTTGCAGTTTCGTTTCCAAATATGTCTTGTTTCCAATCCTCAATCATTCCGAAATATGATAAAATGCACAACACACTCAAAGGCATCCCTGGGGTAGAAATATGTCCCGTTTCAAAACGTAAGGTACAATAGGATTCCGTGTTTGATTCCTTTACCTATTCCATGTCTGGCGGTAGAAAACCTCCATCTGAACCAATGTTTGTGACAAGCTTTTAGATGATTCTATGACAAACCCGGACTAGCTCCTTGTTTCCCCTATCGATGATGGAAGGCAAGCCTTTTCCTCAACAAAATCATCCCATCTCGAAGAGAGAAGATATCAACCCGTTCTAACAAGGAATTGTTCGTTCTGACCTAAATTAGTTGGCGAAGCCATGTTTTCAAGGTGTATCCATTTGTGACTAAGAGAATGAATATAAGATCATTTTCAAAAATTGGAAAAATGAAAAAAAAATGAAAAAAAAAAGAAATATAAAAAAAGATGAAAGAAAAAGAAAAAGAAAAAAGATGTTGAAGTCATTGCAGAACGCTTTTGGTTGAATGTCGAAGTTACGGAAGCCAGAAGTCAAGTCAAGTACCCATAGTTGAAGTTCAATGGGTGAAGCCCAAAAGCTTAAGTAGTAACCTCTTTACCCTCTAAGTCCTTCTGAGACGATTCAAAGGGATAGTCGGGAATTTTGAGAATTATTCCGCTTGTGTTGTTACACCCTGACCTTTAGGGTCCGGACATGGAAATTTGAACCCACGTCATTTTTCAACCCATTTGCACTCGTGGTTCATCAAACCCGAGACACCCATTCCAACCACATCAGAGGCCATAGCCCTTGGCCTTAGCACC
This sequence comes from Silene latifolia, assembly GCF_048544455.1. Classification (NCBI taxonomy): domain Eukaryota; kingdom Viridiplantae; phylum Streptophyta; class Magnoliopsida; order Caryophyllales; family Caryophyllaceae; genus Silene; species Silene latifolia. The sequence continues at coordinate 216,065,065 of NC_133537.1, read as the reverse complement.
ACAAAACAAACCTTCAGAATGATGGTTAACCATTCCAACTTGTTATTACCAAGCTCCACATCCCAAAAGATCCAAGCCTTTTACACCTAACCCCAAACACGAGATTTAACGGTACTTTACAGGCTAGAATGGGATAAGGCATGATACCTTAGGTGAAACTTTCGAGTGTGTACACACAATCAATATGCCAAGTTTATGCACCAAGATCGAACTACGTCGGATTTGATTTCGCTCCACGCGAATACGTAGGCAGTCCTTCAGAATAAGGGATTCAATCCACTCATCAACCAAGTTGTCATCTTGTCGGTTTCTTACGGGTCTTAACCAAGTCCAAATGAAGCCACCTTTGTTTGAGTCGGTCTTAGCACTCGATGTAGGCTAGGATGAGGATATAGGTTCGGATGAATAGTATCGAGTCTCAGAATGAGCTTTATCTAATGGTTTAGGCAAAGATGCTGAGTCACATAGATGTGGGTTTGTGTTGGGAACAGAAAATATGAAAAACCCGCTGAAAAGAAAGAAGGCGTGGAAGGAAAAATAGTAAAAGCCCGCTGAAAAGAAAGAAGGCGATGGCAAGAAATGATGAAACTCGCTGAAAAGAAAGGAGGCGAGGAGAAGAGTGACAGAATGTTCCCAACAAAAGTCATGTGTGATGTCTAAGTGTTCTCATAAAATCAATCTGTGTTTAGTGTCTGGGCGAAGCCAACGTTGTCGCTCCGTGAGTTTAATCCACCTTGTCAATGCCAAGTGATCTTGATTCCCATGTGCCCTTGGGAGCACGCCCATGCCATACGATATCTCTGTCTCAAGTCCGATGGCCTTGTGATTCCCGTTTGTCATCTTTTGGCGCCAGAATGGCCAATTTACTTTTCTATCCCCATCAAGTCAATATTTGAATTAAAACCCGTGCACACTTACGGTTTTATTTTCTTTTTTTTGTTTTACGGTAGCGGGCTACGCCCACGTTGTTTACAAGTCATACAGAGTGTCTGAGTCATATTTCATGCTCACCCATCAAGGTTCGATTTCAAAAAATTTCAAAATTCCAAAAACTTTTTGCGAATTGTAGATAGATGATCCAAGTAGTGGAATCATTTCGGGGTTTCAAAATTTCAAATTCAATCTTTGAAGGGTCGATGGCCCAACATTCCAAGTGATGTCAAATTCAAACTTCGGGTCGATGGCCCAGTTTTTTTCAAAATTTTCAAATTCAATTTTCGGGTCGATGACCCAACCTTTCAAATGATCCAATTTCAAGATTGATGATCCAAATGAGCTTAAGTGATGATTATTGCTCGTACATTTTCTATGTTTCAAATGTAGCAGGATATGCTTCAACTGGGGGCTCTAAAGTCTTCGACTTTAGAGCCATCACAAATCAGGGCTCGGCCGTTGGCTTCAGAGACCATTATCAAGATGTAAAGGATGGCATCCGCCAAGAATTCAATTCAATACAAGAGTATGAAATGGAAGAATTCCGTAGCTGAAAGCAAATGATGAAAGCGGCGGCAACCTCCTTGGAAAGTCCCATTCCATTTGGGCACCCGCCAGCAGATGATAAGCTTTGGGCAAATGTCAACAGATGATGAATTTTGGACAAATGCCAGCAGATGATAAACTTTGGGCATGTGTCAGCAGTTGCCGAACTACGACGCGGGTTTGATTCCGTCAGAAACGGATACGTAGGCGCCTAAGGATAAGGCTCAATCCACCATTTATGCAATTTATGGGTCGATGACCAACGATGATAATTCGACGCAACAGAAGCAAGAGTTAATCCCCGACAAAGTTTCAGGTATGATCTCTTCTTATGGCTGGCGAGCTTATATACGCAAGTCTAATGGACTATAAACGACCCGCGGAATCCTCAGGTCGAAAGGGACCTGGGGTATACTTTGACTTTCGCCTTGTCCAAGCCTCAGTCAAAGTGGGGGCTCTGTAGATACCCGTATCCGTCGATATTGGAATTTATAGAGAACCCGACAAACACCCGATGATGATAGGACACATGTATTCTTTAGTTGTCATTGTCATTATTTGGGCTCGTTTTCGATGTAGAATGAGCGTTGTCGACGAAGTATTTTATTAATTTAAATGATATTTAAATTAAATGTTTTTTTAAAAAAAGTGAATTCATTTTATTGTTTTGAATTTATTTTCTTAAATTTATTTTATTGAAAGTAAAATATATTTTTGATTTGAAAAATCATTTATTTTAATGTGTTAATCGATTTGAAAAATCGAATTTGAAAATCGAAAACTCGTTTTAATCACACGTTTTGGAGCTCGATTATAGCTCGGTTTTTGAGCCCGTTTTCTTTACGAGTTGGCACGAATCTCGAGTACACTAACCAACCTAGGCCTCTACCCATCCAACCCCAGTTCGAACCCCCATACCCACGTCCCAAATCTCGCCCCAAACATACACAAAACAGCCCAACTACTTCCCCTTACCCGCGTTAGCCCTTCCTCTTTTCCAACCCGTTTTGTGTGCTTCAAAGATTGACCTAAACCCGCCACAACTAACCCAATTCCTGCCCCTCATTACCTAAAAACAACCCATCACTAAACCCACCACGAAACCCATCCAATTCCCGTCCCAAATACTTCACAAACAGCCCGCAAATAACACAAGCAGCCCCCCTGTTTTGCGTGCTCAAACCCGAGTCCAAAACCCGCTCCAAACACCACCTAAACCCGTGCCCATTAACCCTAAACCATACCCTAGTATCCTACCCATATTAACTTAGCTTAAACACCAAGAAAACCCCCCATACAAACCCTAAAAACCTCACGAAATAGCTGATGGACAGCAGCTATGCGAAACAGGCCCGACTGCTTGTTGCCCTACTTCTACCCTTCGAAACTCCTTATAAATACCCCCCCTTCACCATACATTAATGCCTATAAGTTCTCCATACATACTACCGTCACTTACAAGCTTTCAACTCCAGAAACAAACCCTAATTGCCTCTCAAAAACCCTCGACAAAACAGACTTACAAACTGAGAATCAGTTTGTGTGTCCTCTTTGAAACCGTTCGTTCAACCATCAAACCTCCCTTAAAATTCGAGTTTCTTGTTCCGAATTAACCATACAACATCCACCTGCATCTTAGACAAAGATTTACGAGCCAAATTGCCCTTGAGAGTACACAAATCCCCTCGAAAAACAGAGTGTTATACACTCTGTTTTTGCGACTTTTCTGTCTGTCCATTCTGTTTGTGCTCGTTTTTCGTGCCCAATAACTCAAAACGAGCAGGGATTGTTTTAAGATCTCTGTTCTCCTCTCTTTCTAGTTTTCAAAACATCTTTTAAATCTAATTTTCACCATGAAACGAGTGAGAAATTGCAGTTTGAAAGTTGCTGTCCAGATTTGCAAAAAACGTGTTATTGCTTTGTTCCTTCGTCGACGACGGCCTCTCGAGATAAAATCTACGATCGATTACGACCCAAGACGGTGTCAACGATACATGTAGGTTGAGGGTGCATCAAATCCTCCTCTTCTCCCTTTTATTTCGTTTTTTTATGTTTGTTTTTTATTGTTTCGTTTTATTTTGTTTATCGTTTGTTATCGTTAACTATGAAACTAGTTTAGTCCGAGTATGAGTTAAAGTACCACCACGAACACCCGCGTTGACTTGAGATGGGAAATAAATCCGCCAACCAACTGGTCGTATCCCCCGTCTCATTTACATATCCTCGTATTCAAGGTAGGGCATTAATAAAACGAATTCTAACTTCGTTCCTCGCTTTTGACCCCTTGCTTGTTTCGTTCAATTCGACCTATCCTAGGACCCGTTGCATGTTAGTTCGACCTCTGATTGTTAACATATGACTCATTTAGACGACATTAGATCAATTTAATAACCTAATTAGACATATTAGGTGGCATCGACATAGCTTTAAAAATCAACTAACAATTCTATAACTTAATTGAACGCATCTCTCTTTTCACTCGATTTCTCGCTAGCATAGGAGTGCGTGATTAGCACCTTCCTATTAACACTCGATGAGTAGCATTAATATCGTAACTTCGTGACCTAATTCGACCCCTTTAGGCCGTGTAGAATACACATTCGCGTGACATCTTTTCAATCGATCAACGTCATTTCTAACTTGTTTTCTAGCCCGCTTTCGAACTTGTTTCGCAATTATTTGATCTAACTAATGAACTTGACCTAGGAACTAGGATGGCCGTGGTTTGGCCGTGAGGTTGGCCGATTCCTTTGTCCTTCTTGCTTCGTTTTTTTGTACCAATTGTTCTTTGTTGTTTCGTTGCTTGTGATTTATAATTTGTCCATCGAGGTGTAACTTTCAAGTTTGTTTTACTTTTATCGAGTCAAAACTTCTTCAAAAAACCTTAGTTTCATTTGGTTAGATGGTTGTGCTCCAATTCATGTAAGAGCGTAGTAAATCGCATGTTGTTTAAAGCAACATGGCCCGATTTATGCTAATGCGTGCTTAGGTGTGTGACCCTATGTCTAATTCGATAAGATTAAGTGAAAGCACGCATTACGAGGAGTGACCCAAGGCCGTGAGTCATGTAAGCCGTGGGCCACCCCCCTTGTGCACGTTTCCCTAGGCCGAATTGGCCGTATAGTGTGTCGTGTATGGTTTTGCGTATAGCATTGTATTTAGATCGAGTTGTATCTTTAATTTCTCGCTGTGTCGGCATGAAATGCCTGGGTTGTGATAGGGTAGATCCCAACGGCTCCCCCATTCCCCCTAAGCCTTGTTTGCTTTGTTTTGTATGTTGTTAGATCAATCAACCCACATGCTAAATTACAACTTTGACAAAGTTAGTTTAATTGCATCTAAATCAACATAGAAACTTCACATGTTAGGGTTTTAAAACGATGTTTGCATATCATATATCGTAGTAGCTATGACCTTGTTTGAAATCCGATACTTGACTTAGTAGAGGCCGTTACCGACGGGCGGGGTTAGGTGTCCATATGGGCTTCCTAACACGTACCCTCACCCCTTACTCAAGATCTATGGTTTGTGGATCCGTCTAAATACCATTGGATTACGAGAGTCATTCAAATCGAGTGATATAGGGTACAAGTCTTTATCTTTAATCACTCTTAGTTTATTGGCTTTATGATTTTCGACGAAAGGTGTAAAGTTGACTTGAACGGTTCCAAGTTCCCAAAAAACTTGGTGGCGACTCTAATTAGTCTTAATTCGATTCGAAAGAACCTCGAGTCGATTATGCCTAGTGTGGATCCCGTGGACGCAGTTCCTGAGGGCCTTGTCCACACAAGGGGTGGACAATTCCTATTGCACTTGTTCCCTTCGACTAGCCATAGCCATCATAACCCAAAATATGCCCATTTGACCCCATTTACGAAGGTCGTAGTAACACAAATCAAAGTTAATCTGAAACTGTGCCACCTTAGGCGAACAGTCTTTAGTCAAAAGAATCGACTCATTTGAATACTATAGTAGCTCTCGCCACGACCAGGCTTTATAAATTTGCCAGAACTCTATAAGCGATCACTGCCCGACAAAGTGTTCCTAACAGTCTGCCTATGTGATCGACTAGTCATCTCACATGACTGTATGGCACTGAACTTGCCATCAATCGCATCACACTCTAGTCACTTCGAGACGTCACCTCATACAAGTGACTATGGGCGAATACTATGTTAATCCGGGTTCACTTTAACGGGTTTTAATATCTTCATACAACCCGTTTGGATGTAACAAAGTATAATTAAAGAGTTTTAAAGTAAAACTCGAACGACAAATGCGATTATCACATATGAATAGTCAATGCCTGATTATTACTTCATATTCTATAATCTAATTTGATCTTGTATGTAGTTATTAATCTCAATCCAATTGAAATGACATGACTCATCATGTTAAGCCTATGAAAAGGCTTTGGTTAGTAGGTTTTATCAACTTCTTGTACCTAACTCAACCTTACTACATATTCGTTTTCCTTTGTAATGTATAAAACTGCATTACAAAACTTTCTGAGTACATGTCTAGATCCAATCTAGACATTTGCCCTCTAGCCTTAGAATAGCTCCCACTATTTTCACAGTGTGCGGGACTCATCCCTCTTGCACATCTCATGATTGCAAGTGTACTCAATTTCCGTTGTAAGCATTTCTCATTGTTCTTTATTGCCTAGAACAATTCTAGCAAATCCATTTCTTAAATAACATAGCCACAATGGTTCCTTAACCATCCTGATGTGTTTTGATTTTGGTTTTGTCGGAAACCATGCGCAATCTCAATTGTCAATTGTCATTTGTGTAATACCCTTACACAAAATTGCATCAAAAACACTTTGCATTACATCCTTAATGCTTCTGCAAGCACTTAAGAGTAATCTTTATGGCTTACTTGGTAACTATTACTTAAATTCGATTTGAAACAATTCATCATACTCAAAGTATATGAAGTGTCATACATCATTTCCTATTTAATTGATTCGGCAGCGGAAACAAATGGAATCAATCAAATATGTTCAACTCGATTGAACTAATTTAAATCGTATCAACATAAGACTTCTTATTTGATGCTAATATCATGTGGATTTATCTCCATAAAACCAGATATTCAAGATGTATTATTATACTCCAAAAGTCTTAAATCATTCGCAATGATCAATATGTCATCCACATATTAGACTAACTAAAATTTCCGTAACTCCCACTAAACTCCATGTATAAACACAACTTCTCGACTTATCGAGAAAAGTTTTATAACATGATCAAAACATTGATTCCAACTCATTGATGTCCTACTTAAGACCCTCTCTTAAGTTTCACATTATCTTAGGATTGCAAGAATCTACAAAACTCAAGACATGTATTGAATACATTCCTTCTAATTGAAGAAGTGGGTTTTAGATTCACTTGCTATATGTATATTATCATAATGAAACATGATCCCTAAGAAGATCCAAATAGACTTAAGCATTTCAACTAGTGCAAAACCCTTTGCTACCAATCAAGCTTTGAAATCTCTCTTTATTAGTGCAAAACCCTTTGCAACTAATCAAGCCTTTTATTTCGGATTTTCATGGCTCTAAGCCTTGTATTGAGTTGTGACTTAAACACTCTCATGTAAGTCATATGTTCATTACTTTCCAGAAGTAATCAACTTGAATCAAATAATTTCTTTGTAAGTTGCAAACTCTTTACTTTCTAAAAGTAACACTAATTCATCATCTTCAACAAGTGATGACTTTAACCTCCTAGGTTTTGAAGAAATAACGTCTTACACAAAAATAAAGCCTTTTATTTCGGATTTTCATGGCTCTAAGCCTTGTATTGAGTTGTGACTTAAACATTCTCATGTAAGTCATATGTTCATTACTTTCCAGAAGTAATCAACTTGAATCAAACAATTTCTTTGTAAGTTGCAAGCTCTTTACTTTCTAAAAGTAACACTAATTCATCATCTTCAACAAGTGATGAATTTAACCTCCTAGGTTTTGAAGAAATAACGTCTTACACAAAAATAAAGCCTTTTATTTCGGATTTTCATGGCTCTAAGCCTTGTATTGAGTTGTGACTTAAACACTCTCATGTAAGTCATATGTTCATTACTTTCCAGAAGTAATCAACTTGAATCAAACAATTTCTTTGTAAGTTGCAAGCTCTTTAATTTCTAAAAGTAACACTAATTCATCATCTTCAACAAGTGATGGCTTTAACCTCCTAGGTTTTGAAGAAACAACGTCTTACACAAAACGTCTCATGTAGCCAAGAAAGACCAGTTTTTTGTGACATAACATTCTTTGTGGCTCTTTGAATAATTTCTCCCACTCTGTCTTCTAGAAATAAACTTGTATTTTTAGAAAGACAGCTTCACGAGCCACAAACCCGTTGTACTCGTGATTATAATAAGGAAAAATGAGCATTTGTTTCTTTTGAAAACTTACAAACATGGTACCTTACCATTTCATATCTCATATGATTCGTTTTAGATTTAGTGGAAAAATAATTTAGACAAAATGATAAAACCCCCAAAAGGATCAAGTAACTCAAAGTAACTTGATTGAAGTCCAAACCATATCGAATAGCATTTGATTTCTTTATCCAACCACACATTATCCCATAATGCGTGCTAAGAGAGATTAATTTGTGATACTATATCACATTTCCTTTGGCTTATATCAAGGTCTTTACTTTGATAATCTCATCATGACTAAATCGTGATTCTTTGAACTCTTTGAACTTCTTCAAAGATTTATCTATTTACCTCATTACGTGAACACATTAGCGTCAACTTAAATCGTTGGTAAAAGAAAATGATCAACCTATTTTGGATCAATGATTTACAACCTCGATCTCCTTTTCAACCAAAAGGCTCGAGACATCTTGCTTTGAATACAAGATACACATATACCATATGATCTAATGGTTTCAAGAGTACTCGATAACTCTTTGCGTTCATCATTTGAGAATTTAAGGTTTAATCTTGGGTTACCAATTTGAGTCTTGCATTATCTTCATGATATATCATTCTAGTTTGGTTTAGAATGTAATCACCTTGATAATGGGCTAGCCATACATCAAATCATGGTGTATAGGGTCACAAAAGTGAAACTTCTTTTGTATCTTAACAAATTTATATTCTTATTTGGAGTTTATGCACTTAATAGTCACAATTAAGTACAACTTTAAACTCAAAAACTAGATTGAGTACATAATGACTCTATCTCTCAACATCATTGTTGCTAGTCGTCATATTCTAATCATCCTATGTATCAAATACAATGATGAAAACCACCACCGGTTTCTAATATTGACGAAGTAGTACTAGCAAAATTTATGTCAATCAAATAAACATTTAAAGAAGAAGGTCCCATTAGATGTCCTACAACTGACTTGTTGATTCTTCAATAATTTGGGGTAGTTTCCTTTCTAGCGTCCAACAATTAAGACAATGGAAACTTTATCGGTCGGGATTGATAGGTTTAGTTTCGTTATTCTCAATAACTTTACTTTTAACTTTACCTTATATCAATTCCATTCTAATTTTACTTCTTTAAAACCTTATCCTTTTCTTAACGGTTTAAGAGAATGCTCCCACTCATTTCAATGAGTTTTTGCTTAGAGAAGCAAAATTGAATTTCATGAAGACTACTCTTCAATTCATTTGTTTAGTTTTAAAACTTTCATTGAAGTGGTTGGGGTATTTTGGTCAATTTTGATTTCAAACAAATGTAGTTACCAAAATGATGTAACGTTTCAAAGTACTTAACTCAATTAAGCATATGAGAAACAATTCATTGTAAGTAGATATGTTAGTCAAGAATCAAAACCCTTTGATCACGAATAACTTTTATCTATACTCTTCACAAGAGATCCTTACAATGGATAATACAAGGTTTTTAGAAGAAAAATTCAAATTTTGTCTTTAGTTACGATGTTTTAATGGAGATTTGAACTAAAATCGAAATGATATCGTATATGATTTGAGGTAAAGAAATAGAACAATACGATAACGGAATAATGAAAACAAAAACATTTGTCGTTATAATAATACTTGTAAATAATTTAACAAGTAAAGCATTTACATAATGACCTCTACCCAACTATGATAAATGATTCCAAGATCCAAATTCATATTAACTTGGGCACGGTAGGGCCGATTCATCCCTTATTAATATAACTCGGTGGATTAACTCTTTAATCGATTCTACTTTTAGAACTCTTGGTCGATAAAATTACATTAATATTTATCTTTAGCCTGAAACACATGCGACTACGGTCACGAATACTTCCGTTGAGCTCAATCCAAATTTCGAATAAATGTGTCCATGATCCAAATCCACATCAACTTGCGCACGATAGGGCCGATTCATCCGTTATTAATATGAATTCGGTGGATAGACATTTATCACCCACTTCCCCTACGTAACAAGGTTTGTACCCCGGTAGGGCCGAGCGCACTCCCTCATGAAATAGGTTTTCATGGTTTCTACTTTTTGGTAAGGCTAAGTCTCAATTGTTTATTTTAGCGAGAGGTCATGTCAATTTATTATCTATCACGTTTTAAGTGAACTAAAGCGGTGAACTACGATAATTGTAATTGACACGGTCGATAAACTCGATAAAATGATAATGCATGTTTTAGTTATGGCGATTTAGCGATGCATGCAACATATAAATAAAATGCAAAGCATAAAGATAAAATCCTAGTATGGCCTTCCTAAAATAGTAAATCTAATAAACTATTACAAATTCGGAAACCAACTCTTTTGGTCCCTTGAATTTCGGTCTTGGCACGCATTTCAAGGCAACAATTTCTTTAATGGATCGCCTTCTCGAGTGGCACCGTCTTCAAGGATCTCCGAAATAAATAAATTACATAATTTCCTATTATACATTTGTAATTAACATAAAAATAAATCTATTAAATTACAAAACGGTGATACGAGATCACAATAAATTACAACCGAATCGATATTCCCATACATTTCGGGCAATACCAATTAAAAACTAAGGCCATACTAAGTAAAATTACATAATTCAAAATTACATAAAATTAAAATATGACAATAATAAATAAAATACAGCATTATAATATGTATGAACATGCCCAATTTTATGCTAAATCGCCTTTAAGGAGCCAATATCGTATATTAATCGGTTTTTACGGATTTGCGTGATTTAACCTTTTATAATCACAATAATTACATAAAATCATATTTATGTACAAGTTAATTACCCTAACCATCTTATGACTCAAAATTAGTCTCCACTAACATTTGACAATAATTAACCTAGATTTCTTAATATTGTTCATGAATGGACCTAAAAAATACAATATTATATCATAAACTTCAAATAAACACTACTACACAACCTTTGCATTTATGACGCTTTTTCGAGCATTTTTTGACGCTTTAAAGCGTCAATATTTTGTTTATTGACGCTTTTGAAAAGCGTCAATTTTTGGGGCGTCGTTATTTTTTGACGCTTTTTTGTCAACAAATATGACGCTTTTAAGCGTCTTTATGGACTATTGACGCTTTTAATTGTCAACAAACTTGACGCTTTTAAGCGTCTTCAGTGACTATTGACGTTTTTTTTTGTCAATAAATTCGACGCTTTTAAACGTCTTCATGGACTATTGACGCTTTTAATTGTCAATAATTTTAACGCTTCATAAGCGTCTTCATTGATTATTGACTCTTTTATTTGTCGACAAATTTGACGCTTTCAAGCGTCTTGGCGACTATTGATGCTTTTATGTGTCACTCGATGAAACAAAATTAGGCGTCAACTATTTATATATTGACACTTCTTATGTCACGGTATAATTTTGGCTTTTTGATTACCTGCTAAAATCATAGAGAATAATTAAATAGACCTATCTATAAGTAGTATAGTACTACTAGCTATTACTAAATCATGAAAAAACATAATGCAATATATATAAAATGAAAGTACCCACGTACTTTTATAAATAAGCATACGCTTGATACATATATCGTCTCCGTCACAAATACTAACATTGACAATTAAACTAATACTGTATAAACTAGTACGTACTTTATAGTACGACAGAATCAATAATATCAAAAGAGATCCGGACGATAGTAAAATCCAACATAAAGTTGTCTAAAAAAATCGTAAAAATTGCTACGCAACTAGCTAGACAAGGACACTTAGTAGTTTGAATGTCGTAGGGGCTTCAATCATGTAGGCACAATGTCAAAGGGACTTCAATCAACATATAAAGGCGCATCTTCAATCAACATATGAAGGCGCATCGTCACCATCTGAAACCTATAATGGGCAAAAAAAAGTAATTTATATAAATATATTTAATTAGTACATGTACACTTCACAAAAATGTTCCAAAATTGTGCTGAATGGAATTATTCGTCAAGGGGTAAGAGGAGAGAAAATTAGCGTAGTATGAGACTACTTCACATTATTCAGGAATGGATATGTTAGAACAACAAGAAACATGATAAATAACATGAATCAATAAGCAGACTAACTTTAAAGAGCCTTTATTTTCTTAATAAAGATTAAGATGAAGCAAAAAAAAAAATGATTTTTATAGTTTCGTATCAACAAAGTTGTTTCAGATCTATGGTAGCGGCTAGCTTAACACTCGGTTAGAAGCAAGCTCGTGCACATTGGGAACATGGCATCTATTCAAATTGAATAAAATAATTTAGGTGTCATCAGATGGGAAGCACTAAACACAGGGAAGATCGACACTGGGGAGTGTAATGGAAAAAGAGAGCACTAACCACACAATTATTCAGTTCTTATAGCTTCTGAAGGGACGCTCGAGCACAATTCTTTCTTACATCTTCCTCTGAAAATATGAAGTTGTTGGACAGATCCCAGAGTTCTAGAACTCCTTCTTCATGCAACATCACAGACTTAACTCCAGCAAGGATCAGATTCTTTGCTGCAAATTTCAAGAAGCACGACATTAATAACCCAAATACCAGCCGATGCTTAATACTGTGAACAACAGTTCACCTAAACAGAAGTTTAGCATCGGTAAATTCTTTTTTTAGCATATTTTCTATTTTCAAATGAAACAACATTGTAAGCAAAAATGAACCAGTCACTATTTCATAGCCTGAAATTAACTATATGAACTACAACTTGGCTCCATTAAACAACAATATTTTTAAAAAACTAATGCTTCACGGCTCTTTGCCATAAAAGTATTCGGACAGGGAATAGTAGAACTACAAAAAAAGCTACGAAAAAAGTTATCCTAATACATGGGACATTGAGTAATGATAATGCTTAAACATCAGTTATCATATTTTGCCCTTACCCTACTTATTTATTAATAGTAAATGCAACCAGTTAAAAGGCTAAAAATGAAACCAAATATAAGTTTGCATCAAAGTTTCATAAACAATAACATATATTAGTTTCATATTAACTTACGGTCAAAGTATTCCATGCTGGCTGACTGGCCGTTTAATTGGGTGCTTCTAACATGAGTAGTGCATCTGTTTCCTTGGCCAATAAGGGTACTTAGTTCCTCTAGCCATTCTCTCCTACAAAGTTGAAATAATTCACTGTTTACATCTTGAACAAAACTTTCCTGCAAAAAACAGAGGAAATGGGTGCATTAAATTATATGCAGCATAACATAACATAGAAATATGTTGCAACTTGCGAGTTCAACATACTGATAGCATTTTTTCAATAGCAGCAGCGGCTGCTGACTTAAATGCGGACTAGGCTAGACTAGAGAAATAATGAACAGTGGAGCAGCAAAGTAGCCAACAGACTGCGTATAATGATTAAAAAGTAAGCGAGGGTTATTAAGCTCAGGCAACGGTATATAGGCGTACTACTACCAACCAATGCTCAGTACATTTTTCTTTTGAATCGTCATAGTTGAAAGACCTTCTCAGCAATGACAATTAGAATCGCCATACGTTTGCGAAATAAGCAATAGAATGCGAACACAGTGAAAAATGGATTAGGATATGTTTGTATATAGCGTGAGGTAAGTAAGCAGGAGAACGCGGACACTAATAGGCAAGGGTCTATGGTAAGTAATGAACACACGAGTCTAAAATCTCCACAATAAAAATCAAGTATCTATGAGCACAAGATAATTTCCAAGGACTACACACATAATGTACAAGAGAGTACATCACAAGAATAAATATTACAAGTATCATAAATAGGAGAGTAAAGCACTGAAATAAATTGGTAAAAGAGAGGTAAAGACACATTATTTTTCTATAGAAATCTCTCCTCCTTGCCTAAACAGAAAAATGGACGAGTGCATACATTTAAAGAGGGGCAAAGGCGGTTTGACATGACCAATAATATGCACACCCACCGTAGTAGTATTCATAAATAATATTGAGGATTTAACAACAAAAAGCTAATCATCGGTTTCATTGTACTCATAAAACTAGTAGCAGGTAAAAAAAACTAGAGTCAAAATCTATTGAAAGATACGGAGTACTGAATAAGCAAGAGTAAAAGAAAAGAGACATACCTTAGTGTGATTAATTAGGAATGTTAATGAATAAATGGAGATGACAAGAGATGGGGAATTTAGCAGGAGACAAAAATAATCTATCCAAATGATGGATTGATTGTACACATTAGATGAGCCTATTAATGACAACTAACAAATAATCTAAAACTGACACAAGAATATTCATACGCATTATCACCTCTGCTGTAGTTTGATATACAAGACCCCATGAATAAATTGTCATACCTTCTTCAACTTATGACAAGGTTCAAAGAGAAAAAACACTGCTTCAACTTATAACAAGGTCAAGAGAAAGATACACATATAGAATAGTGTACAAATTAGTACTTGCATTCAAATTGAAATATGAGGATAAGGGATGTTGGGTAACTTTTAGAAAACTGACTAATTCACCTATTGTTAAGTCTACATAAAGAAGGGCCTGGTTTACAAAGGCTAACAGTGCCACTCACAGTGAACATGATTAAACTACAAATAGGTTATCAGCTAGGATCTTTTAATTCCTTAGCAAATAGACTACAATGAAAAAAGAAGCTCACAACAACAGCAGGCTTATCAAGTCTCTGGTCTTTGGGAGGCCCTTCCAGTTAGTTGTCTTCAAACAACCAGTAATAGCACCGTTGACATCATAAAAAACAAGGTTTAAAAGTTTAGAGTTCAGTGGAAATAAACAACGAAGTAAATAGACAAGCTCAAGAAGGTTGCATATCAACTACCCCTTATTTTCCGTTCATTCGTATCATAACAGCGACCTAATTTTGACGAATCTAGATATCAAAAAAATTGAAGTGTGTGACTTATTTGATTTTATCTAAAACCTCAGCAAAGTCACAATTCAATCGCAGTAGTATAATACGGTAGAGTTTAAATAAATAAAAACATTGGACAATTAGATTTAGCACAAGTATTACTAGAATTAACACGAACAAATACACTAATTCGATGAGACGATAAACCACGCCATGTCTATTATATTTACAGCGAATAGAATATTTAGATAGACATCCCATATTTTTACGGTAACAGTGCAAATTCTCCTACAAGTTTCAAACACCAAATATATGTACTTAAAACATCATCAAAATTGAATAAAACAAATTGAATATGAAACAAACCCCTAGCTTGACCACGTTAACAAAACGTAAACATAAATCTCTAAATTGAATAACCCTAATTTGCTGGTAGTCGGTGTAAATTAAATACGAAACTAAAATCTAACTTGAATTTGAATCTAAAACCCCTAAATTGAATGTGGATCTAAAACCCTGAAATTGATCAACCCTAATTAACAGGTCTAATCAATCAAAATCTAATACTTCAAATACAACAAAAATTAGGTTAAATTTATCATTAAATATCAAGCAAAAAATCATACAACACTCAAATGCATCTAACTAAGCGTAAATCGAATTATCCATAAATCCTAATTGATTAATAAAAATAAGTGAAAAATTATGAGTACCTATTATTAGATGGAACAGACTGTGAGAAGGTGAAACGTAGGAGGCAATAATGGTGGTCGTCGTGAGCCTGGGCGTCGTTGTAGGAGGCGTTGTGGATTGCCAGATTGAACGGAAAATGCTGATTTAATCGTCTTTGCTGATGATTGAACGAGAAATTGCCGATGATGAACGGGAATTTTGAAGGTTAGGGTTTTTTAATTGAAGAAATTATGAGTAAAGTAGTGGCGTTGAATCGTTGATAGTGGACGGGTTAGCGGGGTTTTTTAGATGAAATTTAGAATTTGGGCTTCTAATATTAGTATAATAATGGGGGGTTTCCCAAAAACAAAATTGGAGGGTTATTTACGGTCGACGCTTTATAAAAGCATCAATACGAAAGTGTCATCATTGTAAGGGATTTGTAGTAGTGAAATCATAAAAATTTCAAATAAATTTGAAATTTGAAATTTAAACTCATAAACATTCTGGAAAAATACCATGACACTCATAATGTTCAAAACTTAGGTTAAAAATTTTGAAAAAATTATCGAGAAAAACAATGTTGCGGTTTATCGGATTTAATAATTATTATCATAAAATATGAGAAAAATTATTTTTCTTAACTTTTCACTTTTAGATCTGAAATAAATGATAAAATGCAACATGTGATGTTTTTCCTTAGTCATGAAGTATGTTTTAGCATTTATACTAATTAAAGTCACTATTTATGTGATTTTTCATCAAAAATTCATAAATCATGCATAAAGACTTCATTATAGCCAATTACTTTACACACATATTGTAAAATTGCATGTGACAACATACTAAATTTCTATGACCAGATTCGAAATATAACTCATATTAACCTATTTTCTCATTTAAATTCGATTTTAACATGAAAAATCTATAACTCGAGCATAACAACTCATATTATTATGAAACTTTACAGGTCATCAGTAGATAATATATGTGAAAACATATCCAAAAACCACTGGAAAAATCGAAGTTTAGCTATTTTTCGTCCAAAAATGACATTTTTATCATAAAAATCACATTTTAATGCCATTACTAGTTTGAATGCCCGTGCGTTGCAACGGGGTAATTAACTTATTTATAATGAAAAAAAAACATAAGGGTTTATTGTTTACATTCTATGTCTAATAATTTGTTTACATATTATTAAAATATTTCTTTTAAAAAAAAAGATTAATAAATACGTGGGTTAACTCTTATTTATAATCATATAATCACCCCACCTTATACTAATCTTTCGATGTGGGACAATTCTACTATTTTTTTTTTTTTGGGAAAGGTTAAGTATATACAATTCTACTATTTATAAGTAATATATTCACCAAACTTGGATTATTTTTCTGATGTGGGACAATTCTACTATTTATACGTAGTATATCATCAAACCTGCATTGTTTTACAATGTGGGACAAATAACATACTCAGAATTACACCATCTTTTTTGCACTTAGTTCGACATTCAACCAGATCCCGAATACCGAATACGGTTAATTGTTACTCATTATATCTAATAGTTATATTTAAGTTTAATAATATGATCAAGTACTCTCCATTAATATTTGTCGTTGTTTTTCTTCATTTTTTTTTATCATAATTGGGATACGGAAATTTCCCGTGGTACCCCTTAATTTTGTCAGATTTTTCATGTTACCCCTACTTTTAAGAATCTGCTTATGGTATCCTTGAAGTTCCATTTTTTTTTCCCATGGTACCCCCTAATATAAATGTTGTTAAATAGACATTAAGTTTGATGGCGTGACAATAAAATAACAATTAATAAATAATACTCCCTTTTTTGTTTTATTGGTACGGATATCTCTCTCTTTTAAATGTAAATTTAATTAACCATATCATTATATATTGGAAATTTCTCATGGTAACCTTGAACTTTGATAGATTACACATGGTACCCCTAATTTTAAGTTTCTACAAATGGTACCCCTGTGTTCACCTTTTTCTTTCCCATATTACCATTTGACAACTTCCGTCATAATGTCATTGCTCCTATGAATTTTGACGCCTTTTTCTTTTGTTATCTATTACACAAACACTTCATCATCTAATCCTTAAATCCATATTTTATTTAATAAACTAACATTTAATACCTAAATAACAAAACACAAATAGCATGGCATGCTCAATTACTATATTACCTATTAATATTCATACGTTTGTTTTTTATTTTTTTATTATAATTAAAATATGTGCAAATGATATGAACCTATACTTTAATGATAGATTTTTTTTAACAAAATTCTAATTATATTATTTAAACGTAGTATATTTACCACACCTACATTATTTTCAATGTGGGACATACAAAATCTATAGGTAGAAAATATAATGATATAAACTTTTAAGAGCTCTCCAAGACAATACTTAAGAAACTCAAAAGATTTTGGGTTGATGCCTAAGTTCTAAGTATGCCTCCTATTTATAATTATAGAATCACCCACCTTATACTAATCTTTCGATGTGGGACAATTCTACTATTTATATGTAGTATGTTCACCACACTACTTATTTTTCAATGTGGGACAAAACATACTAAAAAGTACACAATTTTTCATATTAAGAAGTACACCATCTTTAATATGTGCAAATAATATGAAATTTATACTCTAATGATAGCATTTTTTTACCACAAAGCTAATTATATTATTTTCATAATTTTTTTAACGATTTTTTTTTTACAAATGAAATGTAAAAGTTTGATATAAAAATTGGAAATATCACTTGAATATAATTTAGAAAATATACATATTATAATAATTAAAAGATTCTCCACTTTATTTTTTACATAAAAAATTATACTTTCCTAAATTTATTTTTGATGATGTGGACGCTCTCAGATCGCTCGAAAAAACTCTCTTTTATGTATATATATAGATTATATAAAATGAACAATAAAATCCATAAATTAAACCAAAAAATCCTAAAACATTTTAGGACCAGAAACTTTAACATGCATAATAAATTTCGTGATATATCATAATAAACACAAATTTATAAGTTTTATATGTTAATCGTATAACTCGGAAAAACAATAACCGATTTGCATGCAAACAACCTAAGGCTCATGATACCTCTTGTTAGAAATCTATATCTCATTATACGACATATTCATATATGTGACAATTAATTTAGTCATAAAATAAATTATTGATCTTATGCATGCAAACATAAATAGAAATAGAGAAGAAATCGTCTTCCTTACTTTGGAATTTCGGATTAAAGGGCACAAGTAAGATCTCCTTCTTACTAGTTCTTGAGCTACAATGAATATAAGGATGATCTTCCAAAAATCTCAAAGTAAAGATTCTCCTCTTGATTGCATCCAAGATTATCCCTTATCCCCACTAAATAATATTAGCTAGATATTAGTTTAGTAGTTTACCTTAAAATTGATTACTAACACTCATATATTACACTAATAATTTTAGTAATCTTTTATGAACAATTTGAATCAAAAATCTCATGTTTTGATGAACATTAAAGAGAGAAGAAAGAATAATTCATGAACTTTTGCATGTGGTATATTAGAATGAAAAATAAGAGAACTAATTCTCTTCATATGATTGAGGGTTCACGGTTGGAGTATCAAAAATAGGGCATCTACTTTTCACTTTTTGTCTTCACAAGAAATAGATGTGTAAGATGTGTAACAGTAGGTGTAAGGCTAGTTGTAGGTAGGCATCATCATGCCATTTTATCAAATAAAATAAAACAACCAAAACCCACTAACACTCCTTCCATATTTCGGTCCATCTACATAAAATGGACTACCATTTTATTTTGTCAATTTGTCATTTGTCACACAATATGTCACATGTAGTATGATACATGTTATTAATTAATTTAATGCATATTTATCACATAAATATCATTTTATAAATTAATTAAATTACATACAACAAATTGACTAGTGATACTTGATCACAAAAATAAAATGGGTCATATAATTATAATTCACAACATCTTGTAATTATAATTAACCATTCATTCTTATCTTTATTGTTTCACAAACAATAAACAATTTTAGTAATAAAGTATTTCAATTACTAAAATAAATCTTATTTAATCCCATTACAATAAGATATCAATATTCTCTCTCGCAAATTGAATTGTTCAATTTTAAGGAATTGATTAACTTGTATCGTCATACAATTAATCAAATTTACGGATAAGGGCATCATCCTTTAGGTGTGACCTTAAGGGATCAACTGACCACCACCGTCCCACGACAGTAACGTCAAACTCTAGCAAGCCAATCGTTACCGATTAATGTTGATCAGTTGATTATAAAATGAATCATCCCTTACGTAT
Organism: Silene latifolia; assembly: GCF_048544455.1. Taxonomy (NCBI): domain Eukaryota; kingdom Viridiplantae; phylum Streptophyta; class Magnoliopsida; order Caryophyllales; family Caryophyllaceae; genus Silene; species Silene latifolia. The sequence continues at coordinate 216,045,281 of NC_133537.1, read as the reverse complement.
TATTAAAAAATGAGATTTAAACATGTGATCATCATGATCGACAATTGTGATCGCATTATTGTCGGAGGACACATATTCCAACAGCATGTAGACTAGAATTCATGCATAGCCACTAATGACCAAACCTATTCCTTTTCTATACTAGAAATAGTGTTTAAATCGGTTTGGGGAGGTTTGATCATAGGTGACCATATCTTAATAGAAATCATGCATCATATAATATAGTTTAGATTGCATTCATTTGTTATATATGTCATATAGAATTGCATTTAGCTAGAACATGCATTCATTCATACCATATCATTGCATTTGTACTTTATTTCATAAAATCAAAAATCATAAAACATGTTTTCCTTTTTCATTCCTAAGCCTACATGTACATTGAGGACAATGTCCAAAATAAAGTGGAGGATGGGATTTTATATTCCAAAAATGATAAAAATTGAAAAATTGCAAAAACCAAAAACATGTTCTTTAATTTAGTAGTGTAGAATTGTATATACTTGTATTTTTGTTCTCTTCCCACATAGATACAACACTACATTTGAGGCATTAGCAAGGGGAAATGAAGACCGCTTGGTATGATCGTTCTAATCTCTATTTCCCTTCAATTTCTTTTTTGGTCATATGAGGAGGATGGGGTTACATGTCAAGGAGGATGTGGTGTATTTTGTTGTCGCGGTTTGTGTATCTATGTGTTGTTAGGAATTGCATTTAGCTTATATGACATACTAGTTGGTAGAATCATATGCATTAGGATGTATATATGATAGTTGCATCATGACATGTAGTTGCATGTTAGAAAAATTTTGAGAAACCGTCTATTTGGGAAGCTTGACAAGTGTATATAGGCCCTAGTAGATGCTTTTTCTTCTTAAGACTTTGCTTTTTACAATACTTGTAAAACACCCTAGGATGTGTCATGCTAGTATCCTTTGACCCATGGTTTAAGGCCTAGTCAAGAGTACCTTGTGGTGTGATAACTCCTTGGCTACCGTTTATTCCAAGGTGACCCTTGAAACCATGCAACCATCATCCATGTTCTACCACATTTTTGTCATCAAAAAGGGAATGGGCACAAAAATTGTTCAAAAATTTGAGTTCAATGAAATGAAATGTGAAAGAAAGTTTGCAAAATGCATCAAATGAAAAGAGAAGTAACAAAAATAAAACTCCTATGCTTCAAATATAAGGCACCCTCGTTACTAATTGGGGTAACTTTGAAAATGTTCAAAAAGAAAATGCAAAAAGTTGAAAGTTGTCAAGTATTGAAATGCCAAAAATCAAAAAGAAATGGCAAAAGAAAGTGTTCTCAAATGTTATATGCCACAAGAAATTGGGGGGAAAAACAAACAACAAAGCAAACTCCCAAATGAAACTCAAATACTATCGATCCCTTTATCCATCGTATCCACTTTTGTGCATGGTAGATAGGGGACGACCCTTCTTCTTGTCTAGGCAAGAGGGGGAATTCCGCGATCCTCCAGTGTTTCTAACGCCATAGGGAGTCTATTCTTGACAAAAGCATTTAACGATTGAGGACAAAGGTACCCTAGCTTGACACAACTTGGAGGTGATTTATTGGTATCCTTCTAGGCTTAGTAATTTGAAGAAATTGCATCTATGAAGGAGTGTGTACCCTTGAATTACTTCCCTTGTAGATAATTTCCGCCACTTAGATGAGGAAAGTGGCTATTCTTTTGTAGATGCATCCATTACTTGATTTTGTGTGCTTCAATGATTGGATGTGTCGCCATTTTGGCAAGACCCACCTTGCCATGCAAGAAGGCATCCTACCTCATGGTTGTCTTGTTGTGACTTGAAGGGGTGGAGTGAGACCCGCTAATTGTCTCATATCGGCTATATTAGTAGGTTAGTTTAAATAAAGGTCTAGTTTTTGTCACCTCTTTACTCGGGACGAGTAAAGGTTCGGTTTGGGGATATTTGATGTGAACATTATTTGCGCACATTTAGTCCCCTAATTGAGCCTATTTTGCATACTATTATAACATTTTATGGTCATTTTATCCGTCAAAACCTTCCTATTTGCTTTCCTAGTGCATTTCGTATGTTTTGTAGGGTTGAAGATAATTAGGCGGAAATTCCCGTCTTTCGTGCATATTTGGAAGCTATTTGACAATATTTGATGGACTAGTATGAAGAGGAAGCGAGAACTAAAGACCTATCCTAAGAGAATAAGAAGAAAGGGAAGAAAAAGGATTCTGACACAGAATCCGAGCGTCCAAAGGAACAAGACGGCCGTCCAGGATGACAATCCGAGCGTCCAAGCCCCGAATCTGCTCGGATTTTCCTGCTACAATCCGAGCGGATTTGCAGAAAGACGCCCGTCCTCCCCTGCATGAATCCGACCGTCTTCCCCTCATGGACGGACAGATTGCGACGTTTTCAGCCGAGATGCTCATCTTTCCAAAAAGACTAGCATTTCCCTGCTTAAAACTCAAAAATGTAATTACTAATTTAGCCTTAGTTAACCTAATGAAGCTCTACTATATATACCCCATTTGTAAATAACCAAGAGGGAGTTGGATATTAGGCTAAGCCTCCACATTAGAAATTCCTTTTAGATTCAATTAGGAGTAGATTAGAATAGATTACTCTCTAATCTTTCCACAAATCTCACATTAATCTCTCCTTAATTATTGTTCAAGTTTGTTATTTTTGGATAATTGAAGATTATTGGGTTATTATTGGAGGATTGACAACCCTTCATCAATCAATCAAGTTTCTTCATTTATTGTTTGCATTATTATTTTGGAATCTCGATAGGTATAATTCTCTTAATCCTTGTTTTAATTATTGTTAATCTTTCTTACTTGCTCATCATGTTTTGCCTGGTTAATATGATTGACAACCTTGTTAGCATGTTAAACTTGATAATAAGTGAGTAGTCTCTTAGCTAGGATTAGTGGGTAACTAAGGGAAACCAAACATGGGATTGATCCATGCTTAATCTAATATGTTCACATAATTAATTTGCTTGCTTGTTGTGATGTCAACTTTATGCACATGTCATGTTTGATGAAATGCTAAGCTTATGAATCCTTGCATTTACAACCATCTCTTATCTACTCAACAAGACTTGTAAGATATAAACCAACTCGAGTCTTGTTAGACCATGCATAGAAGTTGAATAGGAGGAAATTAAGTCGAGTTGTAGGTGTTGTACAATCTAATCGATTCGGCTCCGGGACCCAACTCTTCCTATGAACTGTAAGACATAAACCAACTCGGTTCCCCCACAACACTAATTACTTGCTTATAATTGTAAATATGTTTGTATGATCAACACCATGAATCCCCTATGAACCCATGATATCCTAGCACTTTCATTATATTGTTTACATCCTTTCTCTTATTACTTGTTTTACCTTATTGTTTGCATTAGTCTAGACACAACTACAAACCCAACCAATTCGTGACACTAGCATAAATTGAGATAGATAGACTTAGAACCCAAAGCACACCGTCCCATGGATCGACCTCGACTTACCGCAAACTAGTTGTTTGTTGAGTATTATAAATGTGTTTGATTGGATGTGACCCGACGACATCACCCCACATCAGTTACGTTGTTGTGTCGTGGTTGAGTTAGTATGTTTGTTTTTGAGTATGGGTTTGAACTTCGGGGATGAAGTATATTTTTAAGGAGGGAACTGTAATACTACGGTTTTCTGTACAATTGGGTACTCTATCGAGTAGGGCTTACTCTGTCGAGTAAGTGAGTTGTGGTTACAAAACAGTGTTCGGTCTGATGGATACTCGATCGAGTAGGGGCCACTCGATCGACTAGTGGGCACTCGATCGAGTAATTGACTTACTCGATCGAGTAAGTTGGTTTTACGGGTTGTTTTTGACGGGTTTTGATAGCAACGTGAGAATGGTATAAAAACTTAATCCGTCAGTTCTTTTCACTTTTTACCCAACTTTAGCTTTCATAAAGATTAAAACAAGTTACCTTGCTTCTCATCTCTCTCATTGCTATCAAATCCCAAGGCTTGCGTTGTCGGAATCCTGAGTTCTTTACACCGTTGAGACCATCGCATTGTGGGTAAGATCCTAGTATAGTTTTTATGTTGTTTCATTGATTTTAGTTGAAACCCTAATTAGGTATTTTGGGGGTTGTGGGAGTATTGTGATTGTTAGATGGTAATTGTATGATTGTGTGATTGATAGGAGGTGATTTTGTAGAGGAACGTTTCTGATTGCTGATTGTGACGATATTGGTGATTGCTTTTCCAGGTAGGGTTTCCCTACTCAGTTATTGGTTACATTGTATTAGATGGTTGGTTGATTGTTGATGGTTGTTTAATGTTGTTGATCTATATCGTATTGGAATTGGTAATTATTGATGTATAGTTGGTTGGTTGTGTTTGTCTGTGGTTCGCGAGGTGCGCCCTCGGCTGAGTGGAGTCACTTGCGGGAGTGGCTTCACACCCTTGATTCGCCCCTTGTGAAACCCGCCACAAGAGGGGATGTGCACAATAAGGAACATGGGTTTGCACTCGGCATTGATGAGCGGGGCTTAAGTGGGAACTGCTGCGGTCCTCCACTAGCGGTGTGGATTACTGGTTGCAGCCGTAATCTGGCAGGACTAGACCTTCAGGCTAGTCAGGTGATTAGTGATGTGATGGTGTTGGAGGATTGTATATATTGTTGATATTGCTTTTATCTTAAATTGTGTTATCAGTAACTGACCCCGTTTAATTATTTTAAAAACTATGGTGATCCATTCAGGGATGGTGAGCAGTTATTGAGCAGGTACGAGATGGATTGCGCGAGGGATAGCTGGGATCGAGTCGCCACGAGTCACTTAGAGTCTTCCGCTCTGTTCTTGAACCTTACATTTCTTTTAGTTGGTTTTGGTATTTGGAACAGTTGTATTTCATTCGACATTTTCGGTTTTAGTTATGTATCGCACTAAACTTATTTAATAAAGTACGTTCTTTTATGGTCCTTTTGATATACAATTCCTTAGGTAACTGAAATGATAGCACTTTCATGCATTAGGTGGTCTTCGTAAGGCACCTTGGTGTATGAGGGTGTTACAATACCTTACGAAGGGTGCCCCTTGCCTCGTTAAACTCATCAAATTCACTTCCTGTTTCCACCATTCATCACAGCCGCGCCATGTCCTCCCCAATACACCAAACTCACACCTATCGTAAGGTGGTACTTTCCACATCATAGGATCCGGTAAATTACGCATCAAGCCAACACATATGTAAAAGAATGCATTAACAATCAATACAAACGTAAACATGTAGACACCTCATTTCTACACATTCCGCCAACCACCCAGTGATGATTGAGCCGCATGTTTGGTACGCGGAACGATTTATGACAATCCGTAAGTTTATCATCAAGTGATAGCTCAAATACTTGTGTCTACCCCTTGGTCGTCATCTACGCGCCTATACGGTCGTTTTGACAGTTATTAGAGTTCATTTGGAGCCCGGGTCAAAAACCGCTTCATTTTCTAAGAAACCGTTTAAAATGCCGAGTCGAAATGTTCTAGAATATTTCGGATATTTATTCCCTAATTTCATTTTACATCTTTTGGTAAAATATATCTCATATATCTTATTTTAATGAATAAGGAAGTAGAGATCTACCGCAATTCCCTAAAAGAAACGCGGAATTCTTTCTTCCGCAGGAGGAAACCTCTAGGGAAATGACGCAGCACATGCTCCGCCTCTTGGAAGGATCGCAGCAGCTGCTGCGCCCTTTCTTATTTTTTCCATGATTTCTTTCCAAAGTTTGGGTCATTCCAAAACTCTTTAAATATTTTAGTATAAATAGAGACCTTCGGTCTCCATATTTTTCACGCGAGTGTCCGCCCTTCTCTTCTCACTTTGCATTCTAAGACCGTGTTGATCTAAGCTTTCGACGCCTACGTGCTTGATCAATCGACCACGTAAGCTCAGATCATTCTGAGTTCCAGTTACGTTGCATGATCGACCAATTTGACCACTACACATCAATCAATTTAATCTAAATCCTCTAACGAGGGCACTTTCTACATACATTCGAGTCGTGCAATCACTAACGTTAACTTAGTCAATCTCGTTACGTCAATCATGTAAGTCTGAGGGTGTAAATCCCATCTTTTTATTGTATTTTATTTTTTGTACTCATTATTGTAAGATTTACGTCAAAAGTATGTTTAAAACCGACTTTTAAAACACTTTTATCAAACTGTTTTTACGGAACAGCAGCAACTAGACGTCGAGAAGAAACGCAGCAGCTGTTGCGCCTCTTCGAAGGGTCGCAACACCTCATGTGCCTCTTCCAGAGGTTGCCGCTGCTTCTGCTCTTCTTCTTCCTCGGTTTTTCCCGTTGTTTTCGTTTCTTTTATTTTACTTTCTTATTTTCTTTCTTTTCATTGTACATAAAATAAATTTTAATGTATTTCTTTTAATTATCACGTTTTATTTACGACCTAGATCCCTTATAATCAATATTTGCGGGTTTTCGTCGCTAAATCAAACCCGGATTTTAGAAACTCGATTTGCTCATATCAAGTTTCTGGAACTCATCCTTTGTACATGTTTCCGTTGTTTATTTTCAGTTTGTTTAGTTCCTTTCCATGTTTGTTTCCATCATCATAGTCAACCTAATAAACCTAATTCGTTTTAGTTCGTTCATTATTCGTTCTTAATTCGTCTTAATTAGTTTTAATTCGTGTTCATTGCTTTTATGATTGTTTCATATGTAATTAACATGTTAAATCACTTCCACTCGAGTCAAATATCGATAATCAATTATAAAACCTACCAACGAACATTAACAAACCCGCGGTTCTGACTCCACAGCCAGAGCCCAACTCAGGAACAGACGCAGTAATAGCTGCGCCTCTTCCAAGGGACGCAGCAGTGCTGCACCTGTTCTGAGATGAGCTCTGTCCTTGAATTTCCGTTCTCGCTTTGACCTAGTCTTTGATTACGTAATTAAATTAACTATTAATCATAATATTGCCCTTAATCTGCCCATATTTTCTAACCCCTTTTTATTTTCTTTTCTCCAAATTTTTCCGTCTTAAGTATATCTTTGACGTAAATCAGTTAACTCATTGTAATTTCAATTATCCCTATTTATTTATCGTATTTATTATGTATGGTTTATTTATTTGTTTTTCACATGTAATTATTCTAAATTCCCACTTCGACATAATTAATTACTAAATTACGTGTTAACCGACATAGTTTAATCTCACATGCTAGGACTATTCTACTGTTTGTTGCATTGCATGCATATAATAAACAACATATCAAATACGAACGATTTCCCTAATCATTAATAGAGGCCGCTATCGAGGCGGGCGGGATTAAGTGTTCAGTAAAAGGACTTCCTAATACGTACCCTCACCCCTTACGCCAGATCTCTGTGAACATCCGTGTTCATTGGCATCCACGAGAGTCATTCTAGACATAGAATGCTATGGGTGACGAGTTCTTAGTGTTCATGTCACTACTTTGTGTCTTGACATGGCACGAGGTATTCGAACGGTTCCAATTTCCCATAAAAATTGGTGGCGACTCCACAAATGTAGGCTTATTCAACCTTTTACCAGTTTCAATGCCTCACAAATCGGTAACAGCCCATGACGTTCTTTGGCAATCCAAGGTTCCATGGGAGAAGTGCCGCCGCTTTAAACATTCAACAACACGCGGGTGCGCGCGGCGCTGGTAGCCCATGTCCACAGTTTGGCAACTCCGCTGGGGATGATACACTTACGTGTTACCCAGGGTGAAACTTGAACGAGGTTAGGGAATAGTTTATACGAGACAGTTGTTGGTTTTTATTACTCGACCTTCTTAGATCGTTTTATTCGGCCTTCCTAGGCCTAACCCAACCCATTCGACCAATCGTCCCATATGGACGGTCCAAATTCTTATCTAGGCCTAAGGATAGATAGCGATTGTGTAGATACCCAGTATCTGCTGAGACTCCAACAAACACCCGATGATTATCGGACTATAACATGCTTTGCAATCGCGGCGTTTGATCGACAGTTTGTGTACAACTTTACGTCGGAAAACTTAAAACGATTTCGAAAATAAAACATTTCAAAAACATTTCAAAATACCTGGAGTGTTTAATGCACGACGACGGGGTCGCAATGACACTAACTAGAGTCAAAACCGACACCGGACCAAAAACCGACTCAAAAATTCAAAATCCCGACTCCAACAACGAGTCAAACCGAGTCAACCACCAAAAACAAAACATTTCAAACCTTCTACCTTAAGTTTTCCCGGATTCATGAATGGTGAAGTACCAAACATGTGACTACAAAACCTAGGATAGAACAAATCATGATTTGTTTTTGTGTGAAAGCGACAACACACCTCGAAGTCCCGCGACATGGCTCACGCCTCTTTGAGCAGCCCAGGTGGCCACGTCGCTCAAAACTCACATAACCACTCATTTCTCTATAAATACCCCTCAAATTCCCCCTGTTTGAGAGTTACGCGAGTGCCCGCCCCCTCTTTTCTCCCTTAAAATTCTCGACTCGACTTCTTAAGTCACAATCCGACGCGTATTTATGACCTACCGATCGTAAATACAAGCCTTACACATTGTTTGGTACAGTCACCATGCATTAAATCACTTGACCGACCACTTCGACCACTACACCGCTACTAATCTTAAAACACTCTTTTTACTTACCAAAACGGTTTTAAACCGAGTTTTTTTCCGACCAAACGAGTTGTTACACTTACGTCGATCACTCGCCATAACCAAACATGCAAGTATGATGGTGTAAAAATCCTGTTTTTATCATGTTTTCATTTGTTTCATGACTATAACATGTTAAAACGTGCATAACATGAACCAAAACATGGGATAAAGGAGCCAAAACTGATTTTTGGCTTGAGGCAGAAGCCCCTTGGTTCGCCAGCTTGCCCGCGCCTAAATGGGGTGTTCAGGTTAGAGATCAACCGTGGTTGTTCTCGTCTTTCCCCTTTAATTCATTTTCATATTTGTAATCGGTTTTTACCATTTCAAATATTTTCAAACCCTTTTTATTTTATTTCATTTGTTTTAACCATAAAAAATTTTTCACCCTTGGTTCCATATACCATGACGGTTAAATCCGTGTTTCGGTGACAATATTTGGTTAATAACATTTAAAAGGTATTTTAAAGCTTTTTATTTCATTTTTGGGAGGTATTTTAAAGCCTCTTATCATTTCTTTACATTTTCGAAACAAATATATTAGTCACCAACACAAAGTCATCCTTGGTTCTACATACCATGCCGGATTTTTAACCCGGGTACGATGATGAGTATCGACTAATTATATTTAAATGAACTTAAAACAATTAGTTCATAATCATTTTCAAAACTATTCATGTCAAGCTTGTCAAGTCGAACCCGACACCGAATATTATCAAAATAATGATGATTATTCGAGTCTAGTTTTTCAAATCAACAAATGCGGTCTAAATGACCCTTTCAAACCAAATCGGGTTCAAATACCCATTTCTCAACACGTTTTGTAACGTTTTCAAAAGGTCAGAACACGGCATATAACCGTAGGCTAACCCGCGCCTCAAGCATGCCTTTTGTTTCTCATTTTCAGAACCAGGGAGGCCCCTTTACACCGCGGCTGGCTCGCGCCTCATGTAACCGTCTGGTACAGGGCCTGTTCCCTTTACAGCATTAGTCTAGGACGATCCTGACTCTGGTTAGCCCGGATATAGGACGGATCAGATGACTATTCCTTTATTCCAAAATGATATTTGCAAAATGCTTTACTAAGACAAATGGATCACGTTATGCACCGTAAACCAAATTTGGTAAATGGATGTTTAATTTCCGTCTTGCATGCAAATCAATCACTAATCCAACTCGACATCTTATACTTGATACTTGAATTAAATCAATGACTTAGAAAGCTCTCACATGTTAGGTTTAAATTATTGGATGCGCATTCATGCATTTACACCGTTTTATCAACTTTTGCATTCAATCAACCAAGATCGATCAGTAGAAGCCACTACCGCGGGCGGGATTGGGTGTCTGATTAAAGGGCTTCCCAATACGTACCTTCACCTCTTACTCAGAAACTTTGGATAGTGGACGACCTTATCCAGGGCGTACGGGAGTCATTCTAGATATAGGATGCTAAAGAGGGACGATTTCCTTATCTTTAGTACCTATGTCAAACGCTGCTTTGTGCTTCGATTTGACCGAGGTATAAAGTGGATTTCGAACGGGTTCCAAGCATCCCACAAATGCTTGGTGGCGACTCCGAACATCTCTAACCGTTTCGAGACCCTTACCGAGACTAAACCGACGATCTAAAACGATCCGGTCGAAAGCATTTTTACGCCACCGAGCGTGGCTTTCAAAAGACCGCTGCATGTCCACAGATCGAAGTGGGTTCGCAGGTGGGCCATGTCCACATATTGACGACTCCGCTGGGGAAAACTAGGACACTTACGTCTTTGTGATCCCTAGATGGTGAGACTCGAACGAGGTCTTGGTTAGAATGAATTAATTGATATTACGGTCACGGTCGGGTTCCTTGTCTGGGCCCATAACCTAACCCTTTTCGACCAGTTGGCTCGTCTCGTCGGCGTGAGTTTTCTCATCCCCGCGTTTCGAATCTTGATTGAGTCAAGCATACCATTGACATTACACATTTCTGTTTCGTCAAAGAGCTTTCATCACTTTCGAGCACGAGGCTAGGGCACCCTCCTTACACATTTTGTTTGGATTGGTATCCCTCTCGGAAATCGGGGTTTGATCGCTTGGTGTGTAACCCACCCTCTTAAGCCAAAACCCGTGTCAGCATAATGCATAATATAATGAAACTGTGAGTGATTATGTGCTACTTGATCATAAGTCCTTCCGTGTCATTTTCAAACTTTCAAAATCACCTTTTTGCGCCGTTATAGTGGCCGTTTCAAACCTCGGTCTTTCGCCGACCGTTACACGCCTTTCTAGGCCGTCGTAAAGACGATTTTCAAACCCGGTTTTTATAACCATTTCAACACGCCTTTCTAGGCCGTCGTAATGACGATTTTTCAAACCCGGTTTTTTATAACCATTTCAACACGCCATTCTAGGCCGTCGTAATGACGATTTTCAAACCCGGTTTTTATAACCATTTCAACACGCCTTTGTAGGCCGTCATAATGACGATTTTTCAAACCTGGTTTATATAACCATTTCAACACGCCTTTCTAGGCCGTCGTAATGACGATTTTCAAACCCGGTTTTTTATAACCATTTCGACACGCCTTTCTAGGCCGTCGTAGTGACGATTTTCAAACCCGGTTTTATACAACCATTTCAAATCACCTTTTTACGCCGTTATAATCGCCACGTCTAGACACGGATTGTAACCCATATCGCGCCGATAATGGCTTTTTCAAAACCCGAGAAAAGCATATACCCTTTTCTCGAGACACTTTCGAGATCCCGAGGACCATGCACCATCCCCGAGACCTCTTCAAACATTTCAAACTCGATTTTCTAAACATACAATTTTGAATTTCAAAACCGTCTTGGGAAACAATACACTGTTTTCCGAGCCGATTCGAACTCAAAACCGTCTTTTGCAAATAAACTTAAGACAACCCTTTCAATTCATCGACTTGCGAAGATCTCTATATTCGGAAGCCGTCCTCAAAGCGACAAATGAATCTTTTTGAAAATTTCTATTTTCGGAAACTTCAGTCCACCATTCCAATTCCGCCTCGTGTCTATCGAGTCGAAGCAAACGTACTTATGGGTATTTACTTATGAGTCGTCCCACCACGAGACTCGTCCAATGGCGTCGCGCCATTATGTTGGACTCGTGTCAATAGTTCGGTCAACAACGTCACGTCATAAATCGAGTCAGCACCGAGGAACCATACACGGTCACCCTCGTCTTATTGAGTCTGATATTTGTCTCGTCCTTTGCGTTGTCTGCGTTCAGTCTTTGAACCGTGTCGGATTGAGTTGTAATGTGAGCCGTTTTTCTGCCTCAGAGCCATGACCCCGTCTTCAACTTCGTCTGTCAACAACAACAACAATGATAACAACAGGGATGTCACGACTGATCAGGTAGCCAGCCTGCTCACCGCTCTTAAGGTCACCCTGGATCGCGTCGAGACCCGTATCGACGCCCTGGAAAACAAAGAAACTGGAGAACATAACGCTCCACCTCTGAATGAAACTGAGAAGAGGCTAAAGCCCTTGGAAGAAAAGCTCCTAGCCTGGGGTAACAATATCCATCTTGAGAACAACCGAAGGTTCGAGCCTGTTGGGGATCAATTACCCGACAACTTTACCCTGACTGATGTACCTAAGTTCAAAGGAGTGGAGGACCCGCTCAATCATATCTATGCTTTCAAAGACTACATGGCCATTAAAGGGGTCAAACAGGAACTTTTCACCCGGATCTTTCCATCATCTTTGGAACCAATCCCTCGCCAGTGGTATTACTCCCTTGATCCGAAAAACCTTACCACTTGGGATGAGGTCGCAGTTGAATTTGCTAAACAATATGCTGACAATGTTGAAATCCAAGCCAATACCCGTACTCTTGAGGTTCTAACCCAGAATGATAAGAAAGGGTTCACCGAGTTCTTAACCCGTTGGAGGAGGGTGAGTACTCAATTGGTCAGTAAACCGAGTGAATCAACTTTGGTGGAAAAGTTCATCAACAATCTCCGCCCAGTGTATGCCAACTTACTAAGGTATCCAAATATTAAGACCTTCCAGGATCTGCAAATTCTGGGGATACGCATTGAAGATGACCTCCGAAAGGATGTCTTGGCCAAGACTACTGGCAGAGGCTACCAAGGATCCACCTCAACCGGATCCCGTCCCTATGGCCAAACAAACAAAATCGATGAGGTCAACCTCATTGAACCATCTGCTAAGAGAGCTGAGCGCCCCCAGAGAGTGTTCACTAATATAGGGTCAACTTACGCAAGTGCTCTGAAGAGGCTCATGAACCAGGCAAAGTTACAACCAATCGGACCCACCCCAGATCCGACCGATGCTAAGAAATCCCGCTTCTGGAACTCCAATGCCTACTGTCAGTACCATCAAGGGAAGGGGCATGATACTGAAACCTGCTTCAAACTCACACACATCATCCAAGACATGATTGAGAAAGGGGATTTGTCTTTACCCCCACCGACTAAGCCAAACAACAAAACAAACCCTCTGGGGATCCACGCCATCTCATACGATGAGCCAACTCTGGACTGCTCACACCTCATCCTGCCAGTTGATGACGAGGTGAATGCCTTAGAGAAATATCCCTCAGACGGGGTGTTTATGTTTAGTGCTGCCACTATGCTCACTATGTTCCAACAGGTTGAGGAAGCCATAGCCGGTCTTTCCGAGAGGATCACACGACTTGACGATGCCTACCGTCGACTTATCTTCAATCCTCCGCCACCACGCCCGAGGGAAAGTCCCCCGAGCGCCCAAAACTACCCACACCAAGACGGATTGCTCCCTTGACCATTCTGGCATGCACCTCACAATAATCAACCCCACAAAAACTACCCCCACAAAAATTACCCTCACAAAAATATCCCTCACAAAAACTACTCACTAAGGAATACCCCTCCAAGGTGCCTTCCAGATCCTGAAATCAACGGCATCTGGAGAGACGACGTTGAAGATGTCTACCTTGTCCCAGAGAAAGAGAAACGGGCGAAAGAGATCGGCTACCTTACCCGGTCCGGGCGCCCCTATTAGAACCCGAACAATCCAACGGTCGTTCCAACGACGAATGACCAAGTCGTCCCGGAAGTAGACACTCAACCGAGGGCTCCTGAGAATTCAATCCTCAAACAGCTTCAGAAGGCAAAAGCCGAGATGTCAATCTGGCAACTTATCGCAACGTCCTTTGAGCATCGACAGGCTTTGCTGCAGGTCTTGGGAAAATTAACCGTGACCTCCACCTCTTCCCCTGAAGAAATAGTGGCACATATGACAAGGGACGCCCCTGACTTGAACAACCCAGTCGTCTTTTCTGACGGAGATATCCCTCCCTTCGGAGCCAATCATAACCTTGCCCTGTACATTACCGTACAATGTCTCAAGAAGAATGTGCCCATGGTCATTGTGGATGACGGATCCGCGGTAAATGTCATTCCCCTCAAGACTGCTCACAAGTTGGGTATTAAGGAAGCTGATTTGGTCCTGACAAATCAAGGAGTACGCGCCTACGACGGCACTCGTCGCAAGGTAGCGGGGCTCATCACTCTGACCGTCGCAACCGGACCGCTGGAAAGACAAACCATTTTTCAAGTGGTCGACATCGACGCCTCTTTCAATATGCTCTTGGGACGTCCCTGGATTCACGCCGTCAAGGCGGTTACCTCAACTCTCCACCAGAAGATCAGGGTCCCCTTCAACGGGAAAACAATCACAATTCCTGCTTCACCGATCAAAGCTGTCATGAGAAAGGGAATAGCCTCCCAGGCCATTGAGGAAGATGATAATGAAATGTGGGGATTCCAAGCTGTGAATGCCATAATTGATGAATCAACACCCTTTGATTGTGACCCGTTTGCCAACCTCACAGTCAACCGCATCATGATTGATGCGATCCCGCTAAGTGTTCACAAATTAAGATGTGGTCGTTGGTCACGGTCGAATCAAAACACAATTTATAGCTTAACAAGCAACTCTACAATTAGTAAAGAGGCAAGTAAAGGTCGGATCCCAAGGGACGGGAGTTGAAATGAGATTTCTATTGTAACTAGCGGTGTCTAAGGGGTGTCACAAATTGGGTTGATGTAGAAGGTTACTAAACTAGAATAACAATGAAAATAAACAAGCAAGATGAATAAAAAGGGGTGTAAACAATTGATTAAAGGCACTAGGGTGTCATGGGATCATAGGGGAATCATGGGATATGATCATACAAACATGTTCTCAAATTATAAGCAAGCAATTATTGTTGTGATGGATTGAGTTGGGTTATATCTTACAATCCTAGGAAAGTTCGGGTCCCGGAGCCGAATCGATTAGATTGTACAACACCTACAAGTCGACTTAATCTTCCCTACTCAACAACATGCATGGTCTAATGAGACTCGAGTTGGGTTATGTCTTACAAGTCTCATTGAAAAGATAGGAGATGATAGTAAATGCAAGGATTCATAGGCTTAGCATTTCATCAAATATAACATGTGCGCAACTCTACGCCTGACGACGTAGTCAACTTCGTCTTCCAAGACTCTGTTAAACTAAGTAACCCAGTTACTTTTTCAGATGAAGATTTGCCTCCCTTCGGCGCCAGTCATAATCTCGCTCTATACATTACAGTCACATGCTTGAAGAAGAACGTGCCAATGACTTTGGTGGATGACGGCTCTGCAGTAAATGTCATACCACTAAAGACAGCATACAAGTTGGGCATGAAAGAATCAGATTAGACTCCTACAAACCAAGGTGTTCGAGCATACGATGGAACACGACGTAAAATAGTAGGGCTAGTCAATCTCATTATAGCCACAGGGCCAATCGAGCGAAAGGTTAATTTTCTTGTAGTGGATATCGAAGCATCATTCAATATACTTCTAGGAAGGCCTTGGATTCACGCTTCCAAAGCAGTAACATCCACCTTGCACCAGGAGATTAAGATTCCTCTAAATGGCAAAGTAGTGACGATCACTTCGTCACCTATCAAAGCTGTAATAGAGAAAATGTCAAGCAACCAAGTAGTCACAGACCCAGTATATGAGCTTGGAGGCTTTCAGAGCATAAATCTTGTGGAAAGCGAGTTAGCACCTCTATACTTCAACCCATACTCCACTTTGGTGGTCAACCACATACTCAAATCCCAGGGATACTTCCTAGGAATGCTGTTAAACCCTGCCAAGAAGAATACCTTCACGCCATATAAAGAATGAAACTCTCAAAAGATACCATTAGGATTGGGGTACAAGCCCACGAAAGCAGAAGCCTTAGAAATGCTCACCCAATTCCAAAACTGTAAGGACAAAGGAATTCAGATGCGATCCTATATCCCTACCCTTAATGGATACTTCGTTAGAGAAGGGAGTCAGGAATACTTTCACGGGTTTCCCGAACCTTGGCATTATAGAGGAATGAAAGTAGCCGGAATCGAGGTCTTCCACAATTGCTATTTCATCCCTCCAGAAACGGTTCCTACCGTCAAAACTCTTCAAACACCTTGATTAGACGAACAAGCCATTAACCTTCTATTTGGGGAGGACCGGTTTGTTAGAGCAGCGCAGGATGAGATCATTACCATGATACTTCATGATGACCATTTCAACCCAACAACGCTACTTACTGACACCAGTTCAAATCAGCAGAAAGGATGGAGAAAATCGATCAAATGGACTAATAACAAAGGAAAGCTCTTCAAAGTCACCACTGGAGAAGGAGAGATGTTCAAAGGAGAACCTGAAGACAACGAATTCGAGTCAGAGTCAGAGTCGCAATCAGAGTCTGAGTCTAGAGAAATCGCTAGAGAGTCTTCTTCTGTCGTCACTCCCATCTCCTTATTTCTCCTAGCATAACATCGAATAGTAACAGTAGCTTGGGAAATGTCCCAGCAGCTGTCCCATTACCGCCACTGACTACTGAACAAATGGCTTCTTTATTTCAGCTCTTTTCAAAATTTAATATGAATAAATCAGATTCTGCTTACTCTTTGTGTTTTTATGAATGCAATTTTATTTATGATGATAACGAGGATGATCCTAACCAAGACTCAGTCGAATTACCTCCCTATATAATTAAAGAAATATTACAAGAGGGGGAAGGGACACCAGTTATAAAAAACACCAAACCTATCAACGTAGGAACCGAACTAGAACTCCAAGAACTTAGGATATGAACGACCTTAAACCCAACTGAAAGGGCAAACTTCATCGACCTCCTACACAAGTTCAAGGACGTTTTCGCTTGGTCTTACAAGGACGTGCCAGGAATCGAAAGGAATATTGAAGAACATCGAATTCCAATCAAACCAGGTTTCAAACCTGTAAAACAGAAGCTTCGTCGGATGAGGACCGAGTGGGCTCTTAAGATCAAAGAAGAAGTCGATAAACAATTCAAAGCCGGGTTCATCAAAGTTTTCGAGTATTCAGACTGGGTGGTTACCATAGTCCCCGTACCCAAAAAGGATGGGCGAATCCGGGTTTGTGTTGATTTCAGAGACTTGAACAAAGCAAGTCCCAAGAACGACTTCCCTCTAACACACATCGATATATTGGTAGATAATACAACAGATCACCCGTTGTTATCCTTCATGGACGGGTATGTAGGGTATAATCAGATCAAAATGGCCATAGAAGACATGCATAAGACAGCCTTCGTCACTCAGTGGGGCACATATTGCTATACAGTTATGCCATTTGGAATAATCAATGTTAGAGCTACATATCAACGTACCGTGACCACTTTGCTACTTGACATGATGCATAAAGAAGTAGAAGTGTACGTTGATGATATGATTGTCAAATCCAAGGATAGGAAGGGGCATATTGATAACCTTCGCAAATTCTTCCTAAGACTGCGAAAGTACAATATGAGGCTCAATCCTCAGAAATGTGCATTCGGAGTAACGTCAGGCAAGCTTCTGGGATATGTCGTCAGTCAGAGGGGAATAGAAATTGATCCATCCAAGATCAAAGCTCTAGTCGAAATGTCGCAACCCCAAACAGAGAAGGAGGTTAGAGGATTTCTAGGCAAAGTACAGTATATAAGCCGATTCATATCGAAGATTACTATGATCTGCGAACCCATTTTCAAAAAGCTCACGAAAACAGATCATACCATATGGGACGATGACTGTCAAAAGGCATTTGACAGGATTAAAGAGATATTGGCTAAGCCACTAGTGCTAATGCCTCCCCAACGAGATCAACCTCTTGGTTTATATCTCACAGTAACTGAAACAGCCATTGGGGCTATGCTCGCACAAACTGTTGGGAAAGAAGAAAGAGCTATCTACTACCTTAGTAAGAAGATCTCAGAATACGAGTGTAAGTACACACCTCTCGAAAAGACATGCCTCGCCCTTGTGTGGGCAACAAAGAAGCTACGCCACTATATGCTTAGCTACTCTGTCAAGGTGTATTCTAAAATGGATCCCGTCAAATACTTCTTATAGAAACCCGTTCTCAACGAACGTTTGGCAAGGTGGACCCTAATGCTCTCCGAGTTCGATCTTTAATACGTACCTTTAAAGGTCATAAAGGGACGCGCCGTTGCAGAGTTTTTTGCAGATAATCCTATCAATGACACCCAAGCAATAGACATCTGGTCGTTTCCAGACGAGGACATACTACAAACCAGTGTAGACTCTTGGGATCTTTATTTCGATGGAGCATCAAACTTAAGAGGATTTGGAATATGAGTGTTGCTCATTTCTCCTGAAGGCGAGCATACACCACTTTCTGTCAAACTCGACTTCGAGGTGACAAATAACGCAACAGAGTATGAAGCTTGCCTCATTGGTCTACAAGGAGTAGCGAGTTTAGGCATTAAGAATCTTCGAGTTCACGGAGACTCATCCATGATCATTAACCAAATTAAAGGATCTTGGAAAATTCGAAGTGAAAGTCTAGCACCCTATCAGGCTAGGATAGATCAAGTTGCCCAATTTTTCGATCAGGTCACTTATCTACACCTACCTCGTGAAGAGAATCAATTTGCAGACGCTCTTGTAAAACTTGCATCTTTGATTAATATGCCAGACAACATGGTAGAATTGCCTTTATGCATTAAACGGTGGTCAGAACCGGCTTACGTAAACCTCCTCACAGATGAAGAAGAAAATCAAGGGGAACCTTGGTTTCAAGCCATTCTAAACTTCAAACTCAATGGTACATACCCACCAGATATGGATAAGAGGGGAGAACGCGCCATACGCCTACTAGCCTCTCAATGCCTCCCCCTGCAAGGAGAATTGTACAAAAGAACACCTCTTGGTGTTGTATTGCGTTGCCTTGATCATTCACTAGCACAAAAAGTAATGGAAGAAGTTCACGATGGAGAATGCAGTCCTCACATGAGTGGACCCATGATGGCAAAAAAAATCACACGTTTAGGATATTAATGGACCACAATGGAGTCAGATTGTATTAAATATGTCAGACATTGCCATAATTGCCAAATCTTCGGGAATGTGCAACACGTCCCTCCCTCAATTCTTTACACACTGACATCTCCTTGGCCATTTTCTGCTTGGGGAATCGACATCATTGGAAAGATCATTCCAGCCGGAACAGGAGGTCACTGTTTTATTTTAGTAGCTATCGACTATTTCACCAAATGGGTCGAAGCAGCATCCTATACTGCTCTTACAGCTAAACATGTGGCAAAGTTCATACAAACCAATATTAAATGTCGATATGGTTGCCCACATGAGATCATCAGTGACAATGGGTCACATTTCCAAGCCGAAGCTGGACAATTGCTAGCCAAATACAAAATCAAACACCACCATTCCTCGCCTTATAGACCTTAAATTAATGGCGCGGTAGAGGCAGCTAACAAAAGTGTCGTCATGATCCTCTAGAAAATAATCGACAATTATCGAGATTGGCCTAGCAAAATACCTTTTGCGTTATGGGGTTATCGCACATCAGTTAGGACGCCCACTGGGGCCACTCCTTTCTTTCTAACTTATGGCATGGAAGCTGTACAACCAGTTGAACTAGAAATTCCGTCCCTACGCATTTTGCTCGAAAGTCAAATTCTAGAGGCTGAATGGAATAGAGATAGATATGAGGAACTCATCCTCTTGGATGAATGAAGATTGCGGGCATTGTATAATGTACAGACATATGAGGCACGTATCAAACGAGCCTTTAATAAACGAGTTAAGCCCAGGAACATCAAAGAAGGAGACTTGGTGCTCAAATCAGTCAGAGCTCTCCTACCTGTCGATCCACGCGTGGAAAGTTTAAGCCTAACTGGGTTGGACGTTTCCTAGTCAAATCCATACTCTCGGGGGGGGGGGGGGGTGCGGTTAAGATTACAGACCTAGATGGGAATGAATTTGCTAATCCAACCAACCTCGACCAATTGAAACAATATTACCCTTAGTATAGGACAGAAAACGCGCCTCGCGTAACACCCACGTGCCGCTCGTGCGACACGAAATAAAAATGGCCTTTGGCCCGCTAAAAAAAGTTTATGTCACTATGCTCTTGCATTTTGACACTTCGACATCCTTATATCATCAAATAAATTGAATTGCATTTTAAGAGCAAGTAAAGCTCGTGCTTATTTTCTAAGTTCATTGCAAGCTCTTGCTTCGAACAATTATTCTTTTACTTTTATTCGAACTACGCACAGGGTTTGATTTCATTTTTAATGAATACGTAAGCAATCCTTCATAGGATACAACCCATTATTAAAAAATGTAAATTGAAGGACATTTGCATTTGCATTTGAAATTCGACAAGAATAATAAAAGAAAATCATAATAGTTTCTTAACTAATTAATCTTTTATTCATTTGTTCCATAAATAGTAATAATACGCCGAATACATATAAAAGTAAAAATGCTGAAATAAATGCTAGGCTAGGATTCTAAAAGCCCCGCCGTTTATTACAACATAAATAATACTATAATAACAGACTAAGGCTATTCTTCCATCTTACCCTTGCCTTTGTCGCCTTTATCATACTTCTTATCTCGACCACGAGTCGGGCGCTCTTGTGCTATCTCCGACCTAATCACCAACGGTCGTTCTAGCGGTCTAGCCTTACCATTTCGATCCATTACCATCTCCATGGCAGAAGCGGTCTTCGGTTTATTCGAAGGATGAACGACTCGGAATTCGGCCTCTTCTTCCTCCTCAGTCAAGTACTTCTGGTTCTCCTTTGCTACTTCGCGAACCTTGTAATCCACAGGCTCGTGTTTCCTCAACTTATCACGCTCTTTCGGAGTACCAGCCTTTCTCCATTGCAAGTATGAGTCAGATACCCATAAGGAGCCAATAGGAACTAGTATGAACCACATGTTCCTCTGAGACCACCTGATTACCCATTCCCGACAAATCTCTGTAGTATGTGCCAATGCAGTTTGAGGGAAGGTATCAAGCTTCAGTATTTTTTGCTTAAGGCCCACTTGCCTCATCAACCTCTCCGGAAAAATGTAAATCATGAATTCCAAGCCAGGGATATGAACTGACCGTGTCAGGTCCAAAGATGATACTCCAGTGACTGACCTAAGATGCCACCACGGCACAATCCACCGGATCAGGGGACCTCCTCCACTCTTCAATTTGTTTTCCCAATAATTACAAACCCGAGTGAAGTCCACCATGTAGAGCCTAGTTCTCATTGTAATTGATCGAGCATGATATCCGGCACATGAATTGGGGGCTCGATCAATCGCAACCGCTCCATCAGCCAAACCTGCAAAATCAGACGGGAATTAACACCCCTTAATCAACATAAAAAAATAAAAAAATAAACGGTTGAAATGTAAACAAATGGGTTCTTACCTGCAGAATGATGTGACTTCCTAAATAAGGAATCTCGCGGTTGGCCCTTCTATTATCCAAACCAAGAATGGTCTCTCCTAAAACTAGCCATGCTGGGCTCTTGCGTAGCTCCATTTGTTCCACTAGGCTCGGAAAACGAGGATCCCCTCTCATCTCCTTGTCAACATGCCCTTGAAGGGCATAGCAATGAAGTAGACAAAACCCGAAGGCTCTACGCCTCGCAACATAAGAAATAGTAGTGTCCTCCCTATTTATAAATCGGTCAATAAAGTCAAACATACGACCTCCTTTCTAGGTCACAAGACGGTCCACCTCAGCCTTGGTCAATCCGAGCAAGTCTTTAAATTTACTTTTATATCCTTGAGAGCTAGGGGGTATAATGGGTATATTTTCTGGGTCCCATCCACCAACAATAGCTATTTCTTCAGGGAAAGGACAAATATCGCCTCCGGGAAAGGCAAACACATGAAAATTTGGGGCCCAATACTCAAGACAAGCATCCAAGAAAGGCTTCACAATTTTTACTAATTTGAGACTCAAGATCGATCCCAAATTAAAAGCACTTATGTCGTGTTTCTCAACATTTGTGAACTCATTTGTCCACTCCTTGAGACGGTTTTCAAAAGCATCCATAATTTTGAAAATTGTTTAGAAGATATGAGAGCTTTTATGTGATAGACGGAATAAAGATGAAGGAATTGTGTGAATAAAAGCTTCCCCAAAGTATCCATTTATACTAATCGCTATTTCCTAATTTCCGTCGAGGTCTGACTAGCTGGGGAAATGATGCAGCATCTGCTGCGCCTCTTTCCCAGGCCTTTTTCCGTGATTTTTAGATTTGGATCTTTCCTAATTTGCTTTTTGCTATAATTTCCTATTCCTATAGGGTATTATCTTGGTAATTCCGTCAAATTACCAAATTTTATGTTTACTAATTCTTTTCGGGTTCGCTTTTCGAGACAAACTCGACACTTTCGCCAAACGAGCACACTTACTCATTTTTTTTAGGGGAATCATTTTACTTCTCCTTTTCAACGCTTTTCACATTAGACTTTTCTTTATAAATTTTTTAGGGGGTAGCCCTCCCTACCGTCCGGTCATTTTGCTCATTTCTGGGCATTTTTGTCATTTTGCTCATTTCTGGGCATTTTTTTGCGTTTTTTTCCCATGCATTTTGGACATTTTTGTCGTTTTTGCTCATTTTCGGACACTTTTTCACTTCTTTCATTTTGCGCCAATTTAAGCCACCCATATGTTATGTGTTTTACGTGTAAATTCTATGTAAATTTCGGCAGCATGATGGCACAAACCGTCACCTACCAAACCTGTTTTTTTAAGCTAACCTGCAGAAACAGAAAACACCCAGCAACAAAGGCACTCAGGCCATTATATACACAACCAAAAGAAAGTATGTACATCAAACTGGGGGCTCTCGCCCAAAATAAGTCCAAAAAGTCCGAAAAGTCCAAAATGTACAAGATATATACAAGACAACAACAAAAGAAGGGCATCTAGTCCTGGTGGCCTCTCAACTAAGCCACGGTCGCCTCAAGGGAAGCGATCTCGGCGTCTCTGACCACGAGCTCCCTCAACAGACGAGCTGTCTCCTCCCGGGACTCCGCCAGCTCGCGCTCCAGGTCACGCTCGCGCTCCATACAAATGATGAAGAAATGCCTCATTTCGATCATTTTTTCAATAAAATGAAGCAATATTTTTATTGTAATAAAACTCGAAATATCAACAAAGCATAAATAAGAAAAGGAATGAGAGGTTCATACCTGTTGTCCTCGACCACCTACGACTGCCTCGATGGCTGTGGCCCGCAGCCGATTGGCCATCCTCTACAGCGCCACGTGCTGAGACGGTGCCACCTGCATTTGAATAACAAAAAGGTTCAAAAAAAGGAACAAACGCATTCTTATGCGATAAAACAATAAAGATGGCCAAAGTTTGGGGCTACCCTCCTCACTAGGTGCTGTTACTCCTCCAAACCCGCGCCCGTCACCTCCTCGCCGAAGTCGCGGATCTCCGAGATCGTCGTCATCCCCGCCGCGTCAGTGTACTCGAGTGTCTCTGGGTAGGTGGCGGGGGCTCGACGCCTGCAACCTCGATCTCCTACAATGTTCAAAGGGCTCTTTACTTGACGATTGTTCGTCATTTGTCAAATCGAATTCAAAAGCAAAGAAAAGGTAAAGTACTTACCACAATCGGCCAGTACGCCAACCTCCGGCGAACGAACTCGGAGTACTCCTCGCCAGGAAGAAGTAGCGCATCACCGCTCGCGTCCACCAAGTCAGCCTCTCTCTCGGCATCAGAAGGCTCCCTAAACATCGTCTGTGAAGGATCGATGGGAACCGTGAAGGTGTCACGAGAACACTGCCGAGTCAAACGCTCATCCAGGTACCACACAGGTCCCATGGACGTCCTCAGCAACAACCGACTCGAGCTCCCAGGACGAAGGACCTCAGCTACGAAAGCTGGAGCGTCTGGGTACTCCTCCCAAGCTCTGGGCACCCACTAAAATAAGGAAACAAGGGGTCATTCCTATGATCGGCTCTAAGCGGGAAGGGGGTCATTCTTATGGTCACTTCTAAATAAAAGACATAAATAAAGGAAAAGTAATCAAGGGTACTTACGCCCTCCAACTTCAAGGCATTCACGCCCCGTCGACAGACATCGTAAGAAGAGCGCTGGCTCTTCCTACGGCACACTACCCAGTCTCTCACGATATGGTACGCCCTCGGCTCAGGCTCCGTCCTCTTGGGCGCGAAGCTAGGAAAGTAGGAGTACACCCACGCCTGCAAACAAGACAATCATTTATTTTTCTATGATGATGATCTTTCATAATTCCATAGAAATAAAAGAAAGAAAGAGATAACGATCTTTCATAAATGCAAAAGAAAGGTTCATACCTCCAACAAGAAACCAGGACCGACAGTAGTAGGAGAAGTCCCCTTCTCCACCAACTCAGGACGTACCATGGCCCTCATGTAGTGAGTGAGGACCACAAAGCCAGGAGTAACCCAGTCCGATCGACCTAGGCTACTCAAGTCAAACAGAAAAGGAAGAAGCTTCGTCGACAGCCTCTCTCCCTTGTTTCAGAGGTAAATCGAAGACAAGAACCACCACAACCACAAGCGAGACCTCTGCTCTGCAGTACAAGGAGGAGGAGGAGCCACCTTCCTCCCATCCATCGTCACCGTCGCCGGGGTCCTACCCGAAAAGTAGTCCCTGACGTAAGAACTGGGCACCAACCCAGGAACGCTAGCAGCACTCTCTGCCAGGTTCCAGCCGATCAGCCTCCTCGCCTCGGCTGAGTCCACTCTTATGGCCGTCAACGACCACACTAAAGCCTCCTCTCCACACGGCAGACCCGAGATCATACCGTAGTCCTACAAAGTGATCCTGACCTCTCCAAAAGACATATGGAAACTCGAGGTCGTGTCCCAGTACCGATCAAGGAAAGCTCGAATTAGGCTAAGGTTGGACCGAAT
This sequence comes from Silene latifolia, assembly GCF_048544455.1. Lineage (NCBI taxonomy): Eukaryota > Viridiplantae > Streptophyta > Magnoliopsida > Caryophyllales > Caryophyllaceae > Silene > Silene latifolia. The sequence goes on along the minus strand of NC_133537.1, from coordinate 216,020,302 downwards.
CTTCTTTTCCCTGATTGCTCTCCATGCTCCCACCAGAGCCCCGAAGGCTCCCAACTCGACAATGGCCTTCTCTTCCTCTAACAGTCTCTCGAAGGCGTCCATCATCGTCGAGTAACCGGAAAAGGACCTCATGTTCCCGGCCTCCTGTATCAATTCGAATTAATGTTATCTTTAGCACAAGACAAATGAGAAATGAAACGGCAAACAAATAGGAAAGGCAATAAAGAATAATGAACAATTCAAAACTTACCAGACTCCTCGCCGTCCTGTAAGATAGGTGGCTCTCTGCCGCCCAAATGAGATGTCTACCATCCCATTTCACGGCCCACTCGGGTGCACCCACTAGCTGGCGACCACCACGCCCCACGTTGGCCCGCCTCGGGACCTCCTCAGCCTCCTCCTCGATCACCTCCTCTCTCGCTTCCTCTACAAGAGCAAGAGAAGAGTCGAAGTTTACGTCTATGAGAGCCCTCCCCGACATAGAAGGAATGTCACCTGCAAAATTAAAGTAAATTAGACCGCGTCAAGCCCTGACAAGCCTCGGTGAGGTCGTTTCAAGCATTTTCAAGCCCTAAAAGTGGCCCTTTCTCGCCATCTTTGGCCATTTCTTCCAAAACCTGGTCACTCATGTGGAATAGTGAGTCAAGTCAAGTCTAAGTTCAAGCCTAGTCACGGGTTTGAGTCGAAATTTCGGCGGCATTTCGCTATAATAGCGATTATGCCCTAAAAAAGTGTCCTGAAAAAGTTGTCACAAATTAAAAATACGACATGATAGCAAGTTTACCCATTACACAAGGGTTATAAAACACCAAATTTTATCAAAAATGGACAATCCTAAAGGCATTTTTGAAGCAATTTTCGAAACAGCTGAGAAACCGTCTCAATTTCGCTCAAATGCTCAATGACGAAAACTCAAAAAGAATACATGGTTATATTCCTAACATTGCCAATTATCCATTTCTAATATCAATTTTATCAAACAAATCTATTAGAGGCAAAACCCCCAATTTTTTCGACACCAAGGGAGAGGGAACCCTAATTTTTCGGCTCTAATTTAATCAAAAACAAGAATTAAAAGAAAGAATATGATTCATACATAAATTAGTCATGATTAATGGCACGGATTGATCAAATTTTGAAGGATTTTAGTTGGAATTTGAGAGAATTTGAAAAAGAATTGTGTTTTGAAATTATGAAAATGAAACACGGTTTATCGCGTTTTTACTCAGACAGGGACAAGCCCAGGAAAAGACACAGCTCCTGCTGCGCCCTTTTCAAGAGCCGCAGCTCTTGCTGCGCTTGTTCCCCAGCATCCTTCCAGCTCAATTTTTGAAAATTCGTTATAAGTTCTTGATTTGTGGGCCCAAGCTTTGTGCGCGTCTTCTCCAACACCTTATATCTTGTAATTGGTTTGTTGGGCATTTATTTTCGACTGGACCTGTATATTTTTCTAAACGGATTGCAAAACCGTCACGATATTTTATCTCCTAACAAGGATCTTTTATCGTGATATTTCTTGCAATAACGAGCGGATTTCTAGCGGTGCTTAGGACGCGCCACTATCAGTCAAGCCTCTTCATTTTCTTTGACGGTGTTTTAAGACACACCTTTATCGATACTTTATTTTCAGCGAGAGTTCATGACAGCCGATTGCACTTCTCGAGAGATGGAGTTTGTTTGGAAGCAGATACAAGCATATTTCTCAAGAAATGATTCAATCCACACAGAATCATCAACATATTCCCCAACGAGAGTTCGCTTGAGACCGACGCAAGCAAATTTCCCCAGTAGTCTCTACCGACGTCCTGCTGCCCTCAATATTATTTATTTCCTCATGGAGTTCGGTAAAGGTGTCGTTCTCCGGATGTTCTCATACCAACCGTCTTTTTGGTTCATATACTCCCCACGTTCATACACCTAGCCTCTACATATAGGATCGTAATTCTTTAGGACCGCCTTTTCTCAGGGTTCATACACCCAAACCATGGTTACCCTTAGGCCGCCTTCTCGTCGATGTTTTCCTTTAGGGTCCCACACCCTAGCACAATCCTCATATATCTTTTAGGTCTTAAACTTAGCTCCTACGCTTGACCTTAGCTCCTACGCAACTCCGAAAGCACCTCGAGAAAGAAGTCACAGGTATGGTTTCTTCTTATGGTCGGCGAGCCTCCTTATGTAGTCTAATGGACTTTAAAGGACCCTCCCCGATAGTCGACATACTCTAAAATATTCCCGGCGACAGGTCCTTGGTTCCCCCTTGAACCGCCTCGCGTCGCCATAGTCGTCAGGTTGTAATCTTCGATTAACCTGATGGCTATACTTTTACAATCCAACCCTCAGTCAAAGTGGGGGCTCTGTAGATACCTCATTTCAACACCTTCTGCCAACCACCCAGTGATGATTGGGCCGCATGTTTGGTACGCAGAATGATTTATGACAATCCGTAAGTTTATCGTCAAGTGATAGCTCAAATACTTGTGTGTACCCCTTGGTCGTCATCTACGCGCCTATACGGCCGTTTTGACAGTAATTAGAGTTCATTTGAAGTCCGGGTAAAAAACCGCTTCATTTTCTAAGAAACCGTTTAAAATGTCGAGTCGAAATGTCCTAGAATATTCCGGATATTTATTCCATAATTTAATTTTATATCTTTTGGTAAAATATATCTCGTATATCTTATTTTAAGGAATAAGGAAGAAGAGATCTACCACAATTCCCTAAAAGAAACGCGGAAATCTTTCTTCCGCAGGAGGAAACCTCTGGGGAAATGACGCAGGAGATGCTGCGCCTCTTGGAAGGATCGCAGCAGCTGCTGCGCCCTTTCTCCAGCTTGTTTTCGCTGTTTTCAGATTTTTTCCGTGATTTCTTTCCAAAGTTTGGGTCATTCCAATACTCTTCACATATTTTAGTATAAATAGAGACCTTCGGTCTCCATATTTTTCATGCGAGTGTCCGCCCTTCTCTTCTCCCTTTGCATTCTAAGACCATGCTCTAAGCTTTCGACGCCTACGTGCTTGATCAATCGACCACGTAAGCTCAGATCATTCTCAGTTCCAGTCACGTTGCATGACCGACCAATTTGACCACTACACATCAATCAATTTAATCTAAATCCTCTAACGAGGGCACTTTCTACATACATTCGAGCCGAGCAATCACTAACGTTAACTTAGCCAATCTCGTTTCATCAATCATGTAAGTCTGAGGGTGTAAATCCCATCTTTTTATTGTATTTTATTTTGTACTTATTATTGTAAGATTTACGTCAAAAGTATGTTTAAAACCGACTTTTAAAACCCTTTTATCAAACTGTTTTTACGGAACAGCAGCAACCAGACGTCGAGAAGAAACGCAGCAGCTGCTGCGCCTCTTCGAAGGGTCGCAACACCTCTTGTGCCTCTTCCAGAGGTCGCCGCTGCTTCTGCTCTTCTCCTTCCTCGGTTTTTCCTGTTGTTTTCGTTTCTTTTATTTTACTTTATTATTTTCTTTCTTTTCTTTGTACATAAAATAAATTTTAATGTATTCCTTTTAATTATCACGTTTTATTTACGACCTAGATCCTTATAATCAATATTTGCGGGTTTTCGTCACTAAATCAAACCCGGATTTTAGAAAATCGATTTGCTCATATCAAGTTTCCGGAACTCATCCTTTGTACATAGTTCCGTTATTTATTTTCAGTTTGTTTAGTTGCTTTCCAAGTTTGTTTCCATCATCATAGTCAACCTAATAAACCTAATTCGTTTTAATTCGATTATGATTCGTTCTTAACTCGTTTTAATTAGTTTTAATTCGTGTTCATCGCTTTTATGATTGTTTCATATGTAATTAACATGTTAAATTACTTCCACTCGAGTCAAATATCGATAATCAATCATAAAACCTACCAACGAACATTAACAAACCTGCGGTTCTGACTCCACAGCCAGAGCCCAACTCAGGAACAGACGCAGTAATAGCCGCGCCTCTTCCAAGAGACGCAGCAGTGCTGCGCCTGTTCTGAGATGAGCTATGTCCCTGAATTTTTGTTCTCGCTTTGACCTAGTCTTTGATTACGTAATTAAATTAACTATTAATCATAATATTGCCCTTAATCTGCCCATATTTTCTAACCCCTTTTTATTTTCTTTTCCCCAAATTTTTCCGTCTTACGTATATCTTTGACGTAAATCAGTTAACTCATTGTAATTTCAATTATCGCTATTTATTTATCGTATTTATTATGTATGGTTTATTTATTTGTTTTTCACATGTAATTATTCTAAATTCCCACTTTGACATAATTAATTACTAAATTACGTGTTAACCTACATAGTTTAATCTCATATGCTAGGATTAATCTATTGTTTATTGCATTGCATGCATATAATCAACAACATATCAAATACGAACGATTTCCCTAATCATTAGTAGAGGCCGCTATCGAGGCGGGCGGGATTAGGTGTTCAGTAAAAGGACTTCCTAATACGTAACCTCACCCTTTACTCCAGATCTCTATGAACATCCGCGTTCATTGACATCCACGAGAGTCATTATAGATATAGAATGCTAAGGGTGACGAGTTCTTAGTGTTCATGTCACTACCTTGTGTCTTGACATGGCACGAGGTATTCGAACGGTTCCAATTTCCCATAAAAATTGGTGGCGACTCCACAAATGCAGGCTTATTCAACCTTTCACCGGTTTCAATGCCTCACAAATCGGCAACGGCCCATGACGTGCTTTGGCTATCCAAGGTTTCGTGGGAGAAGTGACGCCGCCTTAAACATTCAACAACGCGCGGGTGGCCCATGTCCATAAAACACAAGTATACGGCTCAAAATGAAACATCTTCCGCCTTAACGAGGTACTCGGTAGAGTACGCAAAGGCACTCAGTCGAGTATAGGCCACTCGGTCGCGTACATGGACTACTCGGCTGAGTGCTCATATTCCAGAAACTAACCAGAAACTCGCAAAAGCATTACTCGGTCAAGTACAGGGTACTCGGTTGAGTTGATGGACTACTCGGTCGAGTAAGGGGTACTCGGTCGAGTACCTGACGCAGTTCTCAGCAACGTCCAGTTTTTGTAAAAAAGTCATATCTCACTCGTTTCTTGGTCATTTTTGACGTGTTACATATCGTTAGAATCGTAAGAGAACAAGCTATCACCTCCAATTGGAATAACATCAATATCATTCCTAGAACTATACTTATGACCATATAAAGACCGCCTTACCAAAATCGGACTCCATACAAATCAAATTTTCTTAACAGAACAACTTAAACATTACTAAAGCAAATAATAACAACTCAATACTTCTAAGCCAGTATAATAAGTGAGTTTTTATCATACCAAAATGTAAATTAAACACACATTCATATACTACACATGCTAGAAGTCATGTTCATCCTTTCTTACCCCCATTCATGTTACCACATAAACGATTCCTACACCAACCGCACAATCACATCTATCAATTCATGCTCATCCTTCCAAGTCAAATACGATTCACATGTTTCTACCATCAAGTAAATCACATGTTTCTACCATCAAGTGTTAAATATACAGGGTAAACTGATAGATGATTCCCTAAATGCTGAACTGATCCAGGAGGAGATTACAGCTCTGAAGTCTTTTAAGGAGCTCAATGATGAAAGACAAAGTTATCTCAGACAGAAGGCTAAAACTCAATGGTTGGAGGATGGTGATGCTAACTCTGCCTATTTTCATGGGACCATTAAGAAGAGATGTTCTATTAATAAGGTGACTCAGATTGAAGATCATCAGGGCCATACTTGTACTACCAGTCAGAGTATTCAGGATGCATTTCTAAATTACTATCAAGAACCGCTGGGTACTTCTAAGCGTACTGAAATGGTGAGACAGCAAGTGATTAATACTGGCAAATGCTGCACTGAGGTTCATAAGGAGATTTTGAATAAACCAGTCACTAATGAGGAGATTAAAGAAGCTTTCTTTAAGGTGCCTATTGACAAATCTCCAGGACCTGATGGCTATACCAGTGGCTTTTTCAAGGATAGATGGGATATTGTGGGGAATGATGTTTGCTCTGCTATTCAAGATTTATTTTCTTCTGGTAAGTTACTTAAGCAAATTAATGCTACCACCATCACACTTATTCCTAAATGTGAGAGGCCTACAACTGTTAAACAATTTAGACCCATTGCTTGTTGTAATCTGCTATACAAGTTCATTTCCAAACTGTTGTGTAATAGACTGTCTGTGGTGCTGCCAGATCTTGTCAGTGAGAATCAAGGAGCTTTCATTAAAGGCAGGTCCATAATTGAGAATATCTTAATCTGTCAAGACTTAGTCAAGATGTATAATAGACAAGCAGTATCACCAAGATGCTTATTTAAAATTGATCTCCAGAAAGCTTATGATACAGTTGAATGGAATTTTGTAGCTCAGTTGCTTGATGGTTTGGGGTTCCCTGCTAATTTCTTCCAAAAAGTCATGAGCTGTATTCAATCCACCTCATACTCCTTGAATTTAAATGGAAGCTGCTTTGGTTTCTTTAAAGGAAAGAGGGGACTTAGACAGGGTGGTCCCATTTCACCTCTTATTGTTGCCTTGTGTATGGATTATTTAACCAGAATGCTGCAATATGTTACTGATAGGTGGCCTTTCCAGTACCATCCTCTTTGCAAGAATATCAAGTTGAATCACCTTATGTTTGCTGATGACTTGTTGATGTTTTGTAAGGGTAATGTCCAATCTATAATGCTGATGATGAGAGCTTTCTCCTCCTTCTCTAAAGCTTCTGGACAATCCATGAATAGTTCCAAATCTGAGGTATACTATAGTGGAGTTACTCAGGCTCTTAAAGATGATATAAGGCAGGTCACAGGGTTTATTGAAGGATCTATGCCGTTTAGATACTTGGGGGTTCCTGTTCAAGCTACCAGACTGACCAAAATTGAATGCAACATACTGGTGGAGAAGATGCTTAACAGAATTCGTAGCTTGGGTGCTAAGAAATGGTCTTATGCAGGCAGACTTGTATTGGTGAACTCTGTGCTGAATACTCTTCATAACTACTGGTCTGGCATATTCCTTATTCCAAAATGTGTTGTGAAGCGCATTGAGGCAGTCTGCACGAACTACCTCTGGGATGGGGCAGCTGATTATCATAGAGTACCATGTGTAGGCTGGGATAAGGTCACTCTTCCCAAAGAAGAAGGTGGATTGGGAATTAAAAGAACTGCTATCCGGAACATTGCTTCTGTAGCAAAGTTAGTAGACTGGTTGTACTGTAAAGCTGATAGGCTTTGGATTAGATGGGTAAACCAGGTTCATATCAAGGGAAGGAATTGGCATGACTATCTTCCTCCCGCTGATGTAGCTTGGTCTTGGAAAAATGTCTGCAAAGTTAAAGTGCTGGTCAAGGTTGCTTATGTAAAGGATCAATGGGGTCCTGATAGTCATGGCTTCACTAATAGGAACTGCTATGAATGGCTAAGACATATAGATGCTCTTCAGAATTGGGCACCTGCTGTATGGAACACATGGAATGTCCCTAAACACTCTTTTATCACTTGGATATCCATGAACAATGGTCTTAATACTCGAGCTAAACTTGCATCATTTGGTTACTGTCAGGAACAACTCTGCTGTATCTGTGAGATTTCAATTGAAAATCAAGAACATCTCTTCTTCCAGTGTGAGTACAGTCAAAGAGTCTTGCAGGAAGTTAAAAAGTGGTGTGGCTTTCGTGTTGATGTTACTATGGCAGGCTTGGCAATAACTGGCAATAGCATAAAGGGTCTGCAGCAATAGGTGCACTGTCAGCTCTGGACTTCCTGTCATTATCATATCTGGTTGGAAAGGAATAGTGCAAGGTTGAATGCAGTTATCACTCCTCCCATCAAGCTGGCTGAAAGAATAATTGCTGAAGCTAAGACGAGAATTCTGAGTAAGATTGGCAATTCCATATGTGTTCAGGATAGAGTTTGGTTAAGAAAATGGGGTTGTATGGTAACATGAATGTAATATAGCTATTCTCATGCTTGTTCCTTGGAACATAACCTTGTATATCTCTTTTGATTCATAATATAATTCTTACATTTCACCAAAAAAAAATGTATGCAACCAACTACTAAACATGCCATGTCATCACCTCAACGATTTCACAACATATAAAGCATACTCATGCCATTTCATCTTAAACCACAACATGCACATCGCTCTATAAGATACAGATATATACAAAAGCATACACCGATCCCCAAGACACACTCCGTAGTGACCGGTTCGAAATTGTTTGGAAAACATTACGGTTTGGAGACGTCTCTCAAACCTTTGCGGTAGCTCCAAACAACTTCTACCCAGGTTCATTTTATTTAGACTCTCTATGTTCATTATGTTCATTGGTTATATGATCAAAATCGTCGCTCTGATACCACTTTGTAACACACCCACACACCAAGGTGCCTTACCAAGGACCACTCTAACATGTGGGAGTTCTACCATCTTGGTTGCCCGAGGTGCGATATATCTAAAGTGACCATAAAGAAGAAACGTTTAAAGTTTATATTGTTTAAAGCGTACAAACTGAAAACCAAACCAAACGTAGTACAAGCTATCATAACCAAATATCCTAAAATAAACTGTAATAAACTGTCAGCGGAAGACTAGCTATCAAAACTATGTAGAGATTTCATCCCAGCCAAGACCCACGAGCTATCCATAAGCATACCTGCTAGATTCACTGCTCACCATCTGCCAAATGGATCACCACAGTTTTGAAAACAATACCGGGGTCAGTCAACTGATTAACTAAAATAAAAAGCACAACAAAACAAGCACCCAATCAATACATCGCACATTCCTCCAAATCCAATAATCTCCAATAACTGACTACACACTAATGTGTGTATCCCTGCTAGATTACCTATCACAACAGGTAATGCTCGCCATTAGTGGGGACCGCAGCCTTACCACCTAAGCCCCGCTTAACTCGAAGAGTAAATAACCCAAGTCCATTAATGTGCACATCCCCACTTGTGACGAGAACCACAAGGGGCGAATCAAGGGCTCTGTGTTCCAAAGGGATCATACAGGGACCTGTTAATCAAAGATGTTCATTCAGGGGGCTTAGGAGGCCACTTTGGGGTTCAGAAAACCCTGGATATCTTGCAGGATTGGTTTTACTGGCCTAGAATGATGGGAGATGTCCATTTAATTCTGAGGAGGTGTTCAGCTTGCCAAAAAGCCAAGAGCTCATTTGAAGCAGGACCCTGCACTCCTCTACCAAACCTGAGAAACCTTGGGAGGATGTAAGCATGGACTTCATTGTTGCTCTTCCAAGAACTGCTAGAGGAAAGGATTCAGTCATGGTAGTGGTTGATAGGTTCAATAAAATGGCCTATTTCATTGCCTGCAACAAGACTGAGGATACAACAAGTGTAGCTGAACTGTATTTGAAAGAAATTGTGAAGTTGCATGGGATTCCAAAGATCATTGTGCCAGACAGGGACACCAAATTAATGAGTTATTTTTGGAAGACACTGTGTAGACTCTTGAAAACCAGGCTCTTATTCAGCACATCCCACCATCCACAACCTGGTGGCCAAACAGAAGTTAAATTGGGATGCTAAGAAAAGAGCTGAACAAATGTTAAAACTACATGAGTCTGTGAGAAAGAAAATTGAGAAATCAAATGAACAGTATAATAAATAATCCAAGGTCCCTAGGAAGAAGAAAGACTTTGAGGCAGAGGACTTGGTATGGCTACATCTAAGGAAGGAGAGGTTTCCAGCAAAAAGGGGAAACAAACTAATGCCTAGAGCTGATGAACCTTTTGAGGTCATTGAGAAAGTTGGAGCCAATGCTTACAAATATTGATCTACCTGGTGAATATGGGGTGCATGGAACATTCAACAAAGGTGATCTCTGTCCCTACTATGACTAGAGGAAGAGGGTATTGCAGGCTTGAGGTCAAGCCCTTTTAAAGAAGGCGGGGTTGCAGCAGGAGCTAAGGACCATGGTCTTAACTTTCTAAGCAATTGCCTAGCTTAGTTCAGCAATGACCAAGCCACAACAGGCCACTGCAGCAAAGACCAAGCCAGGATCAGTCCCATTTCTGGAAGCCAGCATCAGTCAAACCAGCAGCAGCCACCCTGGCTAGCTGAATCCCTTTTCAATTAAGTCCAAATCAACCTAAGAAGCTCGGCCAGAAGACCAATGCCACCCACAGAAATTAAACTGAAGCCAAGCTGCAATTAGGACATGAGAAGCATAAAGGATAAAGCAAACTTTCCATTTCCGGCTAAGCATTTGAAGACTGTCCTTAAAAGAACCTTGGCCTTGTCCCATACATTTTCAGATATCACCTCGAGTAAGTCAAGGCCTCAACCAGTCTTTATGCAAACAACCAAAGTTAGCCAACTGTCCAATGCAACAACTTGTCACTTTCACCTGCAATTGTCATTTTTTTTCACTTCAGTTTACTTATTTTCACTCTGTATCCGTTTATAAAATATTTCCTTATGTTTGTTTGCTTTCTAAGAATATTTACTAGCCCTTGGATGAGGTATCTAGGGTTTATTTGTAACCTAAAGACAAGGAGAGGCCTATACAAGGACCTCTACCCCCACTGTTTTCAGCAGACTTTATGAATGAAAAACCTTGAGATTTCTTTCAACAATTCAAATCTTATTAACTTTGCTAAGTCTTGGTTATAAGTCAGGCTTAATAGTGTCTTGTGATTGCTTAGATACTGATTAAGTACCCGGTGGTGTGTCTTAGACAATCTTGTGCTTGTTGTGGTTTGTTTGAGTCACATTGTGTCTGAATTTGTCATAGCATGTGCTTGCTGTGGTTGTGTCAAGTTTAGATTTCCAAATTGTTAAACTAATCTCCTATGCTTACTGTGATTATTAGTTTGATAATTATATCCCTATTTTATCCAAAATTTATTCTCAGAAACCAATCCCAGTTTCAGTCAGGCATATCCTTCAGAATTTGTGTCTGTTAGTCTGAGTTCTTCAATTGATTAAAATTACTTAGACTACTTGTAAAATCCTGATATTTTGGCATAGTTTTAGTTCATCATTAGGACTAATTTGTCACCAAAATTCGGCATTTTATAAGATACTTCACTATTTTTACAAAATTGCTAAAGTCCATTGCATCCCAAGTTGTGTGGGAATTTGTCAGGGTTCTTTTGAATTTCTGTCAAGCCCTGTTGTTTACATTGCACTAACCAAGCTCACAATGACACAATCAAAGCATATCCCAAATGAGCACCCTAACACCAATGACATAGCTACTAGCTTAACAAGGTAGGCAAGTATAGACTGTAGCTAGGCAAGTTGTAAACATGTGTATGAAGGGGCTAGAAATGGGCAACATAATCAATGTTAATGGCTATAAATGCATAGTATATCATGAAAGTACTCCCTCCGTCTCGGTCATTTGTTATCTATTCATTTCGGCACGAAGACCAAGGAAATGAGAAAAAGTAGAGAAAAATAATAATAATAAACTAAGGTGTTCTCTCACATCTACACTTGCCCACATCACACACCCACTTGTTCACTTGTGTAAAGCTGACTAAAAGTGGAAATAGATAACAAATGAATGATACACCCAAAAATGGAAATAGATAACAATTGACCGGGACGGAGGGAGTAATTCTTATAAAGAGATGAAATAAAAACCATACTTATGCGTTATTGATGTAACACACGCCATAAGGAGACCTACACTCACCTAAGTGAGATCGGATATAGATGTATCGGTCCAAGGAGGCTTTACCTTACCATATTTTGGTTTGCCAAATATCAAGATCAAGCTTATTTGGTTCAAATTCCATCTTCCACCTACTTCGTCAAGACATCCCCATGAATGCAATTATCCCGTCAATAATAACGAATCATTAGCTGTCAAGCTATCATTGGGACATGAAAGAGGGCATAAACATATTAACCATGTCAAAAAGTAGGCAAGCAAAGCATATGAAGCAAAAGCAAACACAATTTTTAAAAAATTTCACAATTTTCAGAATTTTCTAAAATGCAAACTAACTCAAATGCGAATGCAGGTTGTGTCATCGTTCATGGTGGTTTGGTTAAATTATCTTACATGAATGTCTCATATGTCATTGTTCATGGTTGACTTCACATGTATTGAATAATATCCTTATGTCATGGTGCCTATGTCATTTGGTTATGTGGTATATGCTTTAATATGTTCTTGCTTATGTGTGTCTTGATGTAATATGGCAGGGAGAACCCTGAGTTAATCCCCAATGACTGTGGCATTCATTTTTAATGAATGAACAGGTTGTGGGTTGGTGCTTATATAAGGTTTCGGCGAGTGAGCTAGCGAGTGTTGTACTTACAACGATTAATCTTATTCGTTGTAGTTTATTTTAGTAGCTAGTAGATATTTGTGTATTATTAAGGGATCGAGATCCCTTGAATTCGTTTAAGCTAAGTTTTAGTTTGTATTAAAAGTTTTCTTAAACTCAAATTTTGGTTTAAGATTTAGTGACTCCGCGGTTTTTATCTTTAGAATTTTTAAAATCTCGCATTTTTCCGCTGCAACAATTGTGTTTACTTTATTGTATTACTGCGGGGGTTCACATATACCAATCGTAATACATTGTATCACTGTCATATCATAAATTCTTGTTTTAGATAGGTTCTTTTGGTTTGAAATAATAAGACGGGATTTTGTTAACATTTATGGTCAAATGTTACCTTAAAGGTCCAGCCAGTGTTACAGCTTATGGTAACTTGTTTTGTAGAAGTGGTTACATTTGGCTGTCAAATGGGTCACAAAATCCCGTCTTATTATTTACACTACTACAGATACAGGCTATAACAACGTTAAAAACCGTTGTTATATAAAAAAGCGGACGTTGTTAAAGCGTCCGTTGTAGTAAGTTTTAACAACGGTTGGTTTTTCTAAGAAACCCGTTGTGAAAACTATTAACAACGATTTAAAGTAGAAAAAACCGTTTTGGAAAGGGTGACTAAATTTTGGTGGGAAAGTTATAACAACGGTTACAGTATAAAAAACCGTTGTTATAACTAAAGACAACGGGTTTTTTTCAAATAACTGTTGTTGTTTATTTACCTCAAAAAAAAATTAAATTAAATATTACTAGATGCATGCATTATTACGGCGGCCCGTTATAATTCCGATGCATGCATTATTACTGCCAATCCCTGCATATGAATGGACAATATATGGAATGAGAAGGGTTATAAGATTTGAAATAGAGATATGATGGCACAACTTTCTAAACATATATTAATTAAAAAACAACTCAAAAGACACAT